>NC_091156.1:44872797-45122531 GCF_040958095.1 Procambarus clarkii
TTTTATTGGAGTTAAAATTAACGTAGATATATGACCGAACCTAACCAACCCTACCTAACCTAACCTATCTTTATAGGTTAGGTTCGGTTAGGTAGCCGAAAAAGTTAGGTTAGGTTAGGTTAGGTAGGTTAGGTAGTCGAAAAACAATTAATTCATGAAAACTTGGCTTATAAGGCAAATCGGGCCTTGCATATCAGGCTCAGAAGTGCGTTCTGGCTACTAGGTACGACATATATATATATATATATATATATATATATATATATATATATATATATATATATATATATATATATATATATATATATATATATATATATATATATATATATATATATATATATATATATATACATATATATATAGATTCTGTACAGACACTAGAGAAGATTCAGCGGTATGCCACCAGGCTCGCCACCATTTTCAGTATTCGTCATATCCAAGTCTGTTGTGTGATGCACATGTCTTCTTGCTTCACCACCCTGTAATGAAATATTGTTTGTTACTAATTGATTTCAATAATACATAATAATAATATAAAATATAATATTTTATTATATAATATTTAATTTATTAAGTAAAAACCCTTTCCATATTATAGAAAAAAAAACTAAAACATAAATCTATATAAAACAATAGTATATCCTGCATTATTCCAGCCCATTGTAAGTGATAGTAGCCACCTCTTATTTTGGTTTTCTTTTATTATTAATGCTCAGAAAATTAAATATATCTACATATTTAGTCAAAATCAGTTACATTATTTT
This sequence comes from Procambarus clarkii, assembly GCF_040958095.1. Classification (NCBI taxonomy): domain Eukaryota; kingdom Metazoa; phylum Arthropoda; class Malacostraca; order Decapoda; family Cambaridae; genus Procambarus; species Procambarus clarkii. Next base: position 44,873,565 of record NC_091156.1, read on the forward strand.
ATCTTATTCATAGCATAAATGTTCTCAAAGATTACTAAAAAGAGATTGAATTAGACTGCAGCAAATTGACAAACTTTACCTTGTATCTGTTTCCACCGAGTTTGTTTGGGGCGTTCTTCAACATATCAGCAATACTTGTCTCAACATCTCTTTCAGTTGCATTAGTGTGGGTGTTGATACAGGCTTCTGGAAATTTACAAGAATTAATTTATATATATAATTATAATTCACATTGTCAGGAGACAAGAAGCCACAGAGTAATAACATTGTTGGCGTTTATTGAGGTGTTCCCCTGTTCTCCAGTCTTCCTCCGTCCCCTCGTCCTTCCCACCATTCCCCATTCCACAGTCCTCTCGTCCTTTCCACTTCCCCGTCCCCACATCCTCCCCACTATTCCCACTTCCTCGTCCCATCGTCCTCCTTACCATTTCCCCCTCCCCTGTCCCCTCTTCCTCCCCCACCATCTCCCATTCACCTGTCCCTTTATCCTTCCCAGCATTCTCCATTCCCCTGTCTCCACCATCCCCAACTCCCCAGTCCCCTCGTCCTTCCCACCATTACATTCTCCTCTGTCCCCTCGTCTTCCCCACCATCCCCCCTCTCGTCCTCCCCACCATTCCAAACTACCTCATTCGATGCATTCCATAATGGTCTGATGCTTCCATCAGAAAATTGGGACCATCAAATGATCTGATGTTCCCATCAGAAAATTGGGAACATCAAATGATCTGATATTCCCATCACTGAAAAATAAAAACAGCTAAAAAATTGAAATGAAAAAATAAAAAAATAAACTATACTCATGAAATGAACAGTATGGTAAACAACACAGCTCAATTCCAATGCAATGTCCCACAAAATTATTAAATCGAAATGAAAATATATTGAAATCTATGAAAATTCAAATTATCAATGCAATCGGAAATATTGAAATAATATCGCAACATAATATAGCGTGGGTTGCTCTTAAGTGCAACAGACGGTGCTGTTTTTCAAAAAAGGCATGGTTTTACCTGTCACAAGTGTGGCATCTATACTTATACTCACGAAATGAATGGTATGGTAAACAACATAGCTCAATTGCAATGCAATGTCACAATAACATTTAATAACAATAATACCAATTACATTTAAATATACTTTAAGATATAATCTAGAAGAAAATAAGGACATTGAAACAGTTCATGAACTCGATTTCAATAAAGGACACTATGGGGAACTTTTAAAAACAGTTAATGAGTATAATTAGACAGACTTGTTGCTAGGCAGAGGAGTAAATAATGAGATATATGGCAAATTTTGCAAAATATACATATAGGTAAGCTAATATATATATAGGTAAGAACAAAGCAGTTGGCCTGTAGGGGAAAGAAGATACCCACAAGACTGGAATACAAGTCATTAACAAGCACACAAGTACTACACCACACAACAACCGCACTACTACCAGAACTGGACGAATCACTACCAAAACAACACACCCAAAATGGAAATGGAAATAACCAATCACAGGTCAGAGAACTACTGAGATTCTGTGACAAATTCTCGCTCAGTCAGCAGATAACAAAACGGACTAGGAACGAGAACACACTCGACCTCATATTCACAAACAATGATGAGCTAATGAGAGACATTACTGTCTCAGACACTATATACTTGGACCACAAGTTTATTGAAGTGCAAACTAACATCAATAACGGTAGTAGGCCCAAGAGAAACAACAAGCGAGAAGGGCTATTCAATAAATTCAATTTTAATAATAAAAGGATAGACTGGGAGAAAATAAACAGGGAACTTACAAACATTCAATGGGAAAATGTTCTAGGTAATAAAAATCCTTCACAAGGAAAAGCAAAAACCACTGGATTGTATTGGACCTATTCGTACTAGTGAAGGTTCATATACTGAGGATGACAAAGAAATTAGTGAAATCCTAAAAAAGCAGTATGAGGACATGTTTAGCACTCCGATACAAAGCATGAAAGTGGAGGATCCGGACAACTTCTTTATGGGTGATATCCAAACCCCTGTAAATATAACTGATATCAACACGAGTGTGACAGATTTTGAAAGAGAAATTGACAATATGCCCATGCATTCAGCCCCGGGTCCAGACTCCTGGAATTCAATATTTATAAAGAAATGCAAAGTGCCAGTAGCACAGGCACTCAGTATAGTGTGGAGGAAGAGCTTGGACATGGGGAAGATACCAGAGGCTCTTAAAGCAGCAGACATAGCTCCTCTACACAAGGGAGGTAGCAAAGCATTGGCAAAGAATTATAGACCAGTTGCACTAACATCCCACATAATAAAATTATGAGAGTGATCAGGAGTCAGGTTACTAGTTTTATGGAGACCAATGACCTCCACAATCCAGGCCAACATGGATTTAGAGCAGGAAGATATTGAAATATCTCTCACAGCTATCTCTCATGTCCTCTACTTGTACAGTACAGCTACTTGACCATTACGACAAAATCACTGAGATATGAGATAATGATGATACTAACCTCATCTACTCAGACTCCAACCCACTCATATTAAATAATGATGTAAACAATAAATTAAAAAAAAAATCCGCTAATGAATGTCAACCAACAAACTCACACTAAACATAGAAAGGACTTACAAGATCTTACTTGGGAGCAAATCAACAAATGCAATTCATCTATAGTTAGACAATGTTAACATCAGAAATAAAAAAGATGGTAAGATGGTAAGTTTCTTGGTCTATACTTAGATCTGCCCGAAACGCTATGAGTGCTAGTTGCTTTACAAGAAAGTATAACTTCAAGTCACTGTACTCTTCCCCAATGTACCTTCTTGTATATAAAGAAAAAATAAATAAATAAATAAACAAACACATAATAAATCAGTACTTACTAAATTTTTTCTATTACGTAGCAAAGAAGCAGGTCTACGGAAGGCTTTTCTGTTGAGTTCGAAGCCCAGATTACTCGTGGTCTCTGAAATAAGGTAAGATTATAAGTATAAAATTTATAAAACCAAATAATAAATCCGGTATTGCTCAATTTCAGATGCAGACGTACTGAATGATATATCAGACTGTCAGCATGGTATTCGATCTGGAAGGTCCAGTGTAACGAATTTACTCAGTTTCTATGATCGAGCCACAGAGATCTATAAAGAATTCTGATCAAGAAAGAGATCTAGGGGTGGTTTTAGATAGAAAACTATAACCTGAGGATCATATTAAGAACATTGTGTGAGGGGCCTATGCTACACTTTCTAACTTTAGAATTGCTTTTAAATACATAGGTCAAAGTTTTAAAAGTTCCAGGAGAGCAGCCCAGTGAGTCCCCAAAGAAAGCTCTCCCAGAAAAATGGATTAATAATAAAGTGACTTTGCAAAGGAAGAATTTGAGTTAAAACTAATGTAGAAATATGACCAAACCTAACCTACCCTGATAATTTTGGCAAACCCAATAGCTGATAGTACATGATAGATTTTAGAGCGGGAAGATCATGACTCTCACAGTTACTTGACCTCTATGACAAACCATGAAAATTACCTCTGCTGAAGAAATTGAAAAACTGCAAGCAGATGTTAATAAAGTTTTTAACTGGGCAGAAGAAAATAACATGATGTATGTTTAACAGTGATAATTTCCAAATACTAAGGTGCAGTCAAAATAAAGAAATCAAACATTATACAGGCAACCTAGTTTAAATCCAAACTAAACCTCTTATCAAGTATCTATGACAATCATCACTTTAATGATCAAAATTGCAGATTTTATACTATAAACGTCAGATGTCCAGAGTTGTTCAACTTCCTCCCAGCGAGTATAAGAAATATTGCCGGAACAACCATGGACATCTTCAAGAGAAAACAAGATTGTTTTCTAAATGAAATGCCGGACCAACTGGGCTCACGGACAAACCGGGCCAACTTAAATTTATCTGTTGATTAACCCTTGCGTTACTCAGGGCTAATTAGCATTTGTCACCCACAGGTGCATACCAAAAAAAAAATTAAAACATTATTTTTTCTTCTTAATCTGTTAATTTGTGTTCTCTGTTCACAGGAAAAATAATAAAAAAATCGTGAGTCTAGTGAGTCCAGACAGTAAATCGTGGTCACACAGTCAGCAGACAATGCTACCTCCCTCCCCACCAAAATTACTCCTCTCTCTATAGCGCTAATTATCACAACAATCCTGCTATTATCAGAATCCTGGTAATTTTTACAGTCAGGGGTCTTCTGTCATAATATCAAAGCTAAATAATAGCATGAACATGTATATTATGGCACTTTTAGGCGATGATGTGGTCACAAGCTGAACAGAAGTGCTGTGAGCTCATGCTGCGTGCGTCAGGCTTGGTGGCTCAGTCAATACTGAGGCCCTCACACCCGGGAATTTGGCCCACGATATACAAAAAAAAAATGGCGTCTGTTTACAAGAGCCCTGATGAAGGTGAGGTGAACCCCGTGTATCCGCAGGCCATTTAAATCTTGTGTAGTACTCCAATACAACATATTATGGGATACACAATTTATAGCAAGTCACTCAACCCATCATATGATGTGTTGCGCAACTTAAGGGTTAAGGACCTGCCCAAAGCCCTATGGGTGTTAATTGCTTTACAAGAATTTAAAAATATTAATGCTATGTACTCTCATAAACCTAATGTACCATCTTATGTGTATGTATATATATATATATATATATATATATATATATATATATATATATATATATATATATATATATATATATATATATATATATATATATATATATATATATATATGCAGGCGATGAGTCACAATAACGTGGCTGAAGTATGTTGACCAGACCACACACTAGAAATTGAAGGGATGACGACGTTTCGGTCCGTCCTGGAGCATTCTCAAGTCGATATTGATGAGGACAGGTAGGGACAGGCATTAAATAGGCAAGAGAGAGCTGAGGAGGAAAGTCAGGTGTAGGGGATAGTAGTAATGAGAACTGCAGCTGGCCTATTGGCCCATACGAGGCAGCTCCTATTATAACCACCGAAGGAGATAGTAATAGGAATAAGAAGAGGATAGCAAGGGAGCGTAGAAGACAATGAACAGAAAAAGGGAGAAGAGAGAAAGAAAGGGAAAGAGAAAGAAAGAAATGGAAGGGGGAAAGCTTATGTTAAGTCACGTTTGTTAGAAAGATTAGAGCATTTGAGTATATACTGTGAAAGGGAAGAGTCCACAGCAACAAAGCCAGGACTCAAGTTCATGTTGGGTACATTGTTTATAAGAGCCGATTCTACAAGACGGCGTCTGTGTAGAGGCAGGAAAGATTATTTTGGAGGAAGACCAATCAATGGGATGATTAGAATCCCTCACAAGGCAGAAGAGAGCATTGTTAGTGTCTGCAGACATAACACTTCTCTTGTGTTCTTTAAGTCTGTCATTCAGTGTACGGCCAGTTTCGCCAAAGTATTGGAGAGGACAAGATGAACAGGAAATAGAGTAGACACCAGGAGCATTAGAAGCAAGAGGAGCAAACGTCGTCGTCCCTTCAATTTCTAGTGTGTGGTCTGGTCAACATATATATATATATATATATATATATATATATATATATATATATATATATATATATATATATATATATATATATATATATATATATATATATATATGACAATGTCAGACCACGGAGGAAAAATGAAACAGGAATTTCCTTAAGTACTTTCGTATATTAAGTACATCTTCAGAAGGTCAAGCATTTATTATGACAGAGGACCTTCTGAAGATGTATTTAATATACGAAAGTACTTAAGGAAATTCCTGTTTCATTTTTCCTCCGTAGTCTGACATTGTCACATTCTTAATCACGTGTTTATTTTCGTGATATACACACACACACACACATATATATATATATATATATATATATATATATATATATATATATATATATATATATATATATATATATATATATATATATATATATATATATATATAAAGTAAATAAATAAATAAATGCCCATAGGACGCTATAAACGGGTGCTAAACATTTCAAGTGTGCTGAATGTGGGCCAAAGATTCAGAAAACGTTCCAATACAATAAGTCACATGATTGTGCATACGGATGATAAACCTCATGAATGTCCTGAGTGTGGCAAGGGATTCAGTTGTTTGCGACTTATAAAAACTCACAGGAAGGTGCATACAGCTGATAAACCTCTCATGTATCATGAGTGTGGAAAAGCTTCAGATGGTGCATTCAGATGATGAACATTACCTTGTTCCTTCATCTGGGAAGAATGAAGACATATTGGTGCATTCGGATGATAAAAACTAACTACTGTAGTTCAATTGATCAACAGACTGTATATCATATGCAGACTGTATGTAGATCTGCGGGCCACTCCAAACAACAGCCTGGTGGACCAAGCTCCACCAGGCCTAAAGCACAAAGTGGTCCACTGACACCGGCAACTTCAACCATAAATGTTCTCAAAGATTACTAAAAATGATTGAATTAGACTAGACTACAGCAATCTTAACCCTGTATCTGTTTCCACCAATCTTGTTCAGTACATGCTTCAACATATCAGCAATTCTTGATATGCAAATATATATACATATATCCATATACAGTATATACACATACATATATAATACAAAAATTATAAAATTTACTTACTTAATATTACATTGCAAATATTCAAGGTTGTGAAGACACTTTTCTTCTTGCGCTCAACAAGGTAAGGCTTGCACCACAAAGCAAAGGGTGCAAGGGTTCCATCATCTTCTTCATCATTCATCTGACAGGGGTGGAAGTGTATTAGCATTGTATAGAAAATCTTTACCAAATAGTTTTAAATACATAAAACTGTAACGAAATGTAACAAATGAAATGAAATGTAACATGAAATGTAACATGTGGAAATAGAGGCATACCAAAACAAAGACATGCATAAATTCAAATTCTTATCTAAATAATTTCTAGTGATTATTATATAAATTATTCCATCAGTACTAGATCAAATATTCACAAAAAAAAGGAGAAGAGATATTTGATATTCAATACCATCTTCCCTTTGGAAAGAGTAATCATGTCCTGTTGGACACTAATTATATGTTAAGATATAATCTAAAAGAAAATAGGGACACTGAAATGGTTGTTAAACTCTATTTCAATAAAGGACACTATAGGGAACCTCGAACCCTGTATTACAAGTGTAAGTGAAAATATTGGAAAAAATAATTAAAGCTAAATGTGAAGAACACCTGGAGACAAATGCTACACTTGCTTACATTTATGAATTGCTTTTAAATACATACGTCAAATACTAAAGAAATTGTCTAAAACTTTTGTTAGACCACAGCTGGAATATGCAGCGGTTGTATGGTGCCCATATCTAAAGAATCACATCAACAAACTGGAAAAAGGTATAGACATGCCAATAAGTGGCTCCCAGGTTAGAGGCATAAAATGCAAAACTAAATGGTAGAATAAAAAGAAGATATTGTAAAAGGTAACCAAACAAAGATGCCACAGAAATATTAGAAAATTAACTTTCGCAAGCAGCGTGGTAGACACGGTTGGAACAAGTTAGGTGAGAGGGTGATGGAGGCCAAAACCATCAGTAGTTTCAAAGCATTATATGACAGTGCTGGGATGGGACACCATAGGCGTAGCCACAAATAATAGAATTTGGCAGTTCATATCACATTTTTTAAAATTAGAGATAAGGATGGTAATAAAGTTCAATGTAAAAACACCTATTATTAATGAATTTGTGAGAACTTCATATAAAATTAACAACTGAGCAAAGTATAGTACCACAGAAATAAAAAAAAATGCTGCTTTTTTTTACATTACCTTTCTGTAGATTTTTTCCTTTGTTACTACGTGAATGATCCGGTTCAGTAGTGTTGTAGTAGTTGCCTGCAGTACCTGCAGTTTGTACCGGTTCAGTAATGTTGTAGTAGTTGCCTGCAGTACCTGCAGTTTGTACCGGTTCAGTAGTGTTGTAGTAGTTGCCTGCAGTACCTGCAGTTTGTACCGGTTCAGTAATGTTGTAGTAGTTGCCTGCAGTACCTGCAGTTTGTACCGGTTCAGTAATGTTGTAGTAGTTGCCTGCAGTACCTGCAGTTTGTACCGGTTCAGTAGTGTTGTAGTAGTTGCCTGCAGTACCTGCAGTTTGTACCGGTTCAGTAGTGTTGTAGTAGTTGCCTGCAGTACCTGCAGTTTGTACCGGTTCAGTAGTGTTGTAGTAGTTGCCTGCAGTACCTGCAGTTTGTACCGGTTCAGTAATGTTGTAGTAGTTGCCTGCAGTACCTGCAGTTTGTACCGGTTCAGTAGTGTTGTAGTAGTTGCCTGCAGTACCTGCAGTTTGTACCGGTTCAGTAATGTTGTAGTAGTTGCCTGCAGTACCTGCAGTTTGTACCGGTTCAGTAGTGATGTAGTAGTTGCCTGCAGTACGTGCAGTTTGTACCGGTTCAGTAGTGTTGTAGTAGTTGCCTGCAGTACCTGCAGTTTGAAACAAATGTTAGAGACAATAGGCAGATCATTGATGTATATATGAAATAGGAGAGGTCCCAAGATGCTGCCCTGTGGCACTCTAACAGTTATTGAATAATAATTCATAATTAATTTTTTTTTTAGTGTCCCTGCGGCCTGGTCCTCGACCAGGCCTCCACCCCCAGGAAGCATCCTGTAACAACTGACTCACACCCAGGTACCTATTTTACTGCTAGGTAACAGGGACATAGGGTGAAAGAAACCCTGCCCATTGTTTCTCGCCGGTGCCTGGCATCGAATCTAGAACCACAGGATCACAAGTCCAGTCCGGCATAGTAGGCCGAGAAGTGCGTTATATATATTATATATATATATATATATATATATATATATGTCGTACCTAGTAGCCAGAACTCACTTTTTGGCCTACTATTCAAGGCCCGATTTGCCTAATAAGCCAAGTTTTCATGATTTAATTGTTTTTCGGCAACCTAACCTACCTAACCTAACCTAACCTAACTTTTTCCGCTACCTAACCTAACCTAACCTATAAAGATAGGTTTGGTTAGGTTAGGTAGGGTTGGTTAGGTTCGGTCATATATCTACGTTAATTTTAACTCCAATAAAAAAAAATTGACCTCATACATAATGAAATGGGTAGCTTTATCATTTCATAAGAAAAAAATTAGAAAAAATATATTAATTCAGGAAAACTTGGCTTATTAGGCAAATCGGGCCTTGAATAGTAGGCCAAAAAGTGAGTTCTGGCTACTAGGTACGACATATATATATATATATATATATATATATATATATATATATATATATATATATATATATATATATATATATTTATTGTTCTATTTATTGTTATATATTGTTATTGTTCAATAACATCAATATTAACTATACAGTGCTAATTACATAATTGTCTGATTTTTTTTTTTTTAGTAATACATGAATAACTACACACGAAATGACTATACTGAATTGTATATTTTATGCTGTAAATTACAGTGAAAGGCTTATGCCCTGTGCTATCATAATGCCCAGTTCTATATATAAAATTATTATATATATACATTATATAATATATATATACATTATATATACATATATACACACACACACATACATACATACAGAGAGAGAGAGAGATGGACACAGAGAACTGGAGACACACACATCCAGACAGACAGACACACACACACAGAATTATTATTAGGAGAACATAGACCCCACACAACCTATAAATTATGTGAGAAATCTTTAAGGAATTCTGATAAAGAAAGAGATCTAGGGGTGGTTCTAAATAGAAAACTATCACCTGAGAACCACATAAAGAACATTGTGTGAGGAGCCTATGCCACGCATTTCAACTTCAGAATTGCTTCTAAATACATGGATGGCGAAATACTAAAGAAATTGTTCGCCACTTTTGTTAGACCAAAGCTAGAATATGCAGCAGTTGTGGGGTGCCCATATTGTGTGTCCATATTGGGGTGCCATCACATTTAAACCACCACCAAGCCCACAAATACGTCAACATGAACCAGCATTACACCGTCTAACATACTCTGTCAGATGTAACAACTAAATTTGTGAATTCAAGAACTAATCTATTGTATAACAGTGTTAGAATGAGAAAAACATTACAGTACTTACATTCGAAGCCGTGTTTTAAAATGGTGGGGATCTTGTTGTACTGACGCTCCACACTGTGTGTTCGTTTGCGTATGATGAACGTATGACAATTTACTACAACAATTATTTAATTATTCTTATTCTTTATTTTACTATTTTTAGGGTACATGAAATTTCAAAATTATTTATACAAAATAATATAAATGCATTGTCATACCCTTATATATTATAGAAAATACGATGCCATGAACGAAGTCAAAGTCAAGTCGAAGTCAAAGTCATTCGCCGAACGTATTAGTCATTTTTTTTCTCACAAACTATAGGAGATAACAAAACCACATAGAATATAAGTGTACAGTAAAGTCAATTTTATTCAAGACAGTACACACATAGTTGATTTACAAACATAATGTTGGATTTATAGATAGAGCTAGTGCATACAATACCTAAAGCCACTATAGTAGGCATAGCATTTCAGGCAACCGGGCAGTATATATGGACCCCTTACTCAAATCTCAGAATATGTTAGATATTAAGTCCCTGCACATCCTCTCATGTGTATTTTATATATATAAAACGCTGAACTGTAATGTCAATCCTGACCTTAAAAGCCTCCTAGAAGGTTGTATCTGACCGCATGAGCACCACACAAGAAACAAATACATATTTGATATTCCAAGAGTACGACTTAATCAAACTAGAAATGCTTTACAATTCAAGGGACCTCGAATGTGCAATGACCTTCCCAATTATGTTAAAAACTGTACCTCTCCCAACCAGTTTAAGATAAAAACTAAGTACTACCTAATTAACTCAATGTAACCTACCTAACCCCCAAAATGTCAATCCATATCTTTTATTTTAAACAATGCTGTTTTGTTGACCAAATTGTATTTTTACTCTTTTTCTGCCATGTTTCCCCCCCCCCCCCCGTTTTTTCCCTTTTTCTTTTTTTTCTCAACACAATTTATACTTGAATTATGCAGATCAGGACATCACCTGATCAAACATTATTTGACCACCATCAAACACACACATTTCATGTGTGTTTGACGCTCACTGATATGTTCCAGCGTTGTTTTATATATGGTGCTATTCTATCTTACGCTTTGTTGCTCTTTTTTACCTACGGGCTCATAGAACATTCTATTGCGAACACATTTTCACAAAAATGAATGACGTACATAGAATAATAATGTCAGGACAGTGAAATAATTATAAACTTTCAGAGCGCTGTATCGCCCATGTGTCGTCGTGTCACCAATACTGGGTAACAGTTCCGCCACTTCCCACACTCTTGCGGGTGGGCCGCGACCATTATTCTACGTTTATATTCATATCACCGTGTTGAGAATTTCATTGCGAGTCCATTGATACCAAAATTAACGCTGTAGGGCAAGTGTGGAAGTGATAACAATCCCAAGAGTAAAAACATTTTGTTGCTGTTGGGCGCTAACGGCCCGTCATCTACAAAGTTATTTATTTGATGCTGGTATCCATATACATTTCGTGACCGTTTTTACTGATGTTCGTTTAGAGAATTTTATTGTGAACACATTGGTATCAAAATGAAATACGTAGCTCGAGAACTAAGGTCAGGAGAGTAAAAAGAGTATACACATTTTTGTTTTGACGCTTAAGGTTATTGTGAGTAGTCATCGCCTGCCTAGAAACTGGAATTGTGGTTGATCTCGAACCCATTGATAATGTGACGACTTATACTGAATTTTGTAACTATATCATCAAGATTGTAACCAGCTTAGCTAAATGTAGTGTGGGTTCAGTCCCTAAGCCCATATATGTGCCTCTGTAACCATTTAGGTTACAGGGCAAAAACATAAGAACAAAGGTAACTGCAGAAGGCCTATTGGCCCATACCAGGCAGCTCCTATCTATACCACCCAATCCTACTAATATACATTTCTAACCCGCGCTTGAAACAATCGAGTCAGCTCACCTCCACTACTATGAAGTTCGAAAAATAATTCCTCCACCACTATGAAGTTGAAAAAAAAGAATCTCTGAAGTTCGTATAGCAGATTAAGCAAAGGCAAATCCTTAAGGTTTTTTTCAGTTATATCGAACAAAGGTTAGGGAAAGGATAGGTCCATAAAAGACCGAGACAGATCATATATTGGATTTTCGATTTTTGATATTTTGATATTTTTTTATATTCAATTTTTGTATCATCGACAAATTTGCAAATGCGGCTACTCAAACCTTAATCTAAAATATTGATATTTATTATAAACAACAGAGGTCCCTGTCCAGAGGCTTGAGGCACTCCGCTTACAACATTTTTCCACTCTTATAACCACCCAAGCCCACTCATATACATGTCGAACCCACGTTTGAAACAATCAATGGACTCCACCACGTTTGGCGGTAATTTGTTCCACAAATCAACAACCCGGTTACTGAACCAGTATTTTCCCAGGTCTTTCCTAAATCTAAACTTATGCAAGTTATACCCATTATTTCGTATGGTGCTGATACTTTTAATATCCTATTTGTTATGTCCATTCATCAACTTGTAAACCTCTATCATGTCACACCTAACTCTTCGCCTTTTCAGTGAATGCAAGTGGGGAATTAACTGTCATTCTATGCTGGATACGTTCAAGTGAATTTATATCAATTCTATAGTACGGCGACCAAAACTGAACTGCATAATCAAAATGGGGCCTAACCAGAACAACAAATTGATTGATTGATAAGAATTAAGCCACCCAAGAGACGGCACGGGAATGAATAGCTTTAAAGAGCAAGATATAGCTGAGGAACAAAACCAGGTGTCTTGTTATTAACCCTTCGATTAATAAATCCTAGTGTCTTATTTGCCTTATTACGAACATTCATGCATTGATCTTTTGGTTTTAAATTCTTACTAATCATAACTCCAAGTTCCCTTTCGAAATACCCGACTTCGCAATCACAACACCATCTATCTCGTATCTTGTAACTCTATCATATCATTACCTAACCTCAAAACTTTACATTTATCAGCATTGAACTGCATCTGTCAACCTTTTGCCCATTTCAAAACTGTATTTAGATCAACTTGAAGAGATAGTGAGTCTTCTTCTGTGTTATTTCCCTACCGATTTTTGTATCATCGGCAAATTTGCAAATGTTGTTACTCAAACCTGAATCTAAATCATTTATATATACAGTATTAATATTAGTATATTTTGGTAGCAGTCTTTCCTGTAGACATATATTATTAAATATGACCGAAAAAGTAAGATTAATAATTCGAACACAAATTTTCTCAATCTTTTGTACATTTCTTTTCACTGTTGGAGGTAATTCAAAAATCAATTCTCCAAAATTCATTTTTATTTCTAGTCTGACGCGACACTTGAGCGCGTTTCGTAAAACTTATTACATTTTCAAAGACTTTACACATACACAACTGAATAGAACTTACATATCTCCGATTTGTTTATATCTACATTTGAGTGAGGTGGATGGGGTGAGGTGGTATTTAATAGGGTATTAATTTCATCAACACAAGACAGAACAAGAAACAATGGGTATTGAAATGGAAGTGATTGTAGAAAGCCTATTGGTCCATATTTCTTGATGCTTCTATATTGGAGCGGAGTCTTGAGGTGGGTAGAATATAGTTGTGCATTAATTGGCTGTTGATTGCTGGTGTTGACTTCTTAATGTGCAGTGCCTCGCAAACGTCAAGCCGTCTGCTATCGCTGTATCTATCGATGATTTCTGTGTTGTTTACTAGGATTTCTCTGGCGATGGTTTGGTTGTGGGAAGAGATTATATGTTCCTTAATGGAGCCCTGTTGCTTATGCATCGTTAAACGCCTAGAAAGAGATGTTGTTGTCCTGCCTATATACTGGGTTTTTTGGAGCTTACAGTCCCCAAGTGGGCATTTGAAGGCATAGACGACGTTGGTCTCTTTTAAAGCGTTCTGCTTTGTGTCTGGAGAGTTTCTCATGAGTAGGCTGGCCGTTTTTCTGGTTTTATAGTAAATTGTCAGTTGTATCCTCTGATTTTTGTCTGTAGGGATAACGTTTCTATTAACAATATCTTTCAGGACCCTTTCCTCCGTTTTATTAGCTGTGGAAAAGAAGTTCCTGTAAAATAGTCTAATAGGGGGTATAGGTGTTGTGTTAGTTGTCTCTTCAGAGGTTGCATGGCGTTTCACTTTCCTTCTTATGATGTCTTCGACGAAACCATTGGAGAAGCCGTTGTTGACTAGGACCTGCCTTACCCTACAGAGTTCTTCGTCGACTTGCTTCCATTCTGAGCTGTGGCTGAGAGCTCGGTCGACATATACGTTAACAACACTCCTCTTGTACCAGTCTGGGCAGTCGCTGTTGGCATTTAGGCACATTCCAATGTTCGTTTCCTTAGTGTAGACTGCAGTGTGGAAACCTCCGCTCTTTTCCATGACTGTTACATCTAGAAAGGGCAGCTTCCATTCCTTTTCCATCTCGTAAGTGAAACGCAGCACAGAACTCTGCTCAAATGCCTCCTTCAGCTCCTGCAGATGTCTGACATCAGGTACCTGTGTAAAAATGTCGTCAACATACCTGCAGTATATGGCTGGTTTCAAGTTCATGTCGACTAAGACTTTTTGCTCGATGGTACCCATGTAGAAGTTTGCAAACAGGACTTAAAATATTCTGAGGAAACTACTCCAAGCTTGTACTAAAGAGGCACCCTTCTTGAGCCCGGATGGGCACATGTATAAGCAAGTAGATGGGGTCGCCATGAGTTCTCCCCTAGGTGTCCTGTTTGCAAACTTCTACATGGGTACCATCGAGCAAAAAGTCTTAGTCGACATGAACTTGAAACCGGCCATATACTGCAGGTATGTTGACGACATTTTTACACAGGTACCTGATGTCAGACATCTGCAGGAGCTGAAGGAGGCATTTGAGCAGAGTTCCGTGCTGCGTTTCACTTACGAGATGGAAAAGGATGGGAAGCTGCCCTTTCTAGATGTAACAGTCATGGAAAAGAGCGGAGGTTTCCACACTGCAGTCTACACTAAGGAAACGAACATAGGAATGTGCCTAAATGCCAACAGCGACTGCCCAGACTGGTACAAGAGGAGTGTTGTTACCGTATATGTCGACCGAGCTCTCAGCCACAGCTCAGAATGGAAGCAAGTCGACGAAGAACTCTGTAGGGTAAGGCAGGTCCTAGTCAGCAACGGCTTCTCCAATGGTTTCGTCGAAGACATCATAAGAAGGAAAGTGAAATGCCATGCAACCTCTGAAGAGACAACTAACACAACACCTATACCCCCTATTAGACTATTTTACAGGAACTTCTTTTCCACAGCTAATAAAACGGAGGAAAGGGTCCTGAAAGATATTGTTAATAGAAACGTTATCCCTACAGACAAAAATCAGAGGATACAACTGACAATTTACTATAAAACCAGAAAAACGGCCAGCCTACTCATGAGAAACTCTCCAGACACAAAGCAGAACGCTTTAAAAGAGACCAACGTCGTCTATGCCTTCAAATGCCCACTTGGGGACTGTAAGCTCAAAAAAACCCAGTATATAGGCAGGACAACAACATCTCTTTCTAGGCGTTTAACGATGCATAAGCAACAGGGCTCCATTAAGGAACATATAATCTCTTCCCACAACCAAACCATCGCCAGAGAAATCCTAGTAAACAACACAGAAATCATCGATAGATACAGCGATAGCAGACGGCTTGACGTTTGCGAGGCACTACACATTAAGAAGTCAACACCAGCAATCAACAGCCAATTAATGCACAACTATATTCTACCCACCTCAAGACTCCGCTCCAATATAGAAGCATCAAGAAATATGGACCAATAGGCTTTCTACAATCACTTCCATTTCAATACCCTTTGTTTCTTGTTCTGTCTTGTGTTGATGAAATTAATACCCTATTAAATACCACCTCACCCCATCCACCTCACTCAAATGTAGATATATACAAATCGGAGATATGTAAGTTCTATTCAGTTGTGTATGTGTAAAGTCTTTGAAAATGTAATAAGTTTTACGAAACGTGCTCAAGTGTCGCGTCAGACTAGAAATAAAAATGAATTTTGGAGAATTGATTTTTGAATTACCTCCAACAGTGAAAAGAAATGTACGAAAGATTGAGAAAATTCGTGTTAGAATTATTAATCTTACTTTTTCGGTCATATACAGTATTATAAACAACAGAGGTCCCAGGACAGAGCCTTGAGGTACTCAACCTACAACATTTTCCAACTCTGACTTAACCCCATTTATACTAACTCTGTTGAGCGTTGACCATTTATACATCAACTCTGTGATGTGAGCACTTAATTGGCGGTCAGTGGTGGAGCTTAATTTTTAAAAAACAATATATACTATCGATCGTGATTTAGTTTAGTATGTGGTTTAAAAAAAAAGAGCATATCAATGTTATATCACAGAAAACGAATTTATCATAAACTCATGTATTTGTCTTATTTGAAACCACATTGGTTTCATTTTGGATACAAATGTCCATGGAGATTCAGAATGAAAATTATTTATAGTTGAACCTACAGAGAGGAGTTTAAGAATCTGTGGTGAGAGTGATGGACAGAGCCTTCACAATTTTACTTCAGAGAATGTAAACATCTAAGAGTCATTAGAAATATGTGTAGAATAATAAACCCTACATTGTTTGAGTTAGGGAAAACACCATTTGTCATATAGATACTAGCTATTCTTAAAGATTCACCCATTTTGCAATAGCAAGATAACATATAAGATTTTAAGGGTTGACGAATGTTAATTTTCTTGTTTGATAAACTGTGCACTTGAGACATAGTTAATAAGAACACGCCAATATAAGACAACAAAACTTTTTCAGATTCTTTCACACCACTTTCCAGCAACCTTTATAATTTATATAAATTATTTTAGGGATTAATTCATAAATTATATATTTAAACATGATATTAGTGTTTAGTGGAATGCATAAGGAGTCAAATTGTTAAAAAGAGCGATTTTTAGAAAATTTGGAAAACTACTTTTTTCTGAAAATATTATAACTAAATGGATTTTGAAGGTTTCACTCAGCCAATATATATCATTCACAATTTATTAATGAATTTTACAAAAAACACCAAAAATTCTATATTTAAACATGTAAAAACTATTTGTAATACATTAGGAACAAAAGAATTGTAAAAAAACAATTTATTCTAAAACCTTTGTGTTTGGATTTTTTGATTAAAAGTTTCTCAATGGCTCTCCTACACCATTCTCAATGCAAATCATTCCCACACCTATGGGAAGAGATAGACGAACGTTTTCTAGATGATTTGTGCAGGGAGGGTGTATGTGTGGGTGGAGTAAGTGAGGGGGTATGTGTGGGTGCAGTCAGTAAGGGTACATGTGTGGGTGGAGCCAGGTAGAGTGTATGTGTGGGTGGAGTCAGGGAGGGTGTATGAGTGGGTGGAGCCAGGGAGTGTGTACGAGTGGGTGGAGTCAGTGAGGGTGTATGTGTGGGTGAAGCCAGGGAGGGTGTATGTGTGGGTGGCACCAGTGAGGGTTTATTTGTGGGTGGAGCCAGGGAGGGTGTATGTGTGGGTGGAGCCAGGGAGGTTGTATGTGTGGGTGGACCCAGGGAGGGTGTATGAGTGGGTGAAGCCATGGAGGGTGTATGTGTGGGTGGAGCTAGGGACGTTGTGCATGTGGGTGGAGCCAGGGAGGGTGTATGAGTGGGTGGAACCAAGGAGGGTGTTTGTGTGGGTGGAGCAAGGAAGGGTGTATGAGTGGGTGGAGCGAGGGAGGTTGTATGTGTGAGTGGACCCAGGGAGGGTGTATGAGTGGGTGAAGGATGGGAGGGTGTATGTGTGAGTGGATCTAGGGAGGGTGTATGTGTGGGTGGAGCCAGGGAGGGTGTATGTGTGGGTGGAGCCAGTGAGGGTTTATGAGTGGGAGGAGGCAGAGAGGGTGTATGTGTGGTTGGAGCCAGGGAGGGTGTATGAGTGGATGGAGTCAGTGAGGGTGTATGTGTGGGTGGAGCCAGTGAGGGTTTATGTGTGGGTGGAGCCAGGAAGGTGTATGTGTGGTTGGAGCCAGGGAGGTTGTATGTGTGGGTGGAGCCTGAGAGGGTGTACCAGTGGGTGGAGTCAGTAAGGGTGTATGTGTGGGTTAAGCCAGGTAGGGTGAATGTGTGGGTGGAGTCAGGGAGGGTATATGAGTGGGTGAAGCCAAGGAGTGTGTACGAGTGGGTAGAGTCAGTGAGGGTGTATGTGTCGGTGAAGCCAGGGAGGGTGTATGTGTGGGTGGAGCCAGTGAGGGTTTATGTGTTTGAGGAGCCAGAGAGAGTGTATGTATGGGTGGAGCCAGGGAGGTTGTATGTGTGGCTGGACCCAGGGAGGGTGAATGAGTGGGTGAATCCAAAGAGGGTGTATGTGTGGGTGGAGCTAAGGAGGGTGTATGAGTGGGTGGAGCCAGGGAGGGTGTATGTGTGGGTGGAGTCAGGGAGGGTGTACGAGTGGGTGGAGCTAGGGAGGGTGTATAAGTGGGTGGAGCCAGGGAGGGTGTATGAGTGGATGGAGCCAGGGAGGGTGTATGAGTGGGTGGAGCCCGGGAGGGTGTAAGTGTGGTTGGAGCCAGGGAGGGTGTATGAGTGGGTGGAGCCAAGGAGGGTGTATGTGTGGGTGGTGTCAGTGAGGGAGTATGTGTGGGTGGAGCCTGGAAGGGCGTACCAGTGGGTGGAATCAGTAAGGGTGTATGTGTGGGTGGAGCCAGGTAGGGTGTATGTGTGGGTGGAGTCAGGGAGGGTGTATGAGTGGGTGAAGCCATGGAGGGTGTATGTGTGGGTGGAGCTAGGGAGGTTGTGTATGTGGGTGGAGCCAGGGAGGGTGTATGAGTGGGTGGAGCCAAGGAGGGTGTTTGTGTGGGTGGAGCAAGGAAGGGTGTATGAGTGGGAGGAGCCAGGGAGGTTGTATGTGTGGGTGGACCCAGGGAGGGTGTATGAGTGGGTGCAGGCACGGAGGGTGTATGTGTGGGTGGAGCTAGGGAGGGTGTATGTGTGGGTGGTGCCAGGGAGGGTGTATGTGTGGGTGGAGCCAGTGAGGGTTTATGAGTGGAAGGAGGCAGAGAGGGTGTATGTGTGGGTGGAGCCAGAGAGGGTGTATGAGTGGGTGGAGTCAGTGAGGGTGTATGTTTGGGTGGAGCCAGGGAGGGTGTATGTGTGGGTGGAGCCAGTGAGGGTTTATGTGTGGGTGGAGCCAGGAAGGTGTACGTGTGGTTTGAGCCAGGGAGGTTGTAAGTGTGGGTGGAGCCAAGGAGGGTGTATGAGTGAGTAGGGTCAGGAATGGTGTATGAGTGGGTGGAGCCAGGGAGTGTGTACGAGTTAATAGATCCAGAGAGGGCGTATGTGTGGGTGGAGCAAGGGAATGTGTACGAGTGGGTGGAGCCAGGGAGGGTGTATGAGTGGGTGGAGCCAGGGAGGGTGTATGAGAGGATGGAGCCAAGGAGGGTGTATGTGTGGTTGGACCCAGGGAAGGTATATGAGTGGGTGGAGCCAGGGAGGGTGAATGTGTGGGTGGAGTCAGTGAGGGTGTATGTGTGGGTGGAGCCTGGGAGGGTGTACGACTGGGTGGAGTCAGAGAGGGTGTATGTGTCGGTAGAGCCAGGGAGGGTGTATGTGTGGGAGGAGTCAGGGAGGGTGTTTGAGTGGGTGAAGCCTGGGAGGTTTATGTGTGGGTGGAGCCAGGGAGGTTGTATGTGTGGGTGGAGCAAGGAAGGGTGTATGAGTGGGTGGAGCCAGGGAGGGTGTATGTGTGGGTGGAGTCAGTGAGGGGGTATGTGTGGGTGGAGCCTGGGAGGGTGTACCAGTGGGTGGAGTCAGTAAGGGTGTATGAGTGGGTAGAGCTAAGGAGGGTGTATGAGTGGGTGAAGCCCGGGAGGGTGTAAGTGTGGCTGGAGCCAGGGAGGGTGTATGAGTGGGTGGAGCCAAGGAGGGTGTATGTGTGGGTAGAGTCAGTGAGGGAGTATGTGTGGGTGGAGCCAGGGAGGGTGTACCAGTGGTTGGAGTCAGTAAGGGTGTATGTGTGGGTGGAGCCAGGTAGGGAGTATGTGTGGGTGGAGTCAGGGAGGGTGTATGATTGGGTGAAGCCATGGAGGGTGTATGTGTGGGTGGAGCTAGGGAGGTTGTGTATGTGGGTGGAGCCAAGGAGGGTGTTTGTGTGGGGGGAGCAAGGAAGGGTGTATGAGTGGGTGGAGCCAGGGAGGTTGTATGTGTGGGTGGACCCAGGGAGGGTGTATGAGTGGGTGAAGGCAGGGAGGGTGTATGTGTGGGTGGAGCTAGGGAGGGTGTATGTGTGGGCGGTGCCAGGGAGGGTGTATGTGTGGGTGGAGCCAGTGAAGGTTTAATTATGAGTGGGAGGAGTCATAAAGGGTGTATGTGTGGGTGGAGCCAGGGAGGGTGTATGAGTGGGTGGAGTCAGTGAGGGTGTATGTGTGGGTGGAGCCAGGGAGGGTGTATGTGTGGGTGGAGCCAGTGAGGGTTTATGTGTGGGTGGAGCCAGGAAGGTGTACGTGTGGTTTGAGCCAGGGAGGTTGTAAGCGTGGGTGGAGCCAGGGAGGGTGTATGAGTGAGTTGGGTCAGGAAAGGTATATGAGTGGGTGGAGCCAGGGAGTGTTTATGAGTTGATAGAGCCAGGGAGGGCGTATGTGTGGGTGGAGCAAGGGAGGGTGTACGAGTCGGTGGAGCCAGGGAGGGTGTTTGAGTAGGTGGAGCCAGGGAGGGTGTATGAGTGGGTGGAGCCAAGGAGGGTGTATGTGTGGTTGGACCCAGGGAGGGTATATGAGTGGGTGGAGCCAGGGAGGGTGTATGTGTGGGTAGAGTCAGTGAGGGTGTATGTGTGGGTGGAGCCTGGGAGGGTGTACGAGTGGGTGGAGTCAGTGAGGGTGTATGTGTGGGTGGAGCCAGGGAGGGTGTATGTGTGGGAGGAGTCAGGGAGGGTGTATGAGTGGGTGAAGCCAGGGTGGTTTATGTGTGGTTGGAGCCAGGGAGGGTGTATGTGTGGGTGGAGCAAGGAAGGGTGTATGAGTGGGTGGAGCCAGGGAGGGTGTATGTGTGGGTGGAGTCAGTGAGGGGGTATGTGTGGGTGGAGCCTGGGAGGGTTTACCAGTGGGTGGAGTCAGTAAGGGTGTATGTGTGGGTGGAGCCATGTAGGGTGTATGTGTGGGTGGAGTCAGGGAGGGTGTATGAGTGGGTGGAGCCAAGGAGGTTTATGAGTGGGTGGAGCCAGGGAGGGTGTATGTGTGGGTGGAGCAAGGAAGAGTGTATAAGTGGGTGGAGCCAGGGAGGGTGTATGTGTGGGTGGAGCCAGGGAGGGTGTATGTGTGGGTGGAGCCAGGGAGATTGTATGTGTGGGTGGAGCCAGGGAGGGTGTATGAGTGGATGGAGCCAGAGAGGGGTGTTTGTGTGGGTGGAGCCAGGAAGGGTATATGAGTCGATGGAGCCAGGGAGGTGTATGTGTGGGAGGAGGCAAAGAAGGTGTATATGTGGGTGGAGCCAGTGAGGGTTTATATGTGGGTGGAGACAGGGAGGGTGAATGTGTGGGTGGAGTCAGGGAGGGTGTACGAGTGGGTGGAGCTAGGGAGGGTGTATAAGTGGGTGGAGCCAGGGAGGGTGTATGAGTGGATGGAGCCAGGGAGGGTGTATGAGTGGGTGGAGCCCGGGAGGGTGTAAGTGTGGTTGGAGCCAGGGAGGGTGTATGAGTGGGTGGAGCCAAGGAGGGTGTATGTGTGGGTGGTGTCAGTGAGGGAGTATGTGTGGGTGGAGCCTGGAAGGGCGTACCAGTGGGTGGAATCAGTAAGGGTGTATGTGTGGGTGGAGCCAGGTAGGGTGTATGTGTGGGTGGAGTCAGGGAGGGTGTATGAGTGGGTGAAGCCATGGAGGGTGTATGTGTGGGTGGAGCTAGGGAGGTTGTGTATGTGGGTGGAGCCAGGGAGGGTGTATGAGTGGGTGGAGCCAAGGAG
Organism: Procambarus clarkii; assembly: GCF_040958095.1. Lineage (NCBI taxonomy): Eukaryota > Metazoa > Arthropoda > Malacostraca > Decapoda > Cambaridae > Procambarus > Procambarus clarkii. The sequence goes on from NC_091156.1 coordinate 44,895,679, forward strand.
GGTGTTTGTGTGGGTGGAGCAAGGAAGGGTGTATGAGTGGGAGGAGCCAGGGAGGTTGTATGTGTGGGTGGACCCAGGGAGGGTGTATGAGTGGGTGCAGGCACGGAGGGTGTATGTGTGGGTGGAGCTAGGGAGGGTGTATGTGTGGGTGGTGCCAGGGAGGGTGTATGTGTGGGTGGAGCCAGTGAGGGTTTATGAGTGGAAGGAGGCAGAGAGGGTGTATGTGTGGGTGGAGCCAGAGAGGGTGTATGAGTGGGTGGAGTCAGTGAGGGTGTATGTTTGGGTGGAGCCAGGGAGGGTGTATGTGTGGGTGGAGCCAGTGAGGGTTTATGTGTGGGTGGAGCCAGGAAGGTGTACGTGTGGTTTGAGCCAGGGAGGTTGTAAGTGTGGGTGGAGCCAAGGAGGGTGTATGAGTGAGTAGGGTCAGGAATGGTGTATGAGTGGGTGGAGCCAGGGAGTGTGTACGAGTTGGTAGATCCAGAGAGGGCGTATGTGTGGGTGGAGCAAGGGAATGTGTACGAGTGGGTGGAGCCAGGGAGGGTGTATGAGTGGGTGGAGCCAGGGAGGGTGTATGAGAGGATGGAGCCAAGGAGGGTGTATGTGTGGTTGGACCCAGGGAAGGTATATGAGTGGGTGGAGCCAGGGAGGGTGTATGTGTGGGTGGAGTCAGTGAGGGTGTATGTGTGGGTGGAGCCTGGGAGGGTGTACGACTGGGTGGAGTCAGAGATGGTGTATGTGTCGGTAGAGCCAGGGAGGGTGTATGTGTGGGAGGAGTCAGGGAGGGTGTTTGAGTGGGTGAAGCCTGGGAGGTTTATGTGTGGGTGGAGCCAGGGAGGGTGTATGTGTGGGTGGAGCAAGGAAGGGTGTATGAGTGGGTGGAGCCAGGGAGGGTGTATGTGTGGGTGGAGTCAGTGAGGGGTTATGTGTGGGTGGAGCCTGGGAGGGTGTACCAGTGGGTGGAGTCAGTAAGGGTGTATGAGTGGGTGGAGCTAAGGAGGGTGTATGAGTGGGTGAAGCCCGGGAGGGTGTAAGTGTGGCTGGAGCCAGGGAGGGTGTATGAGTGGGTGGAGCCAAGGAGGGTGTATGTGTGGGTAGAGTCAGTGAGGGAGTATGTGTGGGTGGAGCCACGGAGGGTGTACCAGTGGTTGGAGTCAGTAAGGGTGTATGTGTGGGTGGAGCCAGGTAGGGAGTATGTGTGGGTGGAGTCAGGGAGGGTGTATGATTGGGTGAAGCCATGGAGGGTGTATGTGTGGGTATAGCTAGGGAGGTTGTGTATGTGGGTGGAGCCAAGGAGGGTGTTTGTGTGGGGGGAGCAAGGAAGGGTGTATGAGTGGGTGGAGCCAGGGAGGTTGTATGTGTGGGTGGACCCAGGGAGGGTGTATGAGTGGGTGAAGGCAGGGAGGGTGTATGTGTGGGTGGAGCTAGGGAGGGTGTATGTGTGGGCGGTGCCAGGGAGGGTGTATGTGTGGGTGGAGCCAGTGAAGGTTTAATTATGAGTGGGAGGAGTCATAAAGGGTGTATGTGTGGGTGGAGCCAGGGAGGGTGTATGAGTGGGTGGAGTCAGTGAGGGTGTATGTGTGGGTGGAGCCAGGGAGGGTGTATGTGTGGGTGGAGCCAGTGAGGGTTTATGTGTGGGTGGAGCCAGGAAGGTGTACGTGTGGTTTGAGCCAGGGAGGTTGTAAGCGTGGGTGGAGCCAGGGAGGGTGTATGAGTGAGTTGGGTCAGGAAAGGTATATGAGTGGGTGGAGCCAGGGAGTGTTTATGAGTTGATAGAGCCAGGGAGGGCGTATGTGTGGGTGGAGCAAGGGAGGGTGTACGAGTCGGTGGAGCCAGGGAGGGTGTTTGAGTAGGTGGAGCCAGGGAGGGTGTATGAGTGGGTGGAGCCAAGGAGGGTGTATGTGTGGTTGGACCCAGGGAGGGTATATGAGTGGGTGGAGCCAGGGAGGGTGTATGTGTGGGTAGAGTCAGTGAGGGTGTATGTGTGGGTGGAGCCTGGGAGGGTGTACGAGTGGGTGGAGTCAGTGAGGGTGTATGTGTGGGTGGAGCCAGGGAGGGTGTATGTGTGGGAGGAGTCAGGGAGGGTGTATGAGTGGGTGAAGCCAGGGTGGTTTATGTGTGGTTGGAGCCAGGGAGGGTGTATGTGTGGGTGGAGCAAGGAAGGGTGTATGAGTGGGTGGAGCCAGGGAGGGTGTATGTGTGGGTGGAGTCAGTGAGGGGGTATGTGTGGGTGGAGCCTGGGAGGGTTTACCAGTGGGTGGAGTCAGTAAGGGTGTATGTGTGGGTGGAGCCATGTAGGGTGTATGTGTGGGTGGAGTCAGGGAGGGTGTATGAGTGGGTGGAGCCAGGGAGGTTTATGAGTGGGTGGAGCCAGGGAGGGTGTATGTGTGGGTGGAGCAAGGAAGAGTGTATAAGTGGGTGGAGCCAGGGAGGGTGTATGTGTGGGTGGAGCCAAGGAGGGTGTATGTGTGGGTGGAGCCAGGGAGATTGTATGTGTGGGTGGAGCCAGGGAGGGTGTATGAGTGGATGGAGCCAGAGAGGGGTGTTTGTGTGGGTGGAGCCAGGAAGGGTATATGAGTCGATGGAGCCAGGGAGGTGTATGTGTGGGAGGAGGCAAAGAAGGTGTATATGTGGGTGGAGCCAGTGAGGGTTTATATGTGGGTGGAGACAGGGAGGGTGAATGTGTGGGTGGAGTCAGGGAGGGTGTACGAGTGGGTGGAGCTAGGGAGGGTGTATAAGTAGGTGGAGCCAGGGAGGGTGTATGAGTGGATGGAGCCAGGGAGGGTGTATGAGTGGGTGGAGCCCGGGAGGGTGTAAGTGTGGTTGGAGCCAGGGAGGGTGTATGAGTGGGTGGAGCCAAGGAGGGTGTATGTGTGGGTGGTGTCAGTGAGGGAGTATGTGTGGGTGGAGCCTGGAAGGGCGTACCAGTGGGTGGAATCAGTAAGGGTGTATGTGTGGGTGGAGCCAGGTAGGGTGTATGTGTGGGTGGAGTCAGGGAGGGTGTATGAGTGGGTGAAGCCATGGAGGGTGTATGTGTGGGTGGAGCTAGGGAGGTTGTGTATGTGGGTGGAGCCAGGGAGGGTGTATGAGTGGGTGGAGCCAAGGAGGGTGTTTGTGTGGGTGGAGCAAGGAAGGGTGTATGAGTGGGAGGAGCCAGGGAGGTTGTATGTGTGGGTGGACCCAGGGAGGGTGTATGAGTGGGTGCAGGCACGGAGGGTGTATGTGTGGGTGGAGCTAGGGAGGGTGTATGTGTGGGTGGTGCCAGGGAGGGTGTATGTGTGGGTGGAGCCAGTGAGGGTTTATGAGTGGAAGGAGGCAGAGAGGGTGTATGTGTGGGTGGAGCCAGAGAGGGTGTATGAGTGGGTGGAGTCAGTGAGGGTGTATGTGTGGGTGGAGCCAGTGAGGGTTTATGTGTGGGTGGAGCCAGGAAGGTGTACGTGTGGTTTGAGCCAGGGAGGTTGTAAGTGTGGGTGGAGCCAAGGAGGGTGTATGAGTGAGTAGGGTCAGGAATGGTGTATGAGTGGGTGGAGCCAGGGAGTGTGTACGAGTTGGTAGATCCAGAGAGGGCGTATGTGTGGGTGGAGCAAGGGAATGTGTACGAGTGGGTGGAGCCAGGGAGGGTGTATGAGTGGGTGGAGCCAGGGAGGGTGTATGAGAGGATGGAGCCAAGGAGGGTGTATGTGTGGTTGGACCCAGGGAAGGTATATGAGTGGGTGGAGCCAGGGAGGGTGTATGTGTGGGTGGAGTCAGTGAGGGTGTATGTGTGGGTGGAGCCTGGGAGGGTGTACGACTGGGTGGAGTCAGAGAGGGTGTATGTGTCGGTAGAGCCAGGGAGGGTGTATGTGTGGGAGGAGTCAGGGAGGGTGTTTGAGTGGGTGAAGCCTGGGAGGTTTATGTGTGGGTGGAGCCAGGGAGGGTGTATGTGTGGGTGGAGCAAGGAAGGGTGTATGAGTGGGTCGAGCCAGGGAGGGTGTATGTTTGGGTGGAGTCAGTGAGGGGGTATGTGTGGGTGGAGCCTGGGAGGGTGTACCAGTGGGTGGAGTCAGTAAGGGTGTATGAGTGGGTGGAGCTAAGGAGGGTGTATGAGTGGGTGAAGCCCGGGAGGGTGTAAGTGTGGCTGGAGCCAGGGAGGGTGTATGAGTGGGTGGAGCCAAGGAGGGTGTATGTGTGGGTAGAGTCAGTGAGGGAGTATGTGTGGGTGGAGCCAGGGAGGGTGTACCAGTGGTTGGAGTCAGTAAGGGTGTATGTGTGGGTGGAGCCAAGTAGGGAGTATGTGTGGGTGGAGTCAGGGAGGGTGTATGATTGGGTGAAGCCATGGAGGGTGTATGTGTGGGTGGAGCTAGGGAGGTTGTGTTTGTGGGTGGAGCCAAGGAGGGTGTTTGTGTGGGGGGAGCAAGGAAGGGTGTATGAGTGGGTGGAGCCAGGGAGGTTGTATGTGTGGGTGGACCCAGGGAGGGTGTATGAGTGGGTGAAGGCAGGGAGGGTGTATGTGTGGGTGGAGCTAGGGAGGGTGTATGTGTGGGCGGTGCCAGGGAGGGTGTATGTGTGGGTGGAGCCAGTGAAGGTTTAATTATGAGTGGGAGGAGTCATAAAGGGTGTATGTGTGGGTGGAGCCAGGGAGGGTGTATGAGTGGGTGGAGTCAGTGAGGGTGTATGTGTGGGTGGAGCCAGGGAGGGTGTATGTGTGGGTGGAGCCAGTGAGGGTTTATGTGTGGGTGGAGCCAGGAAGGTGTACGTGTGGTTTGAGCCAGGGAGGTTGTAAGCGTGGGTGGAGCCAGGGAGGGTGTATGAGTGAGTTGGGTCAGGAAAGGTATATGAGTGGGTGGAGCCAGGAAGTGTTTATGAGTTGATAGAGCCAGGGAGGGCGTATGTGTGGGTGGAGCAAGGGAGGGTGTACGAGTCGGTGGAGCCAGGGAGGGTGTTTGAGTAGGTGGAGCCAGGGAGGGTGTATGAGTGGGTGGAGCCAAGGAGGGTGTATGTGTGGTTGGACCCAGGGAGGGTATATGAGTGGGTGGAGCCAGGGAGGGTGTATGTGTGGGTAGAGTCAGTGAGGGTGTATGTGTGGGTGGAGCCTGGGAGGGTGTACGAGTGGGTGGAGTCAGTGAGGGTGTATGTGTGGGTGGAGCCAGGGAGGGTGTATGTGTGGGAGGAGTCAGGGAGGGTGTTTGAGTGGGTGAAGCCAGGGTGGTTTATGTGTGGTTGGAGCCAGGGAGGGTGTATGTGTGGGTGGAGCAAGGAAGGGTGTATGAGTGGGTGGAGCCAGGGAGGGTGTATGTGTGGGTGGAGTCAGTGAGGGGGTATGTGTGGGTGGAGCCTGGGAGGGTTTACCAGTGGGTGGAGTCAGTAAGGGTGTATGTGTGGGTGGAGCCATGTAGGGTGTATGTGTGGGTGGAGTCAGGGAGGGTGTATGAGTGGGTGGAGCCAGGGGGGTTTATGAGTGGGTGGAGCCAGGGAGGGTGTATGTGTGGGTGGAGCAAGGAAGAGTGTATAAGTGGGTGGAGCCAGGGAGGGTGTATGTGTGGGTGGAGCCAGGGAGGGTGTATGTGTGGGTGGAGCCAGGGAGATTGTATGTGTGGGTGGAGCCAGGGAGGGTGTATGAGTGGATGGAGCCAGAGAGGGGTGTTTGTGTGGGTGGAGCCAGGAAGGGTATATGAGTCGATGGAGCCAGGGAGGTGTATGTGTGGGAGGAGGCAAAGAAGGTGTATATGTGGGTGGAGCCAGTGAGGGTTTATATGTGGGTGGAGACAGGGAGGGTGAATGTGTTGGTGGAGCCAGGGAGGTTGTATGTGTGGGTGGAGCCAGGAAGGGTGTATAAGTGGGTGGACCCAGGGAGTGTGTACGAGTGGGTGAAGCCAGGAAGGGTGTATATGTGGGTGGAGTCAGGGAGGGTGTACGAGTGGGTGGAGCTAGAGAGGGTGTATAAGTGGGTGGAGCCAGGGAGGGTGTATGAGTGGGTGGAGCCAGGGAGGGTGTATAAGTGGGTGGAGCCCGGGAGGGGCGTAAGTGTGGTTGGAGCCAGGGAGGGTGTATGAGTGGGTGGAGCCAGGGAGGGTGTATGTGTGGGTGGAGTCAGTGAGGGGGTATGTGTGGGTGGAGCCTGGGAGGGTGTACCAGTGGGTGGAGTCAGTAAGGGTGTATGTGTGGGTGGAGCCAGGTAGGGTGTATGTATGGCTGGAGTCAGGGAGGGTGTATGAATGGGTGGAGCCAGGGAGTGTGTACGAGTGGGTGAAGCTAGGGAGGGTGTATGTGTGGGTGGCGGCAGTGAGGGTTTATTTGTGGGTGGAGCCAGGGAGGGTGTATGTGTGGGTGGAGCCAGGGAGGTTGTATGTGTGGGTGGACCCAGGGAAAGTGTATGAGTGGATGAAGCCATGGAGGGTGTATATGTAGGTGAAGCTAGGGAGGTTGTGTATGTGGGTGGAGCCAGGGAGGGTGTATGAGTGGGTTGAGCCAAGGAGGGTGTTTGTGTGGGTGGAGCAAGGAAGGGTGTATGAGTGGGTGGAGCCAGGGAGGTTGTATGTGTGGGTGGACCCAGGGAGGGTGTATGAGTGGGTGATGGCAGGTAGGGTGTATGTGTAAGTGGAGCTAGGGAGGGTGTATATGTGAGTGGTGCCAGGGAGGGTGTATGAGTGGGTGGAGTCAGTGAGGGTGTATGTGTGGGTGGAGCCAGGGAGGGTGTATGTGTGGGAGTAGCCAGTGAGGGTTTATGTGTGGGTGGAGCCAGGAAGGTGTATGTATGGTTGGAGCCAGGAAGGTTGTAAGTGTGGGTAGAGCCAGAGAGGGTGTATGAGTGAGTTGGGTCAGGAAGGTTGTATGAGTGGGTGGTGCCAGGGAGTGTGTACGAGTTGGTATAGCCAGGGAGGGTGTATGTGTGGGTGGAGCAAGGGAGGGTGTACGAGTGGGTGGAGCCAGGGAGGGTGTATGAGTGGGTGGAGCCAGGGAGGGTGTATGAGTGGGTGGAGCCATAGAGGGTGTATGTGTGGTTGGACCCAGGGAGTGTATATGAGTGGGTGGAACCAGGGAGGGTGTATTGGTGGGTGGAGTCAGTGAGGGTGTATGTGTGGGTGGAGAATGGGAGGGTGTACGAGTGGGTGGAGTCAGTGAGGGTGTATGTGTGGGTGGAGCCAGGGAGGGTGTATGTGTGGGTGAAGCCAGGGAGGTTTATGTGTGGGTGGAGCTAGGGAGGGTGTATGTGTGGGTGGTGCCAGGGAGGGTGTATGTGTGGGTGGAGCCAGTGAGGGTTTATGAGTGGAAGGAGGCAGAGAGGGTGTATGTGTGGGTGGAGCCAGAGAGGGTGTATGAGTGGGTGGAGTCAGTGAGGGTGTATGTGTGGGTGGAGCCAGTGAGGGTTTATGTGTGGGTGGAGCCAGGAAGGTGTACGTGTGGTTTGAGCCAGGGAGGTTGTAAGTGTGGGTGGAGCCAAGGAGGGTGTATGAGTGAGTAGGGTCAGGAATGGTGTATGAGTGGGTGGAGCCAGGGAGTGTGTACGAGTTGGTAGATCCAGAGAGGGCGTATGTGTGGGTGGAGCAAGGGAATGTGTACGAGTGGGTGGAGCCAGGGAGGGTGTATGAGTGGGTGGAGCCAGGGAGGGTGTATGAGAGGATGGAGCCAAGGAGGGTGTATGTGTGGTTGGACCCAGGGAAGGTATATGAGTGGGTGGAGCCAGGGAGGGTGTATGTGTGGGTGGAGTCAGTGAGGGTGTATGTGTGGGTGGAGCCTGGGAGGGTGTACGACTGGGTGGAGTCAGAGAGGGTGTATGTGTCGGTAGAGCCAGGGAGGGTGTATGTGTGGGAGGAGTCAGGGAGGGTGTTTGAGTGGGTGAAGCCTGGGAGGTTTATGTGTGGGTGGAGCCAGGGAGGGTGTATGTGTGGGTGGAGCAAGGAAGGGTGTATGAGTGGGTGGAGCCAGGGAGGGTGTATGTTTGGGTGGAGTCAGTGAGGGGGTATGTGTGGGTGGAGCCTGGGAGGGTGTACCAGTGGGTGGAGTCAGTAAGGGTGTATGAGTGGGTGGAGCTAAGGAGGGTGTATGAGTGGGTGAAGCCCGGGAGGGTGTAAGTGTGGCTGGAGCCAGGGAGGGTGTATGAGTGGGTGGAGCCAAGGAGGGTGTATGTGTGGGTAGAGTCAGTGAGGGAGTATGTGTGGGTGGAGCCAGGGAGGGTGTACCAGTGGTTGGAGTCAGTAAGGGTGTATGTGTGGGTGGAGCCAAGTAGGGAGTATGTGTGGGTGGAGTCAGGGAGGGTGTATGATTGGGTGAAGCCATGGAGGGTGTATGTGTGGGTGGAGCTAGGGAGGTTGTGTTTGTGGGTGGAGCCAAGGAGGGTGTTTGTGTGGGGGGAGCAAGGAAGGGTGTATGAGTGGGTGGAGCCAGGGAGGTTGTATGTGTGGGTGGACCCAGGGAGGGTGTATGAGTGGGTGAAGGCAGGGAGGGTGTATGTGTGGGTGGAGCTAGGGAGGGTGTATGTGTGGGCGGTGCCAGGGAGGGTGTATGTGTGGGTGGAGCCAGTGAAGGTTTAATTATGAGTGGGAGGAGTCATAAAGGGTGTATGTGTGGGTGGAGCCAGGGAGGGTGTATGAGTGGGTGGAGTCAGTGAGGGTGTATGTGTGGGTGGAGCCAGGGAGGGTGTATGTGTGGGTGGAGCCAGTGAGGGTTTATGTGTGGGTGGAGCCAGGAAGGTGTACGTGTGGTTTGAGCCAGGGAGGTTGTAAGCGTGGGTGGAGCCAGGGAGGGTGTATGAGTGAGTTGGGTCAGGAAAGGTATATGAGTGGGTGGAGCCAGGAAGTGTTTATGAGTTGATAGAGCCAGGGAGGGCGTATGTGTGGGTGGAGCAAGGGAGGGTGTACGAGTCGGTGGAGCCAGGGAGGGTGTTTGAGTAGGTGGAGCCAGGGAGGGTGTATGAGTGGGTGGAGCCAAGGAGGGTGTATGTGTGGTTGGACCCAGGGAGGGTATATGAGTGGGTGGAGCCAGGGAGGGTGTATGTGTGGGTAGAGTCAGTGAGGGTGTATGTGTGGGTGGAGCCTGGGAGGGTGTACGAGTGGGTGGAGTCAGTGAGGGTGTATGTGTGGGTGGAGCCAGGGAGGGTGTATGTGTGGGAGGAGTCAGGGAGGGTGTATGAGTGGGTGAAGCCAGGGTGGTTTATGTGTGGTTGGAGCCAGGGAGGGTGTATGTGTGGGTGGAGCAAGGAAGGGTGTATGAGTGGGTGGAGCCAGGGAGGGTGTATGTGTGGGTGGAGTCAGTGAGGGGGTATGTGTGGGTGGAGCCTGGGAGGGTTTACCAGTGGGTGGAGTCAGTAAGGGTGTATGTGTGGGTGGAGCCATGTAGGGTGTATGTGTGGGTGGAGTCAGGGAGGGTGTATGAGTGGGTGGAGCCAGGGAGGTTTATGAGTGGGTGGAGCCAGGGAGGGTGTATGTGTGGGTGGAGCAAGGAAGAGTGTATAAGTGGGTGGAGCCAGGGAGGGTGTATGTGTGGGTGGAGCCAGGGAGGGTGTATGTGTGGGTGGAGCCAGGGAGATTGTATGTGTGGGTGGAGCCAGGGAGGGTGTATGAGTGGATGGAGCCAGAGAGGGGTGTTTGTGTGGGTGGAGCCAGGAAGGGTATATGAGTCGATGGAGCCAGGGAGGTGTATGTGTGGGAGGAGGCAAAGAAGGTGTATATGTGGGTGGAGCCAGTGAGGGTTTATATGTGGGTGGAGACAGGGAGGGTGAATGTGTTGGTGGAGCCAGGGAGGTTGTATGTGTGGGTGGAGCCAGGAAGGGTGTATAAGTGGGTGGACCCAGGGAGTGTGTACGAGTGGGTGAAGCCAGGAAGGGTGTATATGTGGGTGGAGTCAGGGAGGGTGTACGAGTGGGTGGAGCTAGAGAGGGTGTATAAGTGGGTGGAGCCAGGGAGGGTGTATGAGTGGGTGGAGCCAGGGAGGGTGTATAAGTGGGTGGAGCCCGGGAGGGGCGTAAGTGTGGTTGGAGCCAGGGAGGGTGTATGAGTGGGTGGAGCCAGGGAGGGTGTATGTGTGGGTGGAGTCAGTGAGGGGGTATGTGTGGGTGGAGCCTGGGAGGGTGTACCAGTGGGTGGAGTCAGTAAGGGTGTATGTGTGGGTGGAGCCAGGTAGGGTGTATGTATGGCTGGAGTCAGGGAGGGTGTATGAATGGGTGGAGCCAGGGAGTGTGTACGAGTGGGTGAAGCTAGGGAGGGTGTATGTGTGGGTGGCGGCAGTGAGGGTTTATTTGTGGGTGGAGCCAGGGAGGGTGTATGTGTGGGTGGAGCCAGGGAGGTTGTATGTGTGGGTGGACCCAGGGAAAGTGTATGAGTGGATGAAGCCATGGAGGGTGTATATGTAGGTGAAGCTAGGGAGGTTGTGTATGTGGGTGGAGCCAGGGAGGGTGTATGAGTGGGTTGAGCCAAGGAGGGTGTTTGTGTGGGTGGAGCAAGGAAGGGTGTATGAGTGGGTGGAGCCAGGGAGGTTGTATGTGTGGGTGGACCCAGGGAGGGTGTATGAGTGGGTGATGGCAGGTAGGGTGTATGTGTAAGTGGAGCTAGGGAGGGTGTATATGTGAGTGGTGCCAGGGAGGGTGTATGAGTGGGTGGAGTCAGTGAGGGTGTATGTGTGGGTGGAGCCAGGGAGGGTGTATGTGTGGGAGTAGCCAGTGAGGGTTTAAGTGTGGGTGGAGCCAGGAAGGTGTATGTATGGTTGGAGCCAGGAAGGTTGTAAGTGTGGGTAGAGCCAGAGAGGGTGTATGAGTGAGTTGGGTCAGGAAGGTTGTATGAGTGGGTGGTGCCAGGGAGTGTGTACGAGTTGGTATAGCCAGGGAGGGTGTATGTGTGGGTGGAGCAAGGGAGGGTGTACGAGTGGGTGGAGCCAGGGAGGGTGTATGAGTGGGTGGAGCCAGGGAGGGTGTATGAGTGGGTGGAGCCATAGAGGGTGTATGTGTGGTTGGACCCAGGGAGTGTATATGAGTGGGTGGAACCAGGGAGGGTGTATTGGTGGGTGGAGTCAGTGAGGGTGTATGTGTGGGTGGAGAATGGGAGGGTGTACGAGTGGGTGGAGTCAGTGAGGGTGTATGTGTGGGTGGAGCCAGGGAGGGTGTATGTGTGGGTGAAGCCAGGGAGGTTTATGTGTGGGTGGAGCCAGGGAGGGTGTGTGAGCGGGTAGAGTCAGTGAGGGTGTATGTATGGGTGGAACCAGGGAGGTTGTATGTGTGGGTGGAGCCAGTGAGTGTTTATGTGTGGCTGGAGCCAGGGAGGGTGTATGTGTGGGTGGAGCCAGGGAGGTTGTATGTGTGGGTGGAGCCAGGGAGGGTGTATGAGTGGGTGGAGTCAGGAAGGGTGGGTATGTGGGTGGAGCCAGAGAGGGTGTATGTGTGGGTGGAACCAGAGTGGGTGTATGTGTGGGTGGTGCCAGGGAGAGTGTACGAGTTAGTGGAGCCAGGGAGGGTGTATGTGTGGGTGGAGCCTGGGGGGGTGTACCAGTGGGTGGAGTCAGTGAAGGTGTATGTGTGGGTGGAGCCGGGGAGAGTGAATATGTGGGTGAGTCAGGGAGGGTGTATGAGTGGGTGGAGCCAGGGAGGGTGTATGTGTGGGTGGAGCCTGGGATGGTGTATGAGTGGGTGGAGCCAGGGAGTGTGTACGAGTGGGTGGAGCCAAAGAGGGTGTATGTGTGTTTGGAGTCAGAGAAGGTTTACGAGTGGGTGGAGGTAGGGAGGGTGTATGTGTGGGTGGAGCCTGGGAGGGTGTACCAGTGGGAAGAGACATTGAGGGTGTATGTGTGGGGTGGAGGCAGGGAGGGTATATGTGTGGGTGGAGTCAGGGAGGGTGTATGAGTGGGTGGAGCCAGGGAGGGTGTATGTGTGGTTGGAGCCAGGGAGGGTATTCCAGTGGGTGGAGTCAGTGAGGGTGTATGTGTGGGTGGAGCATGGGAGGGTGTACCAGTGGAAAGAGTCAGTGAGGGTGTATGTGTGGGTGGAGGCAGGGAGGGTATATGTGAGGGTGGAGTCAGGGAGGGTGTATGAGTAGGTGAAGCCAGGGAGGGTGTATGTGCGGGTGGAGTCATGGAGAGTGTATGAGTGGGTGAAGCCAGGGAGGGTGTATGTGTTGGTGAAGCCAGGGAGGGTGTATGTGTTGGTGGAACCAGGGAGGTGGTATGTGTGGGTGGACCCAGGGAGGGTGTATGAGTGGGTGAATCCAGGGAGGGTGTATGAGTGGGTGGAGCCTAGGAGGGTGTATATGTGGGTGGAGCCAGTGAGGGTTTATGTGTGGGTGGAGCCAGGTAGGGTGTATGTGTGGGTGGAGCCAGGGAGGTTGTATGTGTCGGTGGAGCCAGGGAGGGTGTATGAGTGGGTGGAGTCAGGGAGGGTATATGAGTGGGTGGAATCATGGCGGGTGTATATGTGTGTGGAGACAGAGAGGGTGTATGAGCGGGTGAAGCCAGGAAGGGTGTATGTGTGGGTGGAGCCTGGGAGTGTGTATGAGTGGGTGGAGCCAAGGAGGGTTTATGTGTGGATGGAGCCAGGGAGGGTGTATGTGTTGGTGGAGCCAGGGACGGTGTATGAGTGTGTGGAGGCAGGGAGGGTGTATGTGTGGGTGGAGCCAGGGAGAGTGTATGTGTTGGTGGAGCCATGGAGTGTGTACTTACCTTACCTAATTGTACTTACCTAATTGTGCTTGCGGGGATTGAGCTCTGGCTCTTTAGTCCCCCTCTCAACTGTCAATCAACTGGTGTACAGGTTCCTGAGCCTACTGGGCGCTATCATATCTACACATGAAGCTGTTTATGGAGTCAGCCTCCACCACATCACTTACTAATGCATTCCATTTGTCTACCAATCTGACACTGAAAAAATTCTTTCTAACGTCTCTGTGGCTTTTTTGGGAACTAAATTTTCACCTGTTTCCTCTAATGCGTGAGTCCCTTGTGGTAAATAGCCTGTCTTTATCTACCCTATGAATTCCACTGAGAATCTTGCATGTGGTGATCATATCCCCTCTAACTCCTCTGTCTCCCAGTGACGTGAGGTTTAATTCCCGTTGTCTCTCCTCGTAGCTCTGTCCCCTCATTTTTGGTGCTAGTCTGGTGGCAAACCTTTGAACCTTCTCCAGTTTAGTCTTATGCTTCACTAGATATGCGCTCCATGCTGGAGCCGCATACTCCAGGATTGGTCTGACATATGTGGTATACAAAGTTCTTCATGATTCCTTACACAAGTTTCTAAAGGCCGTTCTTATATTAGCCAACCTGGCATATGCCGCTGATGTTATCGTCTTAATATGAGCTGACGGGGACAGGTCTGGCGTGATATCAACCCCCAGGTCTTTTTCTTTCTCTCTGACACTTAAAGTATTTCATCTTCCAAAGGAAATGTATTGTGGGGTGGGTGTATGTGTGTGTATGTGAACACCCTTCTACTTGTTTCTGATCTCCTGCTTCCTACCTCTATCTTCATTACATTGCATTTGCTTGGGTTAAACTCTAACAACCATTTGTTCGACCATTCCTGCAGCTTGTCCAGGTCTTCTTCAAACCTCAAGCAGTCCTCCTCTGTCTTAATCTCATAATTTTTACGTCGTCAGCAAACATTGAGATGAATGAGTCTATACCCTCTGGGAGATCATTTTCGTATATCAGAAACAAGATAGGTCCTAGTACAGAGCCCTGTGGGACTCAATTTTTGACTTCACGCCAATCTGAGGTCTCACCCGTCACTGTAACTCTCTGCTTCCTTTTGTTTAGGTACTCCCTTATCCACTGGAGCGCCCTACCAGTTACTCCTGCCTGTTTCTCCAGCATATGTAACAGCCTTTCATGAGATACTGAGTCAAAGGCTTTCCGATATTCCAAAAAATGCAGTCCGCCCATCCTTCTCTTTCTTACTTAATCTTTGTCACCTGATCCTAGAATTATATTAAGTCAAAAAGGCAAAATTTACCCTCCCTTAACCCATGTTGATGGGTTCCCACGAAGTCCTTTCTTTCCAGATGTTACTAGGTTTTTTCTCATGATCTTCTCCATCACCTTGCATGGTATACAAGTTAAGGACACTGATCTGTAGTTCAGTGCCTCTTGTCTGTAACCCTTTTTGTATATTGGGACTACATTAGCCGTCTTCTATATTTCTGGTAGGTCTCCCGTTTCCAGTGACCTACTATACACTATGGAGAGTGGGAAGCAAAGCGCTCCTGCACACTCTTTCAATACCCATGGTGAGTTTCCGTCCGAGCCAACAAACTTACTCACGTCCAAACCTAGCAGGTGCCTCTTGACCTCATCTCTTGTAATTTCGAACCTTTCCAAGGCCGCCTTGTTTACTGCCACCTCTCCTAGCGCAGTGACCTCTCCGTCTATTGTGAAGGCCTCCTGGAACCTCTTGTTGAGTTCCTCACACACCTCTTTGTCATTTTCTGTGTACCTGTCCTCACCCGTTCTAAGTTTCATCACCTGTTCCTTCACTGTTGTTTTACTCCTGATGTGACTGTGGAGTTGCTTTGGTTCGGTCTTGGCTTTATTAGCTATATCATTTTCAGACTTTTTCTCAGCTTCTCTTCTCACACTAACATACTCGTTCCTGGTTCTCTGGTATCTCTCTCTTCTGTCTGGTGTTCTGTTATTTCGGAAGTTCTTCCACGCCCTTTTGTTCAATACCTTTGCTTTCATACAATCCCTATTAAACCACGGATTCTTCCTTTGCTTCTCGTTTTTTTCCTGTCGTGCTGGGATAAACCTGTTTACTGCCTCCTGACACTTTTGGGTGACATAGTCCATCATGTCATGTTCGAACTTACTTGTGAGTTCTGTGTCCCATGGTATATCCCCTAGGAATTTTCTCATCTCTTTATAATTTCAATTTCGGTACGCCAGCCCTTTGTTTCCCAGTTCTGTTTTTTGGCTTTCTTATATTAGCCAACCTTATATTAGCCTGCTAGAGCTAGGAGATTCCTAGCTCTACCAGGTACTCAAAGATCAATTCACTGGGATCACTCATTCCTAAGGGGGCTTCCAACTGAACTTCCCTTATATCCGACTCATTTAGGGTAAATATCAGATCAAGCATAGCTGGTTCATCCTCTCCTCTCATTCTCGTTGGTCCCTTGATGTATTGACTTAGAAAGTTTCTTGTAGCTTCGTTCAGCAGCTTAGCTCTCCATGTGTCCGGTCCTCCATGTGGGTCTCTGTTCTCCCAATCTATCATCCCGTGATTGAAGTCTCCCATGATTAGTAGTCTGGATCCGTTCCTGCTAGCAACAGAAACTGCTCTCTCTATTATATTGACGGTGGCCATGTTGTTTCTTTCATATTTCTGTCTGAGTCTTCTGTCGTTTGTTGGGGGTTATATATGACTATTCCTAATAAAATTTGTCCTCCAATTGTTATGGTACCCGTTATGTAGTCACTGAAATCTTCACAGCTCTGAATAACAATCTCCTCAAAACTCCAGCCTTTTCTTATCAGCAAAGCTACACCACCTCCTCCTCCTCCTTCTCTTTCTTTCCTCACTACATAGTAGTCCTGTGAGAACACTGCATCTGTTATGGTTTTCGTTAGCTTTGTTTCTGTAAGTAAGCAACCCGGGACAGCTGACAAACTCCCAGGTACCTATTTACTGCTAGGTAACAGGGGCAGGGGCATTAGGGTGAAAGAAACTGTGCCCATTTTCTCGCCGGCGCCGGGAATCGAACCCGCTACCACAGGATCACGCGTCCAGGGTGCTGACCAGTCAACCACCGGCCCCCTTGTGTGTGTGTACTCACCTAATTGTGCTTGCGGGGATTGAGCTCTGGCTCTTTGGTCCCGCCTCTCAACCGTCAATCAACAGGTGTACAGGTTCCTGAGCCTATTGGGTTCTATCATATCTACATTTGAAACTGTGTATGGAGTCAGCCTCCACCACATCACATCCTAGTGCATTTTAGCTGTTAATTACTCTGACACTGAAAACATATTTCTACTGTCTCTGTGGCTCATCTGGGTACTAAATTTCCACCTGTGTCCCCTTGTTCATGTTCCACCCGTGCTGAAGAGTTTGTCTTTGTCCACCCTGTCAATTGCATTTCGACAGGGTGGACAAAGAACAAGGGACACGAACAAGGGGACACAGGTGGAAACGTATTACCCAGATGAGCCACAGCGACGTTAGAATTTTTTTTCAGTGTCAGAGTAGTTAATAGATGGAATGCATTAGGCAGTGATGTGGTAGAGGCTGACTCCATACACAGTTTCAAATGTAGATATGATAAAGCCCAGTAGGCTCAGGAATCTGTACACCAGTTGATTGACAGTTGAGAGGCGGGACCAAAGAGCCAAAGCTCAACCCCCGAAAGCACAATTAGGTGAGTACAATTAGGTGCGCACACACACACACATGATACAGCCCCTAGCAGTTAACTCCCAGGTACCTATTTACTGAATGCACAGGGCCATCAGGTGAAAGAAACTTTGTCCACTGGTTTTTGCCTCAGCCGAGAATTGAACCTGAGTTCTTAGGACTACGACTCCCAAGCCCTGCCCGCGTGTGTATGTACTACATTTACTTTCACATTACACATTACATGTGATTTACACACACATTACATTACATGTATATACACACACATTACATTACATGTGATTTACACACACATTACATTACATGTATATACACACACACATTCACTGAAATATGCTTATATTTTTATTGTATATATGTATACATTTAAAAAGTACATAAAACATACTAAACATCCTCGTAAACAATATACTACATACCGCCTTTAACAATACATAACAGCACCACAACACAACAGGTTAAACAGCCCCACTGAACAACAGGTTAAACAGCCCCACTAAACAACAGGTTAAACCGTCCCACTAAACAACAGGTTAAACAGCCCCACTAAACAAAATTATTGACACACAATAGTTACAATGAACAGGTTAAGTGATTTAAAATACACAAATGTTTGAAATCATCACTTTAGCGAGAATTATGTTGATTTTGCTTGATTAAAACCATGTTTGTTTTAATAAGTTTTGTTTTTCCTTGTAAATGTTCGGTTAAATCGTCAGCCTCAAACTGAAACCCTCTTAAAGCTAGTCCAAAGTAAATTTGCTTTGCTTCGTATCACCTCTCCTTAAGGAGCTCCGGTCTCCTCCTCCCACTCTTTGTAGGCTTCGTTATGCATGCACACTTTCTGTTATCTTTCCTTCCTCTCTCTCTTCTCTTGGTGTTACTCCTTTCATCTTCCCCTCCTCCTTTCACCCATGGTCCTGTCTCTCTCTAACTGATAGAGAGAGAGAGAGAGAGAGAGAGAGAGAGAGAGAGAGAGAGAGAGAGAGAGAGAGAGAGAGAGAGAGAGAGAGAGAGAGAGAGAGAGAGAGAGAGAGAGAGAGAGAGAGAGAGAGAGGCAGATAGACAGTTAGACACAGACAGACAGACAGACAGACAGACAGACAGACAGACAGAAAGACAGACAGACAGACAGACAGACAGACAGACAGACAGACAGACAGACGAACAGACAGACAAGCAAACAGAGACACAGAGACACAGAGAGACAAGAGAGACAGAGAGACAAGTGAGGCAGAGAGACAAGAAAGAGAGAAAGAGACAAGAGAGAGACAGAGATACAGATAGAGAGACAGATAGACAGACAGAGAGAGAGAGACACGGAGAGACTGAGAGAGAGAGAGACAGGAAGGCTCACAAAATACGAACAGACAGAGGGGTGATGGAGGACAATACAATCAATCTTTAGATGCCTATCTTATGAAGACGGGAGTAATAATGGCTTCAGACCCGATTGGATATTGCCCCAAAAACGACCACAAAAAAATACGCTCCTCGGAGCATCTTTCCTTCTGGGATATTTTTATCCCCAGCGAAGCGATTATCTCAGGGCGATATCTCCAGCGTAGGAAAAATATTCCGCTTCTTCTCTCATTCTCCTCTTGAAGAAATTTGTGTTATTTTTCCATTTCCTTTCTTAGGCTTGGGTGATAGGTTCGATCTTGCGTCTGGTGGTAATAACTAGCAAAACCCTTCATTTCATCTAAGGTTTCTTTTCTGGTAGAGCTTCTTTTAGCTCTTTTTTCCTCCCCTCATGTTGGGGGTTTCCTATTTTTACTGAGGATTTCTTTCGTCTGGAACTTTTTTTTCAACTTTGCTTTTGTTTGAGGCATCCTCTTTGCTTTTGTGCCTCATCCTTTTTTAGGGGTACACTTTGTGTTTAAGATTTTATGTTCATAAAAGGTTTCTTCTCTGTTGAAGCACATACTTTTGTTTTGGATTACCTTCCTGCACGAGTTCCCTCTTATGTCATTTGTTTATAAAAGCCAGACTCTTTCACTTTTTGTTATGAAGGCTTCCTATCTGTTTAGAGCTGCCTCTGTATATATCTTTTTAAGGTTTCTTCCTTAGGAGTTTCCTCTTTGGGGAAAATCCACGCTATGTAGAGCTTATTCTTTGGTCGGGGTTTCCTCTTTGTATGGAGCTACTGTTCTGCTTGCCGATCACATGCTATTTTTATCACTAATGGTGACAACCATGACTGCCACAGATGTTGGTCACGAGTGCCTTACTGTAAATGTCACTCTAACGAGTGCAGTGCCAGAAGGGGCCAGCTCTAAGCCACAATATTTCTAATGCAAGTCATGACAAAGGAAGTTTGATTATATCAATGTTTGCTGTTGATGGCAAAGAAAGGAGAAGAATGGGAACAGAAGGAAACTGGGAAGAATGACTGAGGGAACTGTGAGGAATGACTGAGGGAACTGTGAACTATGACTGAGGGAACTGTACCTTACAGCATAGAAAGCAAGACAGGACAGGATGAAAGCTTCAGTGTAAGCTTGTTAGACCCCATTTACATTACGCACTTTAGTTTCAGTCGCAGAATTGTGAATATAAATTCATTTGAATGCGCAAAGAGATGCCAGACGTGTAAGGCTTTGTTATTAGAATTCGCAGGATGACCAGTGGGGTGTAGGCTGCTGTCATAGGCAGGTGAAGGTTGGTCCAACTGCAACACTTTAAGGGGGTCAAGCTTCCTTGGACACCCCCAAAAAGTCAGTGGAGGGCAGGCAGGGAGGCCGTGGTGGAGGGCAGGCAGGGAGGCCGTGGTGGAGGGCAGCCAGGGAGGCCGTGGAGGAGGGCAGGCAGGAAGGCCGTGGTGGAGGGCAGGCAGGGAGGCCGTGGTGGTGGGTAGGCAGGCAGGCAGGCCGTGGTGGTGGAGGGCAGGCATGGAGGCCGTGGTGGTGGAGGGCCCGCTAGGAAGGTTGTGGTGGTGGAGGGCAGGCAGGGAGGCCGTGGTGGAGGGCAGGCAGGGAGGCCGTGGTGGTGGAGGGCAGGTTTGGAGGCCGTGGTGGAGGGCAGACAGGGAGGCCGTGGTGGTGGGTAGGCAGGCAGGCAGGCCGTGGTGGTGGAGGGCAAGCAGGGAGGCCGTGGTGGTGGAGGGCCCGCTAGGAAGGTTGTGGTGGTGGAGGGCAGGCTAGGAAGGTTGTGGTGGTGGAGGGCAGACAGGGAGGCGGTGGTGGAGGGCAGGCAGGAAGGCCGTGGTGGTGGAGGGCAGGCAGGGAGGCCGTTGTGGAGGAGGGCAGGCAGGAAGGCCGTGGTGGTGGAGGGCAGGCAGGGAGGCCGTGGTGGTGGAGGGCAGGCTAGGAAGGTTGTGGTGGTGGAGGGCAGGCTAGGAAGGTTGTGGTGGTGGAAGGCAGAAAAGGAGGCCGTGGTGGAGGGCAGGCAGGGAGGCCGTGGTGGTGGAGGGCAGGCAGGGAGGCCGTGGTGGTGGAGGGCAGGCTAGGAAGGTTGTGGTGGTGGAGGGCAGAAAAGGAGGCCGTGGTGGAGGGCAGGTAGGGACGCCGTGGTGGTGGAGGGCCCGCTAGGAAGGTTGTGGTGGTGGAGGGCAGGCAGGGAGGCCGTGGCGGTGGGCTGGCAGGGAGGCCGTGGTGGTGGAGGGCAGGCAGGGAGGCCGTGGTAGTGGAGGGCAGGCAGGGAGGCCGTGGTGGAGGGCAGGCAGGGAGGCCGTGGTGGTGGAGGGCAGGCAGGAAGGCCGTGGTGGTGGAGGGCAGGCAGGGAGGCCGTGGTGGTGGCAGGCAGGGAGGCCGTGGTGGTGGCAGGCAGGGAGGCCGTGGTGGTGGCAGGCAGGGAGGCCGTGGTGGTGGAGGGCAGGCAGGGAGGCCGTGGTGGTGGAGGGCAGGCAGGGAGGCCGTGGTGGTGGAGGGCAGGCAGGGAGGCCGTGGTGGTGGCAGGCAGGGAGGCCGTGGCGGTGGGCAGGCAGGGAGGCCGTGGTGGTGGAGGGCAGGCAGGGAGGCCGTGGCGGTGGGCAGGCAGGGAGGCCGTGGGGGTGGGCAGGCAGGGAGGCCGTTGCGGTGGGCAGGCAGGGAGGCCGTGGTGGAGGGCAGGCAGGAAGGCCGTGGTGGTGGAGGGCAGGCAGGGAGGCCGTGGTGGTGGAGGGTAGGCAGGGAGGCCGAGGTGGTGGGCAGGCAGGGAGGCCGTGGTGGTGGAGGGCAGGCAGGCAGGCCGTGGTGGTGGAGGGCAGGCTAGGAAGGTTCTGGTGGTGTAGGGCAGACAGGGAGGCCTTGGTGGTGGAGGGCAGGCAGGGAGGCCGTGGTGGTGGAGGGCAGGCAGGGAGGCCGTGGTGGAGGGCAGGCAGGGAGGCCGTGGGGGTGGGCAGGCAGGGAGGCCGTAGCGGTGGGCAGGCAGGGAGGCCGTGGTGGTGGGCAGGCAGGGAGGCAGTGGTGGTGGAGGGCACGCTAGGAAGGTTGTGGTGGTGGAGGGCAGGCAGGGAGGCCGTGGTGGTGGAGGGCAGGCAGGCAGGCCGTGGTGGTGGAGGGCAGGCAGGGAGGCCGTGGTGGAGGCAGGCAGGGAGGCCGTGGTGGAGGGCAGGCAAGGAGGCCGTGGTGGTGGAGGGCAGGCAGGCAGGCCGTGGTGGTGGAGGGCAGGCAGGGAGGCCGTGGTGGTGGAGGGCAGGCAGGGAGGCCGTGGTGGTGGGCAGGCAGGGAGGCCGTGGTGGTGGGGGGCAGGCAGGTAGGCCGTGGTAGAGGGCAGGCAGGGAGGCTGTGGTAGAGGGCAGGCAGGGAGGCCGTGGTGGTGGATGGCAGGCAGGGAGGCCATGGTGGTGGAGGGCAGGCAGGGAGGCCGTGGTGGTGGAGGGCAGGCTAGGAAGGTTGTGGTGGTGGAGGGCAGGCAGGGAGGCCGTGGTGGTGGAGGGCACGCTAGGAAGGTTGTGGTGGTGGAGGGCAGGCAGGGAGGCCGTGGTGGTGGAGGGCAGGCAGGCAGGCCGTGGTGGTGGAGGGCAGGCAGGGAGGCCGTGGTGGTGGAGGGCAGGCAGGGAGGCCGTGGTGGTGGGCAGGCAGGGAGGCCGTGGTGGTGGGGGGCAAGCAGGGAGGCCGTGGTGGAGGGCAGGCAGGGAGGCCGTGGTGGTGGAGGGCAGGCAGGGAGGCCGTGGTGGTGGAGTGCAGGCTAGGAAGGTTGTGGTGGTGGAGGGCAGACAGGGAGGCCGTGGTGGTGGAGTGCAGGCTAGGAAGGTTGTGGTGGTGGAGAGCAGGCTAGGAAGGCTGTGGTGGTGGAGGGCAGGCAGGGAGGCCGTGGTGGTGGAGGGCACGCTAGGAAGGTTGTGGTGGTGGAGGGCAGGCAGGGAGGCCGTGGTGGTGGAGGGCAGACAGGGAGGCCGTGGTGGAGGGCAGGCAGGGAGGCCGTGGTGGTGGAGGGCAGGCAGGGAGGCCATGGTGGAGGGCAGGCAGGGAGGCCGTGGTGGTGGAGAGCTGGCAGGGAGGCCGTGGTGGTGGACGGCAGGCAGGGAGGCCGTGGTGGAGGGCACGAAGGGAGGCCGTGGTGGTGGAGGGCAGGCAGGGAGGCCGTGGTGGAGGGCAGGCAGGGAGGCCGTGGGGGTGGGCAGGCAGGGAGGCCGTGGCGGTGGGCAGGCAGGGAAGACGTGGTGGTGGAGGGCAGGCAGGGAGGCCGTGGTGGAGGGCAGGCAGGGAGGCCATGGTGGTGGAGGGCAGGCAGGGAGGCCATGGTGGAGGGCAGGCAGGGAGGCCGTGGTGGTGGAGGGCTGGCAGGGAGGACGTGGTGGTGGAGGGCAGGCAGGGAGGCCGTGGTGGTGGGCAGGCAGGGAGGCCGTGGTGGAGGAGGGCAGGCAGGGAGGCCGTGGTGGTGGAGGGCAGGCAGGGAGGCCGTGGTGGTGGAGGGCAGGCAGGGAGGCCGTGGTGGAGGGCAGGCAGGGAGGCCGTGGTGGAGGGCAGGCAGGGAAGCTGTGGTGGTGGAGGGCACGCTAGGAAGGTTGTGGTGGTGGAGGGCACGCTAGGAAGGTTGTGGTGGTGGAGGGCAGACAGGGATGCCGTGGTGGAGGGCAGGCAGGGAGGCCGTGGTGGTGGATGGCAGGCAGGAAGGCCGTGGTGGTGGAGGGCAGGCAGGGAGGCCGTATTGGTGTAGGGCAGGCTAGGAAGGTTGTGGTGGTGGAGGGCAGGCAGGGAGGCCGTGGTGGAGGGCAGGCAGGGAGGCCGTGGTGGTGGAGGGCAGGCAGGGATTCCGTGGTGGTGGAGGGCAGGCTAGGAAGGTTGTGGTGGTGTAGGGCCGACAGGGAGGCCTTGGTGGTGGAGGGCAGGCAGGGAGCCCGTGGAGGAGGGCAGGCAGGGAGGCCGTGGTGGAGGGCAGGCTAGGAAGGTTGTGGTGGTGGAGGGCAGAAAAGGAGGCCGTGGTGGAGGGCAGGCAAGGGAGGCCGTGGTGGTGGAGGGCAGGCAGGGAGGCCGTGGTGGAGGGCAGGCAGGGAGGCCGTGGTGGTGGAGGGCAGGCAGGGAGGCCGTGGAGGAGGGCAGGTCAGGAAGGTCGTGGTGGGGAAGGGCAGGCCAGGAAGTTCGTGGTGGTGAGGGCAGGCCAGGAAGGCCATGGTGGTGGAGGGCAGGCCAGGAAGGTCGTGGTGGTGAGGGCAGGCCAGGAAGGTCGTGGTGGTGGAGGGCAGGCCAGGAAGGTCGTGGTGGTGGAGGGCAGGCCAGGAAGGTCGTGGTGGTGTAGGGCAGACAGGGAGGCCTTGGTGGAGGAGGGCAGGCAGGGAGGCCGTGGTGGAGGGCAGGCAGGAAGGCCGTGGTGGAGGATGATATGAGGTGGAGGATGATATTCTTCCCATGATATGAAAACCGCACATTAGCCAATTAATAAACACTGATGCTCTGGGTGCACGTGCACCCAGAGCATCCCCGTGTTACAATGGTGGGAGCGGTGGGATGGTTTCTCGACTTATCTTTCCTTCTTCTCCCCCTCTACCCGTATTCTTACTATTTATTTCTCTACAAGGGACTCCAAAACTTTTACTAAAGCTGACTCCACGCCACGTGGTCCTAAGACGATTGACCGACTTAGGATTCTACAACCAGTATGACGTGACGTAGGCTTTGAGCAAAACCCTAGAGTCGCCTCCGCCGCCACCACTAGACCAGTAACACAGAGCAATGATCGAGGTCTGGATCGATCATGCTAATTAACCAACCTTGGGGCTTGATCCCCACTATAACCGATGACCTTGAGTGTCTTAAGAGTGTGGAATTAATTACACGGGAATGATGAATTCCGACTCGATGTTAGAATCGGCGCCCAATCCAACCCTGCCTCGTGTGGACCACGTGACCAGGACAAGTTCATATACTGTACATATAACAAATACATGGAAACAATAAAAATGCAAAATATTAACTAATTAATTTATTAAAAGAAACTAAAACAAAATCTAAATATGTTCACTCCCTGACACTTTAACACTCCCTACTTGACCTGAATGGCAATGAGTTGACTATCCCTATAAATAACAATAGCAACACACACCGGGGTAGCTGTCTCGAGATCACCACTACCCACCTGCTGCGTCATCAAGACTGCAGCCATTCCAGCAGTGTTGGAGGAGAGGTCAAGAAATGGAAAGCACGTAGCAGTACTCAAGAATTTCGCCGGAAGATTAATGATTACGTCATCTGAAGTAACAAGAAAGCGGAAGTAAGGCGGTCACAGGTGGAAGGCACGGTTTCCCTACAGAGTACCGGGACTCGCCAATAGAAGGTCGCAAAATTGTCTCCTTTGGCCTAAAGTCGGCGGTACGAGGGTATACACAGTTGGTGTTTACGGCCTAGTAACCTGGTGACATCAAGAAACGCCGGAGATGACATGAGCAATGATGGAAGACGAGATTCACCTGTTCTGCAAACAAGCAACCCGCCTCTACGACCTTCTGACACCACTCCTGCTAAGAGACACCGTTGGTACATCCTTTCCTGCTCTGCTGTGGTCATCTGCGACGTCAAGTTTAACATCAAGACTGCCGTGTGAACTGTGATTGATAAGAAGGCGTGTGGACTGTCGAGAGCAAGATTAATGGCCGAAGTAATAGTATTTTACAGCTGTCACTTGGCACTCCGCTCTACTACACTCTGTCGTCATTCAGGAGTACCGGATGGGAGTACAAGAGGACCAGGTATTGATGTCTACACATGGGAAGAAGCAAGATCGACACCGTCATCGTCAGCGACTACATTCAGCATCCAGCAGCATCGATTTGTTTTTCTCGATTACTCAATATGAACAATTGATACAAACAACAAAGTGGCTCCGAACATCTGTGTAAAGAATATCTGGACACTTTTGTTTAAATGTTGAAAAACAGAGTTAGAATCACAATACTTTTTAAATGTTGAAAAACAGATTTAAAATAATTCAGGTATAATATATGAAAATTTTACTCTACAAATTGGTCAGTAATCAAAATCGAAGCCCCTGTGTAATTGTCTCAGCCCAGAACAAACGGTTATGGAAAATTATGTTGTGTGCTATTTTTTTCAGAATGTTTGAACACAGGAGAGGCGGACCAATATAAACATTGACACTCTTACAGTGAGTGAGAACACTTGGCTGTACAGTCAGCTGAAACCTGTGATATAGTATAGGAATTTTTGTTTATATTTTTAGATACATGTAATAAACATTAGGTGTGTTCCTTAGCATGTCAAGGTTGACATTGAGTGGGGAGTGGGTAGTACACGGATGTGAACTTGATAGTTCCGTAGTACGCTCCCGGATGACTGAAAGTTCAGTCAGAAGATATAACTTTAATGTTTGTTTGAGCACGGTGTGGCCGGCTCTAGAGGACACATGGACTTGGCTAGTGAAGAGCCAAGAGAGTTTAATAGCTAGTCTTTGATGGTAGAGTAGGGACATGTTATTTAGCTATGTCAGTAAGGATAGGTTGTATGTTTCCTGATGTTAGAGGATTGCGGTCAGTTGACAGCTGAGAAATTTATGAAATGTGAACATATTTATTATGATGTTGGACTCTATTAATTGTCAAATTTTATTAGTTAGGTTAGCTTTTGTTTGTGGCATGAGTTGAATTCTGGGTTTGGATACTAAACCTCGTGCTTTTTTAACAAATTAACAAGGTTTACTAAGTGCTTGTGCGGGGGGTTGTAACAAACTAGGCTGGTTGTAAGAATTATCCAGAGTGGTTTATCGACAAAAGAGAATGGGAAGCTGAGCCCGCGTGGTGACCCGGGACCTGACCCCAGGGGAATTCGCGGTGAAAATAATCGACGCCTTGTTCATAGCTGCGTATAATGAATCATCCTATAGTATTCAATAAGTTAGAGAAATTAGCCTTTATTCCTTTTGTATTAAAATTGTATTGTATAATATTACTGGGTACAATATCAAGAGTATTCTAATTATTGAGTTAAGTCACCATCAGTGACATCACGAATCAGATCTAAGTTGTAAGGCGGAGTGACCTGGTGGTCATAGGTCATCAGTGTTGACATGTCTACTATTTCTCAAAGTTTTAATAACCATTTTGGGGAAGGGGAACAGCTCTGCCGTTAGATGCTTGTGTAAATTAATTTCAGTAAAATAATTCAACCAGTCTGGATCAATTCAGTACAAACAGAGGTTAATTGTTATAACTTAAACCTGGCTAAGTAACTGGGTAAGCGATGCGGAACAATACAATGCTCTAGTCTGGGGTAGACCGGACGAAGAGAGATCAGTGTGGAGTCCAGATCAACTGGGGGAGGTCAACCATCTTACCTCTCCCCCAAGACCAGCCCAACATCTTTAGCTGGTAAAATATAGAGGTATAGTTGCTATTGTTATTTATAGGGATAGTCAACTCATTGCCATTCAGGTCAAGTAGGGAGTGTTAAAGTGACAGGGAGTGAACATATTTAGCTTTTGTTTTAGTTTCTTTAATAAATTAATTAGTTAATATTTTGCATTTTTATTATTTCCATGTATTTGTTATATGTACAGTATGTGAACTTGTCCTGGTCACGTGGTCCACACGAGGCAGAGTTGGATTGGGTGCCGATTCTAACATCGAGTCGGAATTCATCATTCCAGTGTAATTAATTCCACACTCTTAAGACACTCAAGGTCATCGGTTATAGTGGGGATCAAGCCCCAAGGTTGGTTAATTAGCATGATCGATCCAGACCTCGATCATTGCTCTGTATTACTGGTCTGGTGGTGGCGGCGGAGGCGACTCTAGGGTTTTGCTCAAAGCCTAGGTCACGTCATACGGGTTGTAGAATCCTAAGTCGGTCAATCGTCTTAGGACCACGTGGCGTGGAGTCGGCTTTAGTAAAAGTTTTGGAGTCCCTTGTAGAGAAATAAATAGTAAGAATACGGGTAGAGGGGGAGAAGAAGGAAAGATAAGTCGAGAAACCCTCCCCGTGTTACACCACCACCACGGCCTCCCTGCCTGCCCTCCACCACCACGGCCTCCCTGCCTGCTACCACCACGGCTTCCCTGCCTGCCCTCCACCACCACGGCCTTCCTGCCTGCCCTCCACCACGGCCTCCCTGCCTGCCCTCCACCACCACGGCCTCCCTGCCTGCCCTCCACCACCACGGCCTCCCTGCCTGCCCTCCACCACCTTGGCCTCCCTGACTGCCCTCAACCATGGCCTCACTGCCTGCCCTCCACCACCACGGCCTTCCTGCCTGCCCTCCACCACGGCCTCCCTGCCTGCCCTCCACCATTACGGCCTCCCTGCCTGCCCACCGCCACGGCCTCCCTGCCTGCCCACCCCCACGGCCTCCCTGCCTGCCCTCCACCACCACGACCTCCCTGCCTGCCCTCCACCACGGCCTCCCTTTCTCCCCTCCACCACCACAAACTTCCTAGCCTGCCCTCTACCACAAAGGCCTCCCTGCCTGCCCTCCACCACCACGGCCTCCCTGCCTTCCCTCCACCACGGCCTCTCTGACTGCCCTCCACCACCACAACCTTCCTAGCCTGCCCTCCACCACCACAACCTTCCTAGCCTGCCCTCCACCACCACGGCCTCCCTGCCTGCCCTCCACCACCACGGCCTCCCTGCCTGCCCTCCACCACGGCCTTCCTGTCTGCCCTTCACCACCACAACCTTCCTAGCCTGCCCTCCACCACCACAACCTTTCTGGCCTGCCCTTCACCACCACGGCCTCCCTGCCTGCCCTCCACCACCACGGCCTCCCTGCCTGCCCTCCTCCACGGCCTTCCTAGTAGTAGGGGGTAAGCGCTACACATGATATTTTTTGGGGGGGGCAAATATCACGTGTAGCGCTTGGGCGTTTTCAGGTAAATTTAGAAATATCACCTGTAGCGCTTGGAGGTTTTCAGGCTAATTTGGGGAGACACAAATTTGGAATTAAGGATATCTTATGAGCGAGTAATTTCTGATATTTTAGAAGTTTGTTAAAAGTTCTTATGATGAAAATAAGTTCGTACAAGTTTGTTAAAGTTCTTATGGGAGAAATTCAAATTCGTGTTTATGAGCCAGGGTTTTCAGGTAAATTTTGTCAGTCACAGATTTTAGAAGTTGTTAAAGTTCTTATAATGAAAATAATGTCATACGAATTTGTTAAAGTTCTTATGATGAAAATAATGTCATACGATAATGTCCCTCTCCCCCCTTACCTCACAATATGTGGCCCACCTGTGTTTACTTTTAGACCGTCTGCCAGATGCGGCCTTCAGGTTACCTCTTATCTTATCTTATCTTATCTTCTCCATAATATCTGGACCGTCCCTCACCTTCATATTGTTCATTCACAGTTCCTTTTCATTAAACTATTCAGTTTTACCTATATAAACAAAGTCAGGGACTAGCTCACGTTCCCACCTTAGTTTTACTAATACATCTTCTTTAGTCTCCAATCATTTTCTTCGAGATTTAAAACACAGCTATTTCAAACGTATTAAAATTCAATAATTTTGTTATCGAGCTACAGCTCCTATCCCGCCTTAGTCCCCTGTCGTATAATGAATACTATCAGTCCAATCCCTCTAAAATTTAAAAATAATCATATTTCAAACGTAGTTCAATACAGTAATTTAGTTACCAAACTCTAGCTCTTGTCCTCCGCCTTAGCTCTTTCTCGTATCTTCGTTAATACCTATTCAAATTCCCCGAAATTTCTACCCGCTGTATTTCAGACATAGTTTAGTAAATGCAAACAGTTACCGAACTCTACCTCTTATCCTCCGCCTTAGCTCTCTCTCGTATTTTCGTTAATACCTAATCAAATTCCCTGAAATTTCTACCCTCTGTATTTCAGACACCGTAAATATGATCAAAACAGTTATCGAGCTCCAGCTCTTGTCCCATACCTTAGTTCTCTCTCGTATATTTGTAAATAACCCATCAATTTCCCTGAAATTTTTACCCTCTGTATTTCAGACACCGTAAATAAGATCAAAACAGTTATCGAGCTCCAGCTCTCGTCCCCCAACTTAGTTCTCTCTCGTATATTTGTAAATAACCCATCAATTTCCCTGAAATTTTTACCCTCTGTATTTCAGACACCGTGAATAAGATCAAAACAGTTATCGAGCTCCAGCTCTCGTCCCCCAACTTAGTTCTCTCTCGTATATATGTAAATAACCCATCAATTTCCCTGAAATTTTTACCCTCTGTATTTCAGACATAGTATATATGATGTAAACAATTATAAAACTCTAGCTCTTGTCCTCTGTCCAAGTTCACTCCTGTAAATTCATAACTATCAGTCCAAATCCCCCTGAGATTTAAACACCCAACTACATTTTCAGACATAGTAAATAAAAACCAGTTCAGTTATCAAGTTTCAATTCTTGTCCCCCAGCTTAGTTCATTTTGTACAAGTTCTTTATTTTCCAACTAAATCACCCTGAGATTTAAGATCACCTTATTTCTAACGTAGTAAAATTAATCTGGACATTAGCCAAGCTCCATTTCCTCTGTCTTAGATCATCGAACATAAATATATCCGATCAAGTCCCTCTCCAGCCTAACTCTTTATCAGAGTACTCACAAAACCCCAACCTGTGTAATTACCTTCTCATCCCCCAAGGTATCCGAACCTTCAATAATCATACTGTATTTGCATATTTTCTCTATATTCAGCTGTGTTCTTCACATTTTTCCATGTTATCTGTGTTCGCTCCATGTTCTACAAATGTTCACAGCATGCTCTGTTCAATTTTTTTCACCTGTTTTTCTCATTTTTTCTGTTTTCTACCATTTTCCGCATATGTTCACTATGTTCTTTGTCATGTTTTCATGTACATCATATGTTCTCTGTACAACTTTTTATACTCAATATTCATGTTCTCAATGTTCTTAGCTTGTTCTTCACATGTTCTGTGTTCATTCTTTGTATTCCCTATATTCCTTATCACGTTTTCATATTCTCTGTAAGTTCATATTCCCTGCATGTTCACTCTATTCATCAACTTTTCTTACATGTTTTCTGTATTCACCGTATGTTCACTGTGTTCATTCCCTTACCTAGTCTCATTTGTTTATGTTCTTTGTATCTTTAAACCAATTATTTCTTCCATTCAGTAACTAGTTCTTTTTTCAAATATTATCATCAGCAATACAGTTCCCCCAACAAATTTAGTAACCCAGTTTATTTGCAAAAACTATGTCAAAGTAATTCTCGTAGTCAACTTAATAGTTCTAACAACCCTGTTCTTAAACAAATCTACACTTTATTCAGTTCCAAATTTACAAAGACAAACCTTTCTTGTAACTTCTTAACTAAAAATCTTTTGCCAAACAACTAAAACATAGTCACTTTCGTCATTTCTCAACTAAACTTATTATCCAATCAACTAAAACATAGTCACTTTCGTCATTTCTCAACTAAACTTATTATCCAATCAACTAAAACATAGTCAGGATTAATCTCATTCAACACTGTTCTTAACTAAAAACAACCTTTCTCTTAGCTAAAAATAGTCAGGATTAATCTCATTCAACACCGTTCTTAACTAAAACAACCTTTCTCTTAGCTAAAAATTGTCAAAGGAATCTTTCCAATACTGTTCATAACTAACTTTATCCATCGTCAAGTAATTGAAAATAGTCTTGTTCAACATTTCGTAACAGCCATTATGTTTTCGTCAAGTAAGAAAATATAGTCAAAGATATCTATCATCATCGTTCTTAACTGACATTTATACTTTGTGGAGCACTAAAATAGTCACTGTCGTCTTATTTTTTTCTTGTCTTTCCTCAACTAAAATAGTCAAATGTAACTTTTTCAGCACTTTCGTAAAAATAATATTTCGTTAAGTAAGAAAAAAAAAAGTAGTCAAAGGTGCTCTCCGTAACACTAAAGTTACTCTTCGAGATAACAAAAGACACTCTCAAACACTCAAAAATTTACTCGCATCCTCAAAGTTATTCTCAGAGTCATCAAAAAGTTAATCTCAGTCATCAAAATGCTATTCTCTAAGTAACCTTTCGTTCATCAGAAAAAACTTTCTAAGACATCTTCGTTCATTAAAGTTAATCTCAGAGGCATAAAAGTTATTCTCAGAGTCATCAAAAAGTTAATCTCAGTCATCAAAATGCTATTCTCTAAGTAGCCTTTCGTTCATCAGAGAATCTTTCTAAGACATCTTCGTTCATTAAAGTTAATCTCAGAGGCATAAAAGTTATTCTCAGAGCTATCAAAATTATTCTCGATGTCATCAAAAAGTATTTTCTCGTTCATCAAAGTTAATCTCAGAGTTAACAAAGGTAATCTCTAACTCACTTTCGTTCAACATATTAATTCTCTAAGTCCTCAAAGTTATTCTCTAAGACAACAAAGTCTTTCTCAGAGCTATCAAACTTGTTCTCAAAGTCATCAAAGTTATTCGAAGAGACGTCAAAGTTAATCTAAGACATCATCTTTCATCAAAGATATTCTCTCTAAGCCATCAATGTTCTTCTCTAAGACATAAAAGTTATTCTCTATGTCATCAAAAAGTTATTCTCTGAGCTAACAAAATACTACTCATGTTCTCAAAGACATTCTCAAAGTCATCAAAGTTATTCTAAGAGCTATCAAACTTGTTCTCAAAGTCATCAAAGTTATTCACAGAGTCATCAAAGTTATTCTCTAACTCACTCTTGTTCATTAAAGTTAATTTCTATGTTATAAAAGTTATTCTCAGAGACATCTAAAGTTAATCTTGCTCATCAAAGTTGATCTCTAAGACATAAAAGTTATTCTCAGAGTCATCAAAAGTTGTTCTCTAAGACATCAATGTTGCTCTCTAAGACATCAAAGATGTTCTCTAAATCATAAAAGTTAATCTTTAAGTCACCTTTGTTCATTAGAGAAACTTTCCAATCCATATTCGTTGACCAAAGTTATTCTCAGAGTCATCAAAGTGATCTCTAATTCACCTTCGTTCTCCAAACGTTGTTCTCTAAGACACCTTCGTTCATCAAAGAAACTCTCCTTCTTCCATCATGTTATTCTTTAAGACATCTTCAGTCATAAAATTTCTCTCCAAAATGTAACTAGTTCAGCTTTTCATACCAAACCTGCACTTCTGTTAAAATATATTTTCTTAGTCGCTTTACCCTAAAACTGTTTTCTGAACTACACTGTTCAAACCTACGTAACCTATCCTCTCCACCCAATGTTACTTAGTTAACGTAACGTTTCTAAACCTAACTTTACCTATCCTAACTTAACTTACCTTACCTTTACCTATCTTACCTAACTTAACCTGCATAACATAACTTTACCTCTCCTAACATAACTTACCTTACCTTACCTATCTTACCTAACTTTACCTATCTTACCTAACTTAACCTGCATAACCTAACTTTACCTATCCTAACATAACTTACCTTACCTATCTTACCTAACTTTACCTATCCTAACATAACTTACCTAACCTTACCTATCATACCTAACTTACCTAACCTTACCTAACTTATCCTGCTTAACCTATCTTACCTACATTTACCTAACTTATCCTGCTTAACCTAACTTACATAACTTAACCTAACCTAACCTGCATAACCTAACTTTACCTATCCTAACTTAACTTACCTTACCTTACCTAACTTACCTAACTTAACCTGCATAACCTAACCTGCTTAACTTAACTTACCTTACCTTACCTACATTACCTAACTTAACCTGCTTAACCTAACTTTACCTATCCTAACTTAACCTGCATAACCTAACCTGCTTAACTTAACTTACCTTACCTATCTTACCTAGATTACCTAACTTTACCTGCTTAACCTAACTTTACCTATCCTAACTTAACTTACCTTACCTATCTTACCTAAGTTAACCTAACTTATCCTGCTTAACCTAACATACCTACCTTACCTAACTTAACCTAACCTAACTTACCTACCCTACCAAATTTAACCTGCTTAACATAACTTACCTTACCTAACTTAACCTAACTTACCTACATTACCTAACTTAACCTGCTTAACCTAACTTACATAACTTATCTTACCTATCCTAACCTAACCTAACTTTCTTTACCTAACTTAATCTTACATTCAAAACTGATGTATCCTAACCTATCTAGTCCAACCAGACATGATCTAACTTACATAATTATTCCTACTTGTCTTTTGTGTTTCGTCAATCATTGTCTCATATTCATTTACTCATTTCAAAGGTTAATTTCTCAAATGGACATTTATGCATTTCAAGTGTTATTTGTTTAAGATTGGGTGTCTAACCATTTCAAAGGATTTTTGTTATATATGGGAATTTACTCGTTTCAAGGGCTAATTTCTCAAATGGTCACTTTTGCAGATCAAGGGTTATTTGTTAAAGTTCATCAAGTTGCTCATAAGATGTATTTATTATGTTTGTTATCATTTATTCTTATTCCCCAACCCCTTAACCTAACCTCTTGTAATCTTAGTGTATTTCGTAGGTTCTATCATATGTTCTTATTCCCCAACCCCTTAACCTAACCTCTTGTAATCTTAGTGTATTTAGTAGGTTCTATCATATGTTCTTATTCCCCAACCCCTTAACCTAACCTCTTGTAATCTTAGTGTATTTAGTAGGTTCTATCATATGTTCTTATTCCCCAACCCTTTAACCTAACCTTTCAGATGTAGTTTATTGTGTTTTTTGACGTATTTGTTGAATATATTATCCTTTTCATAACCTTTCAGATGTAGTTTTGCTTCTCCTTTGTATATTTTTACCCAAACCCACCATCCCACTTAACCTTCTTTCCTTCTTTTACTTTGTTTTCACATACAAGTTCATTCTTTATCTTAGTAATAATAAAATTACAATAATAAAGAATCAGATCTACTAAGACTTGAAATTGAGAAAAAACAAGAGAGCAAGGGAGTGAAAGCATGAAAAGAGGAGAAAAAGAGTAAGAGAGAGGGGGGGGAAGAGCATGGGAGCACTAAGACTTGAATTTGAGAAAAAAGGAAAACTAAGTGAATGAGAGTGAGGGTGAGAGAATGGGAGCATTAAGACATGAATTTGAGAAACAAGAGAGCATTTGAGCAAATGAGTGAGCGAGAGGGGGAGGAAGAGAGAGAATAAGGGAGAGAGATAGAAAAGGGGGTTAAAAGGGGTAGGAGAAACAAAGTAAAAGAAGGAAAGAAGGTTAAGTGGTATGGTGGGTTTGGGTAAAAATATACAAAGGAGAAGCAAAACTACATCTGAAAGGTTATGAAAAGGATAATATATTCAACAAATACGTCAAAAAACACAATAAACTACATCTGAAAGGTTAGGTTAAAGGGTTGGGGAATAAGAACATATGATAGAACCTACTAAATACACTAAGATTACAAGAGGTTAGGTTAAGGGGTTGGGGAATAAGAACATATGATAGAACCTACTAAATACACTAAGATTACAAGAGGTTAGGTTAAGGGGTTGGGGAATAAGAACATATGATAGAACCTACTAAATACACTAAGATTACAAAAGGTTAGGTTAAGGGGTTGGGGAATAAGAATAAATGATAACAAACATAATAAATACAACTTATGAGCAACTTGATGAACTTTAACAAATAACACTTGATCTGCAAAAATGACCATTTGAGACATTAGCCCTTGAAACGAGTAAATTCCCATATATAACAAAAATCCTTTGAAATGGTTAGACACCCAATCTTAAACAAATAACACTTGAAATGCAAAAATGTCCATTTGAGAAATTAATCCTTGAAATGAGTAAATGAACATGAGACAATGATTGACGAAACACAAAAGACAAGTAGGAATAATTATGTAAGTTAGATCATGTCTGGTTGGACTAGATAAGTTAGGATACATCAGTTTGGGAATGTAAGATTAAGTTAGGTAAAGCAAGTTAGGTTAGGTTAGGATAGGTAAGATAAGTTATGTAAGTTAGGTTAAGCAGGTTAAGTTAGGTAATGTAGGTAAGTTAGGTTAAACAGGTTGAGTTAGGTAAGGTAAATTAGGTTAAGCAGGTTAAATTAGGTAGGGTAGGTAAGTTAGGTTAGGTTAAGTTAGGTATGGTAGGTAAGTTAGGTTAAGCAGGTTAAGTTAGGTAAGATAGGTAAGGTAAGTTAAGTTAGGATAGGTAAAGTTAGGTTAAGTTAGGTAATGTAGGTAAGGTAAGTTAAGTTAAGCAGGTTAGGTTATGCAGGTTAAGTTAGGATAGGTAAAGTTAGGTTAAGCAGGTTAAGTTAGGTAATGTAGGTAAGATAGGTAAAATAAGGTAAGTTAAGCAGGTTAGGTTATGCAGGTTAAGTTAGGTAAGTTAGGTAAGTTAAGTTAGGATAGGTAAAGTTAGGTTATGCAGGTTAGGTTAGGTTATGCAGGTTAGGTTAGGTTAAGTTATGTAAGTTAGGTTAAGCAGGATAAGTTAGGTAAATGTAGGTAAGTTAGGTTAAGCAGGATAAGTTAGGTATGATAGGTAAGGTAAGTTATGTTAGGATAGGTAAAGTTAGGTAAGATAGGTAAGGTAAGGTAAGTTATGTTAGGATAGGTAAAGTTAGGTTATGCAGGTTAAGTTAGGTAAGATAGGTAAAGTTAGGTAAGATAGGTAGGGTAAGGTAAGTTATGTTAGGAGAGGTAAAGTTAGGTTATGCAGGTTAAGTTAGGTAAGATAGGTAAAGGTAAGGTAAGTTAAGTTAGGATAGGTAAAGTTAGGTTTAGGAACGTTACGTTAACTAAGTAACATTGGGTGGAGAGGATAGGTTACGTAGGTTTGAACAGTGTAGTTCAGAGAACAGTTTTAGGGTAAAGCGACTAAGAAAATATATTTTAACAGAAGTGCAGGTTTGGTATGAAAAGCTGAACTAGTTACATTTTGGAGAGAAATTTTATGACTGAAGATGTCTTAAAGAATAACATGATGGAAGAAGGAGAGTTTCTTTGATGAACGAAGGTGTCTTAGAGAACAACTTTTGGAGAACGAAGGTGAATTAGAGATCACTTTGATGACTCTGAGAATAACTTTGGTCAACGAATATGGATTGGAAAGTTTCTCTAATGAACGAAGGTGACTTAAAGATTAACTTTTATGATTTAGAGAACATCTTTGATGTCTTAGAGAGCAACATTGATGTCCTAGAGAACAACTTTTGATGACTCTGAGAATAACTTTTATGTCTTAGAGATCAACTTTGATGAGCAAGATTAACTTTAGATGTCTCTGAGAGTAGCTTTTATAACATAGAAATTAACTTTAATGAACAAAAGTGAGTTAGAGAATAACTTTGATGACTCTGTGAATAATCTTTAAGACTTTCCTCCTCAGCTCTCTCTTGCCTATTTAATGCCTGTCCCTACCTGTCCTCATCACAATCGACTTGAGAATGGTCCAGGACGGACCGAAACGTCGTCGTCTCTTCAATTTCTAGTATGTGGTCTGGTCAACTCTGTGAATAACTTTGATGACTTTGAGAATGTCTTTGAGAACATGAGTAGTATTTTGTTAGCTCAGAGAATAACTTTTTGATGACATAGAGAATAACTTTTATGTCTCAGAGAAGAACATTGATGGCTTTGAGAGAATATCTTTGATGAAAGATGTCTTAGATTAACTTTGACGTCTCTTGGAATAACTTTGATGACTTTGAGAACAAGTTTGATAGCTCTGAGAAAGACTTTGTTGTCTTAGAGAATAACTTTGAGGACTTAGAGAATTAATATGTTGAACGAAAGTGAGTTAGAGATTACCTTTGTTAACTCTGAGATTAACTTTGATGAACGAGAAAATACTTTTTGATGACATCGAGAATAATTTTGATAGCTCTGAGAATAACTTTTATGCCTCTGAGATTAACTTTAATGAACGAAGATGTCTTAGAAAGATTCTCTGATGAACGAAAGGCTACTTAGAGAATAGCATTTTGATGACTGAGATTAACTTTTTGATGACTCTGAGAATAACTTTTATGCCTCTGAGATTAACTTTAATGAACGAAGATGTCTTAGAAAGTTTTTTCTGATGAACGAAAGGTTACTTAGAGAATAGCATTTTGATGACTGAGATTAACTTTTTGATGACTCTGAGAATAACTTTGAGGATGCGAGTAAATTTTTGAGTGTTTGAGAGTGTCTTTTGTTATCTCGAAGAGTAACTTTAGTGTTACGGAGAGCACCTTTGACTACTTTTTTTTTTCTTACTTAACGAAATATTATTTTTACGAAAGTGCTGAAAAAGTTACATTTGACTATTTTAGTTGAGGAAAGACAAGAAAAAAATAAGACGACAGTGACTATTTTAGTGCTCCACAAAGTATAAATGTCAGTTAAGAACGACGATGATAGATATCTTTGACTATATTTTCTTACTTGACGAAAACATAATGGCTGTTACGAAATGATGAACAAGACTATTTTCAATTACTTGACGATGGATAAAGTTAGTTATGAACAGTATTGGAAAGATTCCTTTGACAATTTTTAGCTAAGAGAAAGGTTGTTTTAGTTAAGAACGGTGTTGAATGAGATTAATCCTGACTATTTTTAGCTAAGAGAAAGGTTGTTTTTAGTTAAGAACAGTGTTGAATGAGATTAATCCTGACTATGTTTTAGTTGATTGGATAATAAGTTTAGTTGAGAAATGACGAAAGTGACTATGTTTTAGTTGATTGGATAATAAGTTTAGTTGAGAAATGACGAAAGTGACTATGTTTTAGTTGATTGGATAATAAGTTTAGTTGAGAAATGACGAAAGTGACTATGTTTTAGTTGATTGGATAATAAGTTTAGTTGAGAAATGACGAAAGTGACTATGTTTTAGTTGTTTGGCAAAAGATTTTTAGTTAAGAAGTTACAAGAAAGGTTTGTCTTTGTAAATTTGGAACTGAATAAAGTGTAGATTTGTTTAAGAACAGGGTTGGTAGAACTATTAAGTTGACTACGAGAATTACTTTGACATAGTTTTTGCAAATAAACTGGGTGACTAAATTTGTTGGGGGAACTGTATTGCTGATGATAATATTTGAAAAAAGAACTAGTTACTGAATGGAAGAAATAATTGGTTAAACGATACAAAGAACATAAAAAAATGAGACTAGGTAAGGGAATGAACACAGTGAACATACATTGAACACAGAAAACATGTAAGAAAAGTTGATGAATAGAGTGAACATGCAGGGAATATGAACTTACAGAGAATATGAAAACGTGATAAGGAACATAGGGAATACAAAGAATGAACACAGAACATGTGAAGAACAAGCTAAGAACATTGAGAACATGAATATTGAGTATAAAAAGTTGTACAGAGAACATATGATGTACATGAAAACATGACAAAGAACATAGTGAACATATGCGAAAAATGGTAGAAAAGAGAAAAAATGAGAAAAACAGGTGAAAAAATTTGAACAGAGCATGCTGTGAACATTTGTAGAACATGGAGCGAACACAGATAACATGGAAAAAATGTGAAGAACACAGCTGAATATAGAGAAAATATGCAAATACAGTATGATTATTGAAGGTTCTGATACATTGAGGGATGAGAAGATAATTACACAGGTTGGGGTTTTGTGAGTACTCTGATAAAGAGTTAGGCTGGAGAGGGACTTGATCGGATATATTTATGTTCGATGATCTAAGACAGAGGAAATGGAGCTTGGCTAATGTCCAGATTAATTTTACTACGTTAGAAATAAGGTGATCTTAAATCTCAGGGTGATTTAGTTGGAAAATATAGAACTTGTACAAAATGAACTAAGCTGGGGGACAAGAGTTGAAACTTGATAACTGAACTGGTTTTTATTTACTATGTATGAAAATGTAGTTGGGTGTTTAAATCTCAGGAGGATTTGGACTGATAGTTATGAATTTACAGGAGTAAACTTGGACAGAGGACAAGAGCTAGAGTTTTATAATTGTTTA
This sequence comes from Procambarus clarkii, assembly GCF_040958095.1. Taxonomy (NCBI): domain Eukaryota; kingdom Metazoa; phylum Arthropoda; class Malacostraca; order Decapoda; family Cambaridae; genus Procambarus; species Procambarus clarkii. The sequence goes on from NC_091156.1 coordinate 44,934,250, forward strand.
CATCATATTTACTATGTCTGAAATACAGAGGGTAAAAATTTCAGGGAAATTGATGGGTTATTTACAAATATACGAGAGAGAACTAAGTTGGGGGACGAGAGCTGGAGCTCGATAACTGTTTTGATCTTATTTACGGTGTCTGAAATACAGAGGGTAAAAATTTCAGGGAAATTGATGGGTTATTTACAAATATACGAGAGAGAACTAAGGTGTGGGACGAGAGCTGGAGCTCGATAACTGTTTTGATCATATTTACGGTGTCTGAAATACAGAGGGTAGAAATTTCAGGGAATTTGATTAGGTATTAACGAAAATACGAGAGAGAGCTAAGGCGGAGGATAAGAGGTAGAGTTCGGTTACTGTTTGCATTTACTAAACTATGTCTGAAATACAGCGGGTAGAAATTTCGGGGAATTTGAATAGGTATTAACGAAGATACGAGAAAGAGCTAAGGCGGAGGACAAGAGCTAGAGTTTTGTAACTAAATTACTGTATTGAACTACGTTTGAAATATGATTATTTTTAAATTTTAGAGGGATTGGACTGATAGTATTCATTATACGACAGGGGACTAAGGCGGGATTGGAGCTGGAGCTCGATAACAAAATTATTGAATTTTAATACGTTTGAAATAGCTGTGTTTTAAATCTCGAAGAAAATGATTGGAGACTAAAGAAGATGTATTAGAAAAACTAAGGTAGTCCCTGACTTTGTTTATATAGGTAAAACTGAATAGTTTAATGAAAAGGAACTATGAATGAACAATATGAAGGAGAGGGACGGTCCAGATATTATGGAGAAGATAAGATAAGATAAGATAAGAGGTAACCTGAAGGCCGCGTCTGGCTGACGGTCTAAAAGTAAACACAGGTGGGCCACAGATTGTGAGGTAAGGGGGGGAGGGACATTATCGTATGACATTATTTTCATCATAAGAACTTTAACAAACACGTATGACATTATTTTCATTATAAGAACTTTAACAACTTCTAAAATCTGTGAGTGACAAAATTTACCTGAAAACCCTGGCTCATAAACACGAATTTGAATTTCTCCCATAAGAACTTTAACAAACTTGTACGAACTTATTTTCATCATAAGAACTTTTAACAAACTTCTAAAATCTCAGAAATTACTCGCTCATAAGATATCCTTAATTCCAAATCTGTGTCTTCCCAAATTAGCCTGAAAACCTCCAAGCGCTACAGGTGATATTTCTAAATTTACCTGAAACCCCCAAGCGCTACACGTGATATTTGCCCCCCCCAAAAAATATCACGTGTAGCGCTTACCCCCTACTACTCTCCCTGCCTGCCCTCCACCACCACGGCCTCCCTGCCTGCCCTCAACTATGGCCTCACTGCCTGCCCTCCACCACCATGGCCTCCCTGCCTGCCCTCCACCACGGCCTCCCTGCCTGCCCTCCACCACCACGGCCTCCCTGCCTGCCCTCAACTATGGCTTCACTGCCTGCCCTCCACCACCACGGCCTCCCTGCCTGCACTCCACCACGGCCTCCCTGCCTGCCCTCCACCACCACAACCTTCCTAGCGTGCACTCCACCACCACGGCCTCCCTGCCTGCCCTCAACTATGGCCTCACTGCCTGCCCTCCACTACCACTGCCTCCCTGCCTGCCCTCCACCACGGCCTCCCTGCCTGCCCTCCACCACCACGGCCTCCCTGCCTGCCCTCCACCACGGCCTCCCTGCCTGCCCTCCACCACGGCCTCCCTTTCTGCCCTCCACCACGGCCTCCCTGCCTGCCCTCCACCACGGCCTCCCTTTCTGCCCTCCACCACCACAACCTTCCTAGCCTGCCCTCTATCACCACGGCCTCCCTGCCTGCCCTCCACCACCACGGCCTCCCTGCCTGCCCTCCACCACCACAACCTTCCTAGCCTGCCCTCCACCACCACAACCTTCCTAGCCTGCCCTCCACCACCACGGCCTCCCTGCCTGCCCTCCACCACCACAACCTTCCTAGCCTGCCCTCCACCACCACAACCTTCCTAGCCTGCCCTCCACCACCACGGCCTCCCTGCCTGCCCTCCACCGCGGCCTCCTTGCCTGCCCTCCACCACCACGGCCTCCCTGCCTGCCCTCCACCACCACAGCCTCCCTGCCTGCCCTCCACCGCGGCCTCCTTGCCTGCCCTCCACCACCACGGCCTCCCTGCCTGCCCTCCACCATGGCCTCCCTGCCTGCCCTCTAACACGGCCTCCCTGCCTGCCCTCCACCACCACGGCCTCCCTGCCTGCCCTCCACCTCCACGGCCTCCCTGCCTGCCCTCCACCATGACCTCCCTGCCTGCCCTCCACCACGGCCTCCCTGCCTACCCACCACCATGGCCTCCCTGCCTGCCCACCACCACGGCCTCCCTGCCTGCCCTCCACCACGGCCTACCTGCCTGCCCTCCACCAGCACTGCCTCCCTGCCTGCCCTCCACCACCACGGCCTCCCTGCCTGCCCTCCACCATGACCTCCCTGCCTGCCCTCCACCACCACGGCGTCCCTGCCTGCCCTCCACCACCACGGCCTCCCTGCCTGCCCTCCACCACCACGGCCTCCCTGCCTACCCACCACCACGGCCTCCCTGCCTGCCCACCGCCACGGCCTCCCTGCCTGCCCACCGCCACGGCCTCCCGGCCTGTCCTCCACCACGGCCTCCCTGCCTGCCCTCCACCACCACGGCCTCCCTGCCTGCCCTCCACCATGACCTCCCTGCCTGCCCTCCACCACCACGGCCTTCCTGCCTGCCCTGCACCACGGCCTCCCTGCCTGCCCTCCACCACCACGGCCTCCCTGCCTGCCCACCGCCACGGCCTCCCTACCTGCCCTCCACCACCACGGCCTCCCTGCCTACCCACCACCCCGGCCTCCCTGCCTGCCCTCCACTACGGCCTCCCTGCCTGCCCTCCACCACCACGGCCTCCTGCCTGCCCTCCACCACCACGGCCTCCCTGCCTGCCCTCCACCACCACGGCCTCCCTGCCTACCCACCACCACGGCCTCCCTGCCTGCCCTCCACTACGGCCTCCCTGCCTGCCCTCCACCACCACGGCCTCCCTGCCTGCCCTCCACCACCACGGCCTCCCTGCCTGCCCTCCACCACCACGGCCTCCCTGCCTGCCCTCCACCACCACGGCCTCCCTGCCTGCCCTCCACCACCACGGCCTCCCTGCGTGCCCTCCACTACGGCCTCCCTGCCTGCCCTCCTCCACGGCCTCCCTGCATGCCCTCCACCACCACAACCTTCCTACGCTGCCCTCCACCACCACGGCCTCCCTACCTGCCCTCCACCACCACGGCCTCCCTGCCTGCCCTCCACCACCACGGCCTCCCTGCCTGCCCTCCACCACCACGGCCTCCCTGCCTGCCCTCCACCACCACGGCCTCCCTGCCTGCCCTCCACCACCACGGCCTCCCTGCCTGCCCTCCACCACCACGGCCTCCCTGCCTGCCCTCCACCTCCACGGCCTCCCTGCCTGCCCTCCACCACCACGGCCTCCCTGCCTGCCCTCCACCACCACAACCTTCCTAGCCTGCCCTCCACCACGGCCTCCCTGCCTGCCTTCCACCACCACAACCTTCCTAGCCTGCCCTCCACCACGGCCTCCCTGCCTGCCCTCCACCACCACGGCCTCCCTGCCTGCCCTCCACCACGGCCTCCCTGCCTGCCCTCCACCACGGCCTCCCTGTCTGCCTTCCACCACCACAACCTTCCTAGGCTGCCCTCCACCACCACGGCCTCCCTGCCTGCCCTCCACCACGGCCTCCCTGCCTGCCCTCCACCACGGCCTCCCTGTCTGCCTTCCACCACCACAACCTTCCTAGGCTGCCCTCCACCACCACGGCCTCCCTGCCTGCCCTCCACCACCACGGCCTCCCTGCCTGCCCTCCACCAACACGGCCTCCCTGCCTGCCCTCCACCACCACAACCTTCCTAGGCTGCCCCCCACCACCACGGCCTCCCTGCCTGCCCTCCACCACCACGGCCTCCCTGCCTGCCCTCCACCACCACGGCCTCCCTGCCTTCCCTCCACCACGGCCTCCCTGCCTGCCCACCACGTCTGCCTCCCTGCCTGCCCTCCACCACGGACTCCCTGCCTTCCCTCCACCATGGCCTCCCTGCCTGCCCTCCACCACGGCCTCCCTGTCTGCCTTCCACCACCACAACCTTCCTAGCCTGCCCTCCACCACGGCCTCCCTGCCTGCCCTCCACCACCACGGCCTCCCTGCCTGCCCTCCACCACCACGGCCTCCCTGCCTTCCCTCCACCACGGCCTCCCTGCCTGCCCACCACGTCTGCCTCCCTGCCTGCCCTCCACCACGGTCTCCCTGCCTGCTCACCACGTCTGCCTCCCTGCCTGCCCTCCACCACCACGGCCTTCCTGCCTGCCCTCCACCATGACCTCCCTGCCTGCCCTCCACCACCACGGCCTTCCTGCCTGCCCTGCACCACGGCCTCCCTGCCTGCCCTCCACCACCACGGCCTCCCTGCCTGCCCACCGCCACGGCCTCCCTACCTGCCCTCCACCACCACGGCCTCCCTGCCTACCCACCACTCCGGCCTCCCTGCCTGCCCTCCACTACGGCCTCCCTGCCTGCCCTCCACCACCACGGCCTCCCTGCCTGCCCTCCACCACCACGGCCTCCCTGCCTGCCCTCCACCACCACGGCCTCCCTGCCTACCCACCACCACGGCCTCCCTGCCTGCCCTCCACTACGGCCTCCCTGCCTGCCCTCCACCACCACGGCCTCCCTGCCTGCCCTCCACCACCACGGCCTCCCTGCCTGCCCTCCACCACCACGCCCTCCCTGCCTGCCCTCCACCACCACGGCCTCCCTGCCTGCCCTCCACCACAACGGCCTCCCTGCCTGCCCTCCACTACGGCCTCCCTGCCTGCCCTCCTCCACGGCCTCCCTGCATGCCCTCCACCACCACAACCTTCCTAGGCTGCCCTCCACCACCACGGCCTCCCTACCTGCCCTCCACCACCACGGCCTCCCTGCCTGCCTTCCACCACCACAACCTTCCTAGCCTGCCCTCCACCACGGCCTCCCTGCCTGCCTTCCACCACCACAACCTTCCTAGCCTGCCCTCCACCACCACGGCCTCCCTGCCTGCCCTCAACTATGGCCTCACTGCCTGCCCTCCACCACCATGGCCTCCCTGCCTGCCCTCCACCACGGCCTCCCTGCCTGCCCTCCACCACCACGGCCTCCCTGCCTGCCCTCAACTATGGCTTCACTGCCTGCCCTCCACCACCACGGCCTCCCTGCCTGCACTCCACCACGGCCTCCCTGCCTGCCCTCCACCACCACAACCTTCCTAGCGTGCACTCCACCACCACGGCCTCCCTGCCTGCCCTCAACTATGGCCTCACTGCCTGCCCTCCACTACCACTGCCTCCCTGCCTGCCCTCCACCACGGCCTCCCTGCCTGCCCTCCACCACCACGGCCTCCCTGCCTGCCCTCCACCACGGCCTCCCTGCCTGCCCTCCACCACGGCCTCCCTTTCTGCCCTCCACCACGGCCTCCCTGCCTGCCCTCCACCACGGCCTCCCTTTCTGCCCTCCACCACCACAACCTTCCTAGCCTGCCCTCCACCACCACGGCCTCCCTGCCTGCCCTCCACCACCACAACCTTCCTAGCCTGCCCTCCACCACCACAACCTTCCTAGCCTGCCCTCCACCACCACGGCCTCCCTGCCTGCCCTCCACCACCACAACCTTCCTAGCCTGCCCTCCACCACCACAACCTTCCTAGCCTGCCCTCCACCACCACGGCCTCCCTGCCTGCCCTCCACCGCGGCCTCCTTGCCTGCCCTCCACCACCACGGCCTCCCTGCCTGCCCTCCACCACCACAGCCTCCCTGCCTGCCCTCCACCGCGGCCTCCTTGCCTGCCCTCCACCACCACGGCCTCCCTGCCTGCCCTCCACCATGGCCTCCCTGCCTGCCCTCTAACACGGCCTCCCTGCCTGCCCTCCACCACCACGGCCTCCCTGCCTGCCCTCCACCTCCACGGCCTCCCTGCCTGCCCTCCACCACGGCCTCCCTTTCTGCCCTCCACCACCACAACCTTCCTAGCCTGCCCTCCACCACCACGGCCTCCCTGCCTGCCCTCCACCACCACAACCTTCCTAGCCTGCCCTCCACCACCACAACCTTCCTAGCCTGCCCTCCACCACCACGGCCTCCCTGCCTGCCCTCCACCACCACAACCTTCCTAGCCTGCCCTCCACCACCACAACCTTCCTAGCCTGCCCTCCACCACCACGGCCTCCCTGCCTGCCCTCCACCGCGGCCTCCTTGCCTGCCCTCCACCACCACGGCCTCCCTGCCTGCCCTCCATCACCACAGCCTCCCTGCCTGCCCTCCACCGCGGCCTCCTTGCCTGCCCTCCACCACCACGGCCTCCCTGCCTGCCCTCCACCATGGCCTCCCTGCCTGCCCTCTAACACGGCCTCCCTGCCTGCCCTCCACCACCACGGCCTCCCTGCCTGCCCTCCACCTCCACGGCCTCCCTGCCTGCCCTCCACCACGGCCTCCCTGCCTACCCACCACCATGGCCTCCCTGCCTGCCCACCACCACGGCCTCCCTGCCTGCCCTCCACCACGGCCTCCCTGCCTGCCCTCCACCAGCACTGCCTCCCTGCCTGCCCTCCACCACCACGGCCTCCCTGCCTGCCCTCCACCATGACCTCCCTGCCTGCCCTCCACCACCACGGCGTCCCTGCCTGCCCTCCACCACCACGGCCTCCCTGCCTGCCCTCCACCACCACGGCCTCCCTGCCTACCCACCACCACGGCCTCCCTGCCTGCCCACCGCCACGGCCTCCCTGCCTGCCCACCGCCACGGCCTCCCGGCCTGCCCTCCACCACGGCCTCCCTGCATGCCCTCCACCACCACGGCCTCCCTGCCTGCCCTCCACCATGACCTCCCTGCCTGCCCTCCACCACCACGGCCTTCCTGCCTGCCCTGCACCACGGCCTCCCTGCCTGCCCTCCACCACCACGGCCTCCCTGCCTGCCCACCGCCACGGCCTCCCTACCTGCCCTCCACCACCACGGCCTCCCTGCCTACCCACCACCCCGGCCTCCCTGCCTGCCCTCCACTACGGCCTCCCTGCCTGCCCTCCACCACCACGGCCTCCTGCCTGCCCTCCACCACCACGGCCTCCCTGCCTGCCCTCCACCACAACGGACTCCCTGCCTACCCACCACCACGGCCTCCCTGCCTGCCCTCCACTACGGCCTCCCTGCCTGCCCTCCACCACCACGGCCTCCCTGCCTGCCCTCCACCACCACGGCCTCCCTGCCTGCCCTCCACCACCACGGCCTCCCTGCCTGCCCTCCACCACCACGGCCTCCCTGCCTGCCCTCCACCACCACGGCCTCCCTGCGTGCCCTCCACTACGGCCTCCCTGCCTGCCCTCCTCCACGGCCTCCCTGCATGCCCTCCACCACCACAACCTTCCTACGCTGCCCTCCACCACCACGGCCTCCCTACCTGCCCTCCACCACCACGGCCTCCCTGCCTGCCCTCCACCACCACGGCCTCCCTGCCTGCCCTCCACCACCACGGCCTCCCTGCCTGCCCTCCACCACCACGGCCTCCCTGCCTGCCCTCCACCACCACGGCCTCCCTGCCTGCCCTCCACCACCACGGCCTCCCTGCCTGCCCTCCACCTCCACGGCCTCCCTGCCTGCCCTCCACCACCACGGCCTCCCTGCCTGCCCTCCACCACCACAACCTTCCTAGCCTGCCCTCCACCACGGCCTCCCTGCCTGCCTTCCACCACCACAACCTTCCTAGCCTGCCCTCCACCACGGCCTCCCTGCCTGCCCTCCACCACCACGGCCTCCCTGCCTGCCCTCCACCACGGCCTCCCTGCCTGCCCTCCACCACGGCCTCCCTGTCTGCCTTCCACCACCACAACCTTCCTAGGCTGCCCTCCACCACCACGGCCTCCCTGCCTGCCCTCCACCACGGCCTCCCTGCCTGCCCTCCACCACGGCCTCCCTGTCTGCCTTCCACCACCACAACCTTCCTAGGCTGCCCTCCACCACCACGGCCTCCCTGCCTGCCCTCCACCACCACGGCCTCCCTGCCTGCCCTCCACCAACACGGCCTCCCTGCCTGCCCTCCACCACCACAACCTTCCTAGGCTGCCCCCCACCACCACGGCCTCCCTGCCTGCCCTCCACCACCACGGCCTCCCTGCCTGCCCTCCACCACCACGGCCTCCCTGCCTTCCCTCCACCACGGCCTCCCTGCCTGCCCACCACGTCTGCCTCCCTGCCTGCCCTCCACCACGGACTCCCTGCCTTCCCTCCACCATGGCCTCCCTGCCTGCCCTCCACCACGGCCTCCCTGTCTGCCTTCCACCACCACAACCTTCCTAGCCTGCCCTCCACCACGGCCTCCCTGCCTGCCCTCCACCACCACGGCCTCCCTGCCTGCCCTCCACCACCACGGCCTCCCTGCCTTCCCTCCACCACGGCCTCCCTGCCTGCCCACCACGTCTGCCTCCCTGCCTGCCCTCCACCACGGTCTCCCTGCCTGCTCACCACGTCTGCCTCCCTGCCTGCCCTCCACCACCACGGCCTTCCTGCCTGCCCTCCACCATGACCTCCCTGCCTGCCCTCCACCACCACGGCCTTCCTGCCTGCCCTGCACCACGGCCTCCCTGCCTGCCCTCCACCACCACGGCCTCCCTGCCTGCCCACCGCCACGGCCTCCCTACCTGCCCTCCACCACCACGGCCTCCCTGCCTACCCACCACTCCGGCCTCCCTGCCTGCCCTCCACTACGGCCTCCCTGCCTGCCCTCCACCACCACGGCCTCCCTGCCTGCCCTCCACCACCACGGCCTCCCTGCCTGCCCTCCACCACCACGGCCTCCCTGCCTACCCACCACCACGGCCTCCCTGCCTGCCCTCCACTACGGCCTCCCTGCCTGCCCTCCACCACCACGGCCTCCCTGCCTGCCCTCCACCACCACGGCCTCCCTGCCTGCCCTCCACCACCACGCCCTCCCTGCCTGCCCTCCACCACCACGGCCTCCCTGCCTGCCCTCCACCACAACGGCCTCCCTGCCTGCCCTCCACTACGGCCTCCCTGCCTGCCCTCCTCCACGGCCTCCCTGCATGCCCTCCACCACCACAACCTTCCTAGGCTGCCCTCCACCACCACGGCCTCCCTACCTGCCCTCCACCACCACGGCCTCCCTGCCTGCCCTCCACCACCACGGCCTCCCTGCCTGCCCTCCACCACCACGGCCTCCCTGCCTGCCCTCCACCACCACGGCCTCCCTGCCTGCCCTCCACCACCACGGCCTCCCTGCCTGCCCTCCACCACCACGGCCTCCCTGCCTGCCCTCCACCACCACGGCCTCCCTGCCTGCCCTCCACCACCACGGCCTCCCTGCCTGCCCTCCACCACCACAACCTTCCTAGCCTGCCCTCCACCACGGCCTCCCTGCCTGCCTTCCACCACCACAACCTTCCTAGCCTGCCCTCCACCACGGCCTCCCTGCCTGCCCTCCACCACCACGGCCTCCCTGCCTGCCCTCCACCACGGCCTCCCTGCCTGCCCTCCACCACGGCCTCCCTGTCTGCCTTCCACCACCACAACTTTCCTAGGCTGCCCTCCACCACCACGGCCTCCCTGCCTGCCCTCCACCACGGCCTCCCTGCCTGCCCTCCACCACGGCCTCCCTGTCTGCCTTCCACCACCACAACCTTCCTAGGCTGCCCTCCACCACCACGGCCTCCCTGCCTGCCCTCCACTACCACGGCTTCCCTGCCTGCCCTCCACCAACACGGCCTCCCTGCCTGCCCTCCACCACCACAACCTTCCTAGGCTGCCCCCCACCACCACGGCCTCCCTGCCTGCCCTCCACCACCACGGCCTCCCTGCCTGCCCTCCACCACCACGGCCTCCCTGCCTTCCCTCCACCACGGCCTCCCTGCCTGCCCACCACGTCTGCCTCCCTGCCTGCCCTCCACCACGGACTCCCTGCCTTCCCTCCACCACGGCCTCCCTGCCTGCCCTCCACCACGGCCTCCCTGTCTGCCTTCCACCACCACAACCTTCCTAGCCTGCCCTCCACCACGGCCTCCCTGCCTGCCCTCCACCACCACGGCCTCCCTGCCTGCCCTCCACCACCACGGCCTCCCTGCCTTCCCTCCACCATGGCCTCCCTGCCTGCCCACCACGTCTGCCTCCCTGCCTGCCCTCCACCACGGTCTCCCTGCCTGCCCACCACGTCTGCCTCCCTGCCTGCCCTCCACCACCACGGCCTCCCTGCCTGCCCTCCACCACCACGGCCTCCCTGCCTGCCCTCCACCACGTCCTCCCTGCCTGCCCACCACGTCTGCCTCCCTGCCTGCCCTCCACCACGGCCTCCCTGCCTGCACTCCACCACTACGGCCTCCCTGCCTGCCCTCCACCACCACGGCCTCCCTGCCTGCCCTCAACCACCACTACCTCCCTGCCTGCCCACCGCCACGGCCTCCCTGCCTAACCACCACCACGGCCTCCCTGCCTGCCCTCCACCACGGCCTCCCTGCCTGCCCTCCTCCACGGCCCCCTGCCTGCCCTCCACCACGGTCTTCCTGCCTGCCCTCCTCCACGGCCCCCTGCCTGCCCTCCACCACGGCCTCCCTGCCTGCCCACCGCCACGGCCTCCCTGCCTACCCACCACCACGGCCTCCCTGCCTGCCCTCCACCACGGCCTCCCTGCCTGCCCTCCACCACCACGGCCCCCTGCCTGCCCTCCACCACGGCCTCCCTGCCTGCCCTCCTCCACGGCCCCCTGCCTGCCCTCCACCACGGCCTCCCTGCCTGCCCTCCACCACGGCCTCCCTGCCTGCCCTCCACCACCACGGCCTCCCTGCCTGCCCTCCACCACGGCCTCCCTGCCTGCCCTCCACCACGGCCTTCCTGCCTGCCCTCCTCGATGGCCTCCCTGCCTGCCCTCCACCACGGCCTCCCTGCCTGCCCTCCACCACGGCCTCTCTGCCTGCCCTATCAAATATCAAATGAAGATATGATAGAGCCCAAAAGGCTCAGGAACCTGTACACCTGTTGATTGACGGTTGAGAGGCGGGACCAAAGAGCCAGAGCTCAATCCCCGCAAGCACAATTATGTGAGATCATACACACAAGGGGGCCGGTGGTTGACTGGTCAGCACCCTGGACGCGTGATCCTGTGGTAGCGGGTTCGATTCCCGGCGCCGGCGAGAAAATGGGCACAGTTTCTTTCACCCTAATGCCCCTGCCCCTGTTACCTAGCAGTAAATAGGTACCTGGGAGTTAGTCAGCTGTCCCGGGTTGCTTACTTACAGAAACAAAGCTAACGAAAACCATAACAGATGCAGTGTTCTCACAGGACTACTATGTAGTGAGGAAAGAGAGAGAAGGAGGAGGAGGTGGTGGTGTAGCTTTGCTGATAAGAAAAGGCTGGAGTTTTGAGGAGATTGTTATTCAGAGCTGTGAAGATTTCAGTGACTACATAACGGGTACCATAACAATTGGAGGACAAATTTTATTAGGAATAGTCATATATAACCCCCAACAAACGACAGAAGACTCAGACAGAAATATGAAAGAAAGAACATGGCCACCGTCAATATAATAGAGAGAGCAGTTTCTGTTGTTAGCAGGAACGGATCCAGACTACTAATCATGGGAGACTTCAACCACGGGATGATAGATTGGGAGAACAGAGACCCACATGGAGGACCGGACACATGGAGAGCTAAGCTGCTGAACGAAGCTACAAGAAACTTTCTAAGTCAATACATCAAGGGACCAACGAGAATGAGAGGAGAGGATGAACCAGCTATGCTTGATCTGATATTTACCCTAAATGAGTCGGATATAAGGGAAGTTCAGTTGGAAGCCCCCTTAGGAATGAGTGATCCCAGTGAATTGATCTTTGAGTACCTGGTAGAGCTAGGAACTATCTGCTAGCTCTAGCAGGCTAATATAAGGTTGGCTAATATAAGAAAGCCAAAAAACAGAACTGGGAAACAAAGGGCTGGCGTACCGAAATTGAAATTATAAAGAGATGAGAAAATTCCTAGGGGATATACCATGGGACACAGAACTCACAAGTAAGTTCGAACATGACATGATGGACTATGTCACCCAAAAGTGTCAGGAGGCAGTAAACAGGTTTATCCCAGCACGACAGGAAAAAAACGAGAAGCAAAGGAAGAATCCGTGGTTTAATAGGGATTGTATGAAAGCAAAGGTATTGAACAAAAGGGCGTGGAAGAACTTCCGAAATAACAGAACACCAGACAGAAGAGAGAGATACCAGAGAACCAGGAACGAGTATGTTAGTGTGAGAAGAGAAGCTGAGAAAAAGTATGAAAATGATATAGCTAATAAAGCCAAGACCGAACCAAAGCAACTCCACAGTCACATCAGGAGTAAAACAACAGTGAAGGAACAGGTGATGAAACTTAGAACGGGTGAGGACAGGTACACAGAAAATGACAAAGAGGTGTGTGAGGAACTCAACAAGAGGTTCCAGGAGGCCTTCACAATAGACGAAGGAGAGGTCACTGCGCTAGGAGAGGTGGCAGTAAACAAGGCGGCCTTGGAAAGGTTCGAAATTACAAGAGATGAGGTCAAGAGGCACCTGTTAGGTTTGGACGTGAGTAAGTTTGTTGGCTCGGACGGAAACTCACCATGGGTATTGAAAGAGTGTGCAGGAGCGCTTTGCTTCCCACTCTCCATAGTGTATAGTAGGTCACTGGAAACGGGAGACCTACCAGAAATATAGAAGATGGCTAATGTAGTCCCAATATACAAAAAGGGTTACAGACAAGAGGCACTGAACTACAGATCAGTGTCCTTAACTTGTATACCATGCAAGGTGATGGAAAAGATCATGAGAAAAAACCTAGTAACATCTGGAAAGAAAGGACTTCGTGGGAACCCATCAACATGGGTTAAGGGAGGGTAAATTTTGCCTTTTTGACTTAATATAATTCTAGGATCAGGTGACAAAGATTAAGTAAGAAAGAGAAGGATGGGCGGACTGCATTTTTTGGAATATCGGAAAGCCTTTGACTCAGTATCCCATAAAAGGCTGTTACATAAGCTGGAGAAACTGGCAGGAGTAACTGGTAGGGCGCTCCAGTGGATAAGGGAGTACCTAAACAATAGGAAGCAGAGAGTTACAGTGACGGGTGAGATCTCAGATTGGCGTGAAGTCAAAAATTGAGTCCCACAGGGCTCTGTACTAGGACCTATCTTGTTTCTGATATACGAAAATGATCTCCCAGAGGGTATAGACTCATTCATCTCAATGTTTGCTGAAGAAGTAAAAATTATGAGATTAAGACAGAGGAGGACTGCTTGAGGTTTGAAGAAGACCTGGACAAGCTGCAGGAATGGTCGAACAAATGGTTGTTAGAGTTTAACCCAAGCAAATGCAATGTAATGAAGATAGGGGTAGGAAGCAGGAGATCAGAAACAAGTAGAAGGGTGTTCACATACACACACATACACCCACCCCACAATACATTTCATTTGGGAGATGAAATACTTTAAGTGTCAGAGAGAGAGAAAAAGACCTGGGGGTTGATATCACGCCAGACCTGTCCCCTGCAGCTCATATTAAGAGGATAACATCAGCGGCATATGCCAGGTTGGCTAATATAAGAACGGCCTTTAGAAACTTGTGTAAGGAATCATGAAGAACTTTGTATACCACATATGTCAGACCAATCCTGGAGTATGCGGCTCCAGCATGGAGCGCATATCTAGTGAAGCATAAGACTAAACTGGAGAAGGTTCAAAGGTTTGCCACCAGACTAGCACCAAAAATGAGGGGACAGAGCTACGAGGAGAGACTACGGGAATTAAACCTCACGTCACTGGGAGACAGAGGAGTTAGAGGGGATATGATCACCACATACAAGATTCTCAGTGGAATTCATAGGGTAGATAAAGACAGGCTATTTACCACAAGGGACTCACGCATTAGAGGAAACAGGTGAAAATTTAGTTCCCAAAAAAGCCACAGAGACGTTAGAAAGAATTTTTTCAGTGTCAGATTGGTAGACAAATGGAATGCATTAGTAAGTGATGTGGTGGAGGCTGACTTCATAAACAGCTTCATGTGTAGATATGATAGCGCCCAGTAGGCTCAGGAACCTGTACACCAGTTGATTGACAGTTGAGAGGGGGACTAAAGAGCCAGAGCTCAATCCCCGCAAGCACAATTAGGTAAGTACAATTAGGTAAGGTAAGTACACACTCCATGGCTCCACCAACACATACACTCTCCCTGGCTCCACCCACACATACACCCTCCCTGCCTCCACCCACTCATACACCGTCCCTGGCTCCACCAACACATACACCCTCTCTGGCTCCATTCACACATAAACCCTCCTTGGCTCCACCCACTCATACACACTCCCAGGCTCCACCCACACATACACCCTTCCTGGCTCCACCCACACATACAACCTCCCTGGCTGCACCCACTCATACACCCTGCCTGGCTCCACCCACACAAACGCCCCTCCTTGGCTACATCTACTCATACACCCTCCCTGGCTCCACCCACACATACAACCTCCCTGGATCCACCCACGCATACACCCTCCCTGGCTCCACCCACACATACACCCTCCCTGGCTCCACCCACACATACAACCTCCCTGGATCCACCCACGCATACACCCTCCCTGGCTCCACCCACACATACACCCTCCCTGGCTCCACTCACTCATACACCCTCCCTGGCTCCACCCATACAAACACCCTCCCTGGCTCCACCCACTCGTACACCCTCCCTGGCTCCACCCACACATACACCCTCCCTGGCTCCACCCACATATACACCCTCCCTGTCCCCACCCACACAAACACCCTCCATGGCTCCACCCACACATGCAACCTCCCTGTCCCCACCCACACAAACACCCTCCATGGCTCCACCCACTCATACACCCTCCCTAGCTCCACCTCAAATACACCCTCCCTGGATTCACCCACTCATACACCCTCCCTGGGTCCACCCACATATACCACCTCCCTGGCTCCACCAACACATACACCCTCACTGGCTCCACCCACACATACACCCTCCTTGGCTTCACACACACATACACCCTCCCTGGGTCCACCCACATATACCACCTCCCTAGCTCCACCCACACATAAACCCTCACTGGCTCCACCTACACATACACCCTCCCTGGCTTCACACACACATACACCCTCACTGATTCCACCCACTCATACACCCTCCATGACTCCTCCCGCACATACACCCTCCCTGGCTCCACCCACTCATACACCCTCCCTGACTCCACCCACACATATACCCTCCCTGCCTCCACCCACACATACACCCTCACTGACTCTTTCCACTGGTACACCCTCCCAGGCTCCACCCACACATACACCCTCACTGACTCCACCCACTGGCATACCCTCCCTGGCTCCATCCACTCATACACCCTCCCTGACTCCACCCACACATATACCCTCCCTGCCTCCACCCACACATACACCCTCACTGACTCTTTCCACTGGTACACCCTCCCAGGCTCTACCCACACATACACCCTCACTGACTCCACCCACTAGTATACCCTCCCTGGCTCCAACCACACATACACCCTCCCTGGCTCCACCCACTCATACACCCTCCCTGACTCCACCCACACATATACCCTCCCTGCCTCCACCCACACATACACCCTCAATGACTCTTCCTACTGGTACACCCTCCCAGGCTCCACCCACACATACGCACTCACTGACTCCACCCACTGGAATACCCTCCATGGCTCCACCCACTCATACACCCTCCCTAGCTCCACCCACTCGTAAACCCTCTCTGACTCCAAACACACATACACCCTCTCTGGCTCCACCCACTCCCTGGCTCCACCCACTCATACACCCTCCCTGGCTCCACCCACACATACACCCTTCCTGGCTCCACCCACTCATACACCCTCCCTGACTCCACCCACATATTCACTCTCCCTGGCTCCACCCACACATACACCTTCACTGACTCCACCCACTGGTACACCCTCCCAGGCTCCACCCACACACACACCCTCACTAACTCCATCCACACATACACTCTCCCTGGCTCAACCCACTCGGACACCCTCCCTGGCTCCACCCACACATATGAACAACCAACCGATATACGCTCTGTTTATTGGTGGAGGTTCTCAGCTAGTGCTATATTCTCAGCACCTTTTTAATCACTTTTCTGTCTTTATTTTAAATGTAGAGTAACGTCACCCTTGTTCTTAGTTTTTATGTTGTATTTTTGACTTGTTTGTTTGCACTGTACATAGCCAAGGGATTCTATTTGTTCAAAATTTTTAAAGTTAATTAAAAGTTCATTGTTCATACTATGTGTTTTGCGTGTCTTCCCTTACTTTACCACAGACAACAGCCAAGCAGTCGTTCTTTTTTTTCCAAAATGTGATAGGCATTTATATATATATATATATATATATATATATATATATATATATATATATATATATATATATATATATATATATATATATATATATATATATATATATATATATATATATATATATATATATATATATATATATATATGCAAGTGTACGGACCCATAGCTTCGGAGAAGAAAATAAAGAATTCTCTGAGAAGACCCTGTGAATCCTCACTGAACACTTTGATATTTTCCTCTCCTACCAGCCCTATTCCCTTAGTGTGTGTGTGTGTATGTATATCTAACTTCATTTTAAAATTTCATTACACAAAAAGGGTTACAACATTGGTTACATGCAGGGTGTGTATGTAAACAAGGGCCATTTGGAGGTAGGCCCACCCCGATTACCCACTGTGTGTGTATTCTTCCAAATAGTGTAACTTACTCAGGTAACTAGTGCCCAGACACAGAAACTAGATGCCTCCTCTGTAAAATATCTAGTGGGAAATTGCAAGTAATGCAATCTAACAAGTGAACAAAACAAATTAGGAGTGCGACATACATACATATATATATATATATATATATATATATATATATATATATATATATATATATATATATATATATATATATGTATATATATATATGTATATATATATATATATATATATATATATATATATATATATATATATATATATATATTATATATATATATATATATATATATATATATATATATATATATATATATATATATATATTTATATATATATATATTTGCAACAATGATCACAAAAACACTGATCCAAGTATGCAGAATAACCACATGTGAAAAATAGAAAATGCTTAACGCGTTTTCGGCTAATTCGCCTTCAACAGAGCAAAGTAGAATGAAGATAAGATTGCTGATCAGACCTTTATATCCACCTGGGCAGATCACCTGACCACCAAAAATAAGTGGAGGAAAGGAATTATAAGAAAGAAGGTAACTATTGGTCCATACGAGGCCGCTCCTATTAATATCTCCAAGTGCCATACGTGTTAAATGATTGCTGTATTGTTTTGACGTGCTATAATGAGGCTTAAATAGGGATCTAACTTGTACATACCGGGGCTCACATTAAGGCTGTTGTTACAATGTTTGATCAGAGCAGACTCGATCACGTTTCGTTCAACAAAATCCTTACTTTCAACAATACATTTTGCCCCTGTGAAGTCGATAGAATCATTACATAAACTGGAATGTAAATACAATGCACTGGATTGCTGGGCTGTACGAATAGCATATGAATGCTGTTTTAAACGCGAGGAAAGAGATTTACCTGTCTGGCCGATGTAAACACATGCACACTCATTACAAGGGATGGAATACACACAACCTGCTACAGACGAGGGCGAGTTCTTAATTAACATGGACTTAACTGTATTATCATTTTTGAACACTAGATTAATATTAAGGTTATTCAGGGCTGGGTGCAAGATTTACTAGACCCTCAGAATATGGTAATACCAACGAATTTTTCAGTTCTGGTTTAGACTTAGTAGTCTGTTTGTAGAAAGTCCTTTTTGCTTGACCAAACGCAAGATCCAAGATCGATTTTGGGTATTTTAACTTCATCCCAATTTCAAATATATTTGCTATTTCTTCATCGAAAAACTCCGGACTGCAAACTTTCAGTGCTCTGAGAAACATACCAGAAAAAACTGCCAGCTTGACCTGAACATGATGATTTGAATAGAAATGTACATACGAGCACACATTGGGACGTTTCCTATACACATTGAATTTGAAACTCCTACCAATTCTATGAATCATGATGTCTAAAAAAGGCAGAACACCGTTCACTTCGTTCTCAATTGTGAATTTAATTGACGGAACCAGCAAATTAATTTGATTGAGGATAAAGAGGGCCATAGTTCCTCTAGCACGAACCTTAGTTGCTGAATTGGGACCTCAGCAGCAGTTCTCGTCACCAGTTGACACCTCGCACCCCTACACACCGGTCAGAGATGATGATATTTACCTAGGTTGGGAATTAGCCTTCTTTTTTCAGAGCACAAAAGTTCGCTAATTCTGTAAGTATCATATTTCATTTTAGTGGGAAAAACTTGCTTATGTCCTATAGAGACTCGGCAATGTATGCCTACATTCTTGGACTACCTAATTCACTTTTGAGGCAATTAAATGTTTCATTTGTTTTAGAAACTCAGTTTCGCTTACTTAGTAGGATTTTCTTGCCCTTATCCTCTTACATTGAGTACCGGGTACAAGATTTCCTGCGATCTTGATTTATTAATCATTTACCATCTTGAAATTAACATTAATTGTTAACGATTCCACAGGATAGGTACCAGTTGCCACGTTGTCCTGTTACTGACATTCACCATATCACAACAGTATATTCGTTGTATATTTATTTGCTAATTTCACCATGTTTCGTCTCCAAGCTTTCCGTGCAGATCCAGCAGGTGAAATAGGGAACTTAAGTCGTGCCAAGAGGATCGAATTACAAGCTCTTGCACACGAGTATTAGCTAGATGTTCCCCATGGAGCCAACAAAAATGAACTGTATAACATGTTACTGGATCATCTCTTAGAGGAAGGTAAGATTGACTCTGAAACTCACGAAACTTACTCTATTGCAGATAAACCTGATTTTGCAACGATGAAACTCAAACTAGAGCATGCCAAGATCGAACGAGAGCAGCAAAGGGAAGCAACTGCAATACGAAAGGAAGAAAAAGAACGAGAAGCTGCCATACGGAAAGAAGAACAGGAACGTGAAATCGCCTTCAAGGAACGAAAAGCTGCCTTGAGGAAAGAAGACCAAGAACGTGAGATTGCAATACTCCGTGAACGTGAGCAAGTACAGCTTGAAGCAAAACAACGCCACCTGGAGATGCAACGCGAGCATGACAAACAACAAGCTGCTATGGCTATGGAATGTCGTCAACAAGAACTCGCGTTGGAAACTACACACCTCACTGAACGCCAGCAAGCTACCGCCAATCTTCCCGTCAGTTTCAATATCTCACATGCAAGTAAGTTAATGCCACCATTCGTAGAGACAGAGGTTGACGTATTTTTCACCACCTTTGAGACCCTTCCTAATCAACTTAGTTGGCCTGCCGACCAATGGGCTACCCTTCTCAGAGTACATCTCACAGGTAGAGCTGCAGTTACACTCAGTACTTTTGCGTCTGAGAATGACTAGCAGACTCTGAAACAAGGAGTGTTGGACACCTACCTTCTCTCCACCGAAAGCTACCGAAGAAAATTCCGTGACCACCTAAAGGCAAGTACCACTACCTCTCTAGAATTTGCTAATACCAAAAGGAGATATTTTATGAAATGGCTGGAAGCAGCACATGTTTCTACCTTTGCAGAACTCGTCAACCTCATGCTAGTTGAAGAATTCTTGTGGCGTGTGCCGCCTCCTGTCCGTTTATATTTAGCAGATAAAGAAGAGACCGACTACCTAAAGTGTGCTAAGTCGGCTGACACTTACAGCCTCATCCACCGGCTGACACCAGAACCGCCTTCCAGTAAGAAGTCTTGGTACAATTACGAGAAAGTGAGTACCGATCAAGCTGGCTCGCAATTGTACTGTAAGTATTGTAGACTCTATAGACATACCATAGATAAATGTGGTAAGTCTCAATACAAAGGTACTACTGAATCCACTAAACCCAAACAGACTCCTCCTAAGTCCGGTAAGCCTGTGATGAATGTTGGTGTTCATGTTAATGATCTTTCTCTTTTCAGTAAACACCTGTATCCTGGAACTGTCTCTACCAACGGTTCAGATCCGGAGGGACGTTTCAAACCGAAGATCTTGAGGGACACAGCGACTCTTCAATAAATCCTTTTGAAATCAGCTGTGCCCAATATCGCCTACACCGGGGAAACCGTCTTCATCACTGACCTCACTGCTACCACTCCTTATCCTCTCGCCAGAGTCCACCTGGATTGTCCCTTCGTGACCGGAGAAGTCCAAGTCGCCATCAGGGAAAAGCCTTTTCCCATGCCTGGAGTGCAACTTCTCCTGGGCAACGACTTGGCAGAAGACCTGCAACCGACCAACCTGATCGTCATGGACAAACCCCAGGTGTGTACCTCTGTAATGGATAATCCCATCTTTGAGTATGTTCCAGCAAAGGTTCAAGAGAGTGATGAAGTTTTTCCACCGGTTTTAGTGACCACCCGTGCACAAGCTGCACGACCACAGCCAGCTGACTCTACTGCTATCGCTGTCCCTCAAGACCCTCAGAAACTACCCCCGAATCTGACCACGTTGGAGTTCCGTAAGTTACAGAGGGAAGATCTATCATTAACACCATTATTCTTCCAGGCTGAGACTCAACATGACAGTATCCCTGGGTTCTTTCTTGAGAATCAGTTGCTCTACCGCAGATACAGACCCTGTAAACTGAAGGAGGAGGACGATTGGGCCAACGTCGAACAACTAGTGATTCCTGCCAGCCTGCGGCCCACTATTCTACACCTGGCCCACGGAGCACTCTCCCACTACGGATTTAACAAGACCTACCACGGAATCCTTCAAGACTACTACTGGCCAGGTATGGTAAATAGCGTCAAACAGTGTCATACATGTCAGTTGGCAGGTAAACCGAACATCTCTATCCCCAGAGCACCACTGACTCCCATACAGGTGCCTGCAGAACCTTTCCACAGACTTATTATACACTGTGTTGGTCCTGTACCTCGGACCAGTTCTGGTAACGCCTATATACTAACCATCCTGTGTCCTACCACCAGATTCCCCATAGCAGTTCCAGTAAAGAATATTACGGCTGCTACGGTTGTGAAACACATATTGAAGATCTTCACCCAGTATGGATTTCCAAGGGAGGTTCAGAGCGACTGTAGCACCAACTTCACCAGTGATCTCTTCAGAAGGACACTGGAAGAGTTCAACATCACACAGGTATTGTCCAGCCCCTATCATCCTGCTTCATAGGGTTCTCTTGAGCGTAGTCATCAGACTATTTAAGCACTCCTGAAGAAGTTTTGCAATGAAACCTCTAAGGATTGGGATAAACAAATAGATTTAATTATGTGCATATTTAGAAGTCTTCCCAATGAGTCTTTAGGAGTATCTCCTTATGAGATGCTCTACGGACGTAAGTGTCGTACTCCTCTCAAAGCTTTTAAAGACTCTCTACGTGATGCCACCTTCAGTGAGCATCAGAATGTGCCCCAGTTTCTTCAAAACCTACAACACATTCTAGAGAGGGTGCATAACTTTGCCAAGGATAATCTATTGAAAGCACAGGAGAGGATGAAGACTCATTACGACCAGAACAGCAAAGTAAGGAAATTTAAACCTGGAGACTTCGTGCTTGCCTATTTCCCTATCCCAGGTTCTCCTTTGCAAAACAGGTTTTCAGGACCATACCGCATCAAGGAGTGCAGAAACAACCACAACTACGTTCTAGAGACTCCAGATAGGCGGCGGAAGACCCAGTTGTGCCACGTCAACCTCCTGAAGCTATATAACGGTACTCCTCCCACTGTATTGATAACATATTCTTCCTTTAAAGGTCCATACATCCACAGTGAGATCTTCCCTGCTTCTCCTCCCGAAAGCACTGACACTGAGTCAGCGCTTTCCAATTCGGAAATCCTAACTGATCTTCCTAACCATTTTCAGGACCATAATAGTGCTCCGTTGCCATATTCTAATCCTATTCTCACCTCGTCAGATATCACCAAGCCTTTCGTCGTCCATGTCGACGCCAGTGGTACCAGCATCGGGGGTGATCTAATGCAACAACGAGGCGAGGAGAATATACCTGTTAGCGACCACAGCTACAAGGAACTACAGAACAATCGACAGGGAGCTACTCATCGTCCTGAACTTGCAGCACTTCAAATAATACCTGAAAAGTGCTTGGTCTACCACCATCAACACGGACCACAACACCCTACACCCATTGCAGCAAGCCCAATTCCACACTCAACGTCTTCTACGATGGGCTTGATAACTGCAGAAATTCAACCTGGAGATCTCTACAACAAGGGGTCTGATAACATCATAGCCGACGCCCTCTCCAGAGTCTATGAAGTAGAGGCAACTCCACCTATCACTCTACCACATGAAGACGTAACTTCTTCCGGAACCGCAGGCTTCGGGGGAGAGTTGTGACGATAATCTCTTTCAAGAGAGATTGAGCCTGCTCTTCCCTACATCATTCACGTCACATTACAAGTACAAGATACTATATTGAAGATACATCCACCAGTATCGCCAAACGTTTTGCCCAGGAAGCAAAGCGTACCTTGCACCACCAGACACGCCGGCTCCTCCGCCCGCCTTCAACGAGCAAACTACCCATTCTCCGCCTGCCTGCTCCTGTTTGGCTGGTGTATCGCCGACCGCACCTGCACCTGCACTCACGCCCACTACCTGAGTCGACGTCTGGGCCAGCACACGCCGTACTCCTCAGAATATCTCTGTGCTCTTAGGAGTTGACATCTCTCTCTGGTAGACAAAGCCCTGGCTGTCGTGTACTAAGGGAGGTGGCAGCTTAAGCCAGTATTCTCAGCACCTGATTATATTATCATTATTGTATTGCACTTCAGTTTATATTAGAGTAAATTTCACAGCTATTAATTATTCATGTTGTTTTGTTTGTTGACTTGTTTTGAATTTTACGTAAGCCAAGGGATTGTCTTTGTTCATATCTTGTTTTCTAGAGTAATTAAAATAAGCTTAAGCCAGTATTCTCAGCACCTGATTATATTATCATTATTGTATTGCACTTCAGTTTAGGGGCCATGGTACCAGGATATAAGAAATTGTTGTAGGGTATTCATAATTTATTATCCTGATACATGTGAAAGGTGCTGCACCTAGGCCAAGTTTCAGCATCTCAGCCTAAATAGAGACGGAGAAAAAAAAAATTGAATTTTTCAACCATGTTCAATTGATTTCACAGCCCACAATTGTGAACCAAAATCATTTCTACGACACGCAGGTATGACCTTACAATATAATAAAGATTTGCATGTCACATCATTATCCCAGATGTATTTAGTGCAATAATACAGATTTATAAAAGTTTCCCAAAAATGCATGCAACAAAATGAAGTGTATCATTATTTATAAAATCAATAAATCTACGTAGATAAGAATAATGACATCCGTTTATAGAGGCGTAAACTCTACATATAATGTGCAAGTTTCAAGTAAATTGAATAATAAATAAAGGCTGTGAGACCGGATCTAGTTGTAAAAGTTGGAGTTGCGTAGCGCGACAAGATACTCTACTCGCGGTCACTCGTGACAATGCGTGATTTACGCATTGCAGGCAGCTCGTACCTTCTATGGAGAGCTCGCATGCATCTAGCTTTCAATGCTTGTCTCTTGTTCGTTTGGTAAGTCATATTGCAGTACAAATAACAATAATAGCATGAGTTCTGGGAGATAGTGTGAGAGCGCGTCAGCGATACAACCACCCCCCACGAGAGACACAGAGTCACTGATGGGGCTGAGCCACATACCACCCTCTCTCTCACATGATACTGTTGCCAATGAGTGAGTTTATATTCATTTTATGCATAACATGTTATTTTCAACGCTATTACGAAAAATAAGACTTCTACAACGTAAGATACAATACCCCACGGCGCACTCACGCCGCGAGGACTAGATTCACGAAAGTTGCAGCGGGAAATTTGACTCTAATTACGTTAATTTTCAAGATATCATTAAACGGTTTGGACCACAGTGTTGCCAGAACGTTGTAGTATTTTTTGTAATTTTTCGTAAATATTCCATTTTTCTTCGGATTTTCGGTTACCATGGCTCCTTATATTAGAGTAAATTTCACAGCTATTAATTATTCATGTTGTTTTGTTTGTTGACTTGTTTTGAATTTTACGTAAGCCAAGGGATTGTCTTTGTTCATACCTTGTTTTCTAGAGTAATTAAAATTTCATTGTTTATACTTTGTGTTTTGTGTGTCTTCCCATTACCTTACCACAGACCAACAGGCAAGCAGTCTCTTTTTTTTCTGTAAATGTGACAAGGCATTGCCACCTGCCATAGGAGGAGTGCCGAACATCATCACTCGAACACTTTACCATCATAGTATATATGAGTGTATATATATATATATATATATATATGTATATATAATATATATTATATATATATATATATATATATATATATATATATATATATATATATATATATATATATATATATATATATATATATATATATATATATATATATATATATATATATGTCGTACCTAGTAGCCAGAACATACTTTTCAGCCTACTATGCAAGGCCCGATTTGCCTAATAAGCCAAGTTTTCCTGAATTATTATATTTTCTCTAATTTTTTTCTTATGAAATGATAAAGCTACCCATTTCATTATGTATGAGGTCAATTTTTTTTATTGGAGTTAAAATTAACGTAGATATATGACCAAACCTAACCAACCCTACCTAACCTAACCTAACCTATCTTTATAGGTTAGGTTAGGTTAGGTAGCCGAGAAAGTTAGGTTAGGTTAGGTAGGTTAGGTCGTCGAAAAAACATTATTTCATGAAAACTTGGCTTATTAGGCAAATCGGGCCTTGCATAGTAGGCTGAGAAGTGCGTTCTGGCTACTAGGTACGACATATATATATATATATATATATATATATATATATATATATATATATATATATATATATATATATATATATGTCGTACCTAGTAGCCAGAACTCACTTATCAGCCTATTATGCAAGGCCCAATTTGCCTAATAAGCCAAGTTTTCATGAATTAATTGTTTTTCGACTACCTAACCTACCTAACCTAACCTAACCTAACTTTTTTGGCTACCTAACTTAACCTAACCTATAAAGATAGGTTAGGTTAGGTTAGGTAGGGTTGGTTAGGTTTGGTCATATATCTACGTTAATTTAAACTCCAATAAACAAAAATTGACCTCATACATAATGAAATGGGTAGCTTTATCATTTCATAAGAAAAAAATTAGAGAAAATATATTAATTCAGGAAAACTTGGCTTATTAGGCAAATCGGGCCTTGCATAGTAGGCCGATAAGTGCGTTCTGGCTACTAGGTACGACATATATACATATATATATATATATATATATATAAATAATATATATATATATATATATATATATATATATATATATATATATATATATAATATATATTATATATATACATATATATATATATATATATATATATATATATATATATATATATATATATATATATATATATATATATATATATATATATTATTAAATATGACCGAAAAAGTAAGATTAATAATTCTAACACGAATTTTCTCAATCTTACGCACATTTCTTTTCACTGTTGGAGGTAAATAAAAAATCAATTCTCCAAAATTCATTTTTATTTCTAGTCTGACGCGACACGAGCGCGTTTCGTAAAACTTATTACATTTTCAAAGACTTTAGTTCACAAATACACAACTGAATAGAACTTACGCATCTCCGATTTTATATCTACATTTGAGTGAGGTGGGAGGGGTGATGTGGCATTAACACAAGACAGAACAAGAGGGGATATTAATAGGGTATTAAAAGTATCAACACAAGACAGAACACAAACAATGGGTATTGAATAGAAGTGTTTGTAGAAAGCATATTGGTCCATATTTCTTGATGCTTCTATATTGGAGCGGAGTCTTGAGGTGGGTAGACTATAGTTGTGCATTAATTGGCTTAAATTAATAATATATGTCTACAGGAAAGACTGCTACCAAAATATATATATATGTATATAATATATATATATATATATATATATATATATATATATATATATATATATATATATATATATATATATATATATATATATATATATATATATATATATATATATATATATATATATATATATATATATATATATATATATATATATATATGACAATGTCAGACCACGGAGGAAATTCCTGTTTCATTTTCCTCCGTGGTCTGACGTTGTCACATTCTTAATCACGTGTTTATTTTCGTGTTATACACACACACACATATATATATATATATATATATATATATATATATATATATATATATATATATATATATATATATATATATATATATATATGTCGTACCTAGTAGCCAGAACATACTTCTCAGCCTATTATGCAAGGCCCGATTTGCCTAATAAGCCAAGTTTTCCTGAATTAATATATTTTCTCAATTTTTTTTTTTTTATGAAATGATAAAGCTACCCATTTCATTTTGTATGTGGTCATTTTTTTTTATTGGAGTTAAAATTAACGTAGATATATGACCGAACCTAACCAACCCTACCTAACCTAACCTAACCTATCTTTATAGGTTAGGTTAGGTTAGGTAGCCGAAAAAGTTAGGTTAGGTTAGGTTAGGTAGGTTAGGTAGTCGAAAAATAGTTAATTCATGAAAACTTGGCTTATTAGGCAAATCGGGCCTTGCATAATAGGCTGAGAAGTGCGTTCTGGCTACTAGGTACGACATATATATATATATATATATATATATATATATATATATATATATATATATATATGTCGTACCTAGTAGCCAGAACGCACTTCTCAGCTTACTATACAAGGCCCGATTTGCCTAATAAGCCAAGTTTTCATGAATTAATGTTTTTTCGACAACCTAACCTACCTAACTTAACCTAAACTAAGTTTTCCGGCTGCCTAACCTAACCTAACCTATAAATATAGGTTAGGTTAGGTTAGGTAGGGTTGGTTAGGTTCGGTCATATATCTAAGTTAATTTAAACTCCAATAAAAAGCAATTGACCTCATACATAATGAAATGGGTAGCTTTATCATTTCATAAGAAAAAAAATAGAGAAAACATTTTAATTCAGAAAAAATTGGCTTATTAGGCAAATCGGGCCTTGCATAATAGGCTGAGAAGTGCATTCTGGCTACTAGGTACGACATACATATATATATATATATATATATATATATATATATATATATATATATATATATATATATATATATATATATATATATATATATATATATATATATATATATGTCGTACCTAGTAGCCAGAACGCACTTCTGAGCCTACTATGCAAGGCCCGATTTGCCTAATAAGCCAAGTTTTCATGAATTAATTGTTTTTCGACTACCTAACCTACCTAACCTAACGTAATCTAACTTTTTTGGCTACCTAACCAAACCTAACCTATAAAGATAGGTTAGGTAGGGTTGGTTAGGTTCGGTCATATATCTACGTTAATTTTAACTCCAATAAAATAAAATTGACCTCATACATAATGAAATGGGTAGCTTTATCATTTCATAAGAAAAAAATTAGATAAAATATATTAATTCAGGAAAACTTGGCTTATTAGGCAAATCGGGCCTTGCATAGTACGCTGAGAAGTGCGTTCTGGCTACTAGGTACGACATATATATATATATATATATATATATATATGTCGTACCTAGTAGCCAGAACTCACTTCTCAGCCTACTATGCGAGGCCCGATTTGCCTAATAAGCCAAGTTTTACTGAATTAATATATTTTCTCTAATTTTTTTCTTATGAAATGATAAAGCTACCCATTTCATTATGTATGAGGTCAATTTTTTTTTATTGGAGTTAAAATTAACGTAGATATATGACCGAACCTAACCAACCCTACCTAACCTAACCTAACCTATCTTTATAGGTTAGGTTAGGTTAGGTAGCCGAAAACGTTAGGTTAGGTTAGGTTAGGTAGGTTAGGTTGTCGAAAAAACATTAATTCATGAAAACTAGGCTTATTAGGCAAATCGGGCCATGCATAGTAGGCTGAGAAGTGAGTTCTGGCTACTAGGTACGACATATATATATATATATATATATATATATATATATATATATATATGTCGTACCTAGTAGCCAGAACGCACTTCTATGCCTACTATGCAAGGCCCAATTTGCCTAATAAGCCAACTTTTCATGAATTATTTGTTTTTCGACTACCTAACCTACCTAACCTAACCTAACCTAACTTTTTCGGCTACCTAACCTAACCTAACCTATAAAGATAGGTTAGGTTAGGTTAGGTAGGGTTGGTTAGGTTTGGTCATATATCTACGTTAATTTTAACTCCAATAAAAAAAAATTGACCTCATACATAATGAAATGGGTAGCTTTATCATTTCATAAGAATAAAATTAGAAAAAATATATTAATTCAGGAAAACTTGGCTTATTAGGCAAATCGGGCCTTGCATAGTAGGCTGAGAAGTGCGTTCTGGCTACTAGGTACGACATATATATATATATATATATATATATGTCGTATCTAGTAGCCAGAACACACTTCTCAGCCTACTATGCAAGGCCCAATTTGCCTAATAAGCCAAGTTTTCATGAATTAATATATTTTCTCAAATTTTTTTCTAATGAAATGATAAAGCTACCCATTTCATTAGGTATGAGGTCAATTTTTTTTTATTGGAGTTAAAATTAACGTAGATATATGACCGAACCTAACCAACCCTACCTAACCTCAATAGGGTGACTTGAACTGGCGTTCTAGAGGGTAAGTGTGATACACCATTCCCCAGAGGCTAGAGTGTAGGCGGGCCAATCGTAAAATCCTGGTTGGGCACCATTTCGGGCCTCCAGAACCTCCTAGTGAGTTCAGTAGAGGTCTGGGGCTGGTTGGATTTTGTTCTATCGTGACTTCGGACATGATTAGACAAAAGGTAGGTGCCCGGGAATCACCCGATCGCCGGCTCATATTACCTGATTTCCCCAAATTTATTTTCTCATTACGTATCACGCAAGTGTGCTTTCTGTTTGATAGATATAAATAATTTGTGATCTATATAAAGTTGAGAAAGCTATGCACATGATTGTTTAATTAATGATAAATTTTAAGATTATATGAAAAACTGTTGGTAAATAAATTTGGTCTACTGGTAATTAATTGTTAAATATCTTTTTTGGATATACAAAACTGTAAACTTGATAAAATTCTTAGTAGGTGTGTCTTTCACACACACACATACACACACACACACACACACACACACACACACACACACACACACACACACACACACACACACACACACACACACACACACACACACACACACACACACACACACACACACACGCTAGCTACACACTCGCAGTGTGTAGCTAGCAGGGTGCAACATAGCATAGTCATATCGCTAGTGATAGTGCGAAGATTTGGCGAAGAAACCAAAAGTGGAGCTAGGGCATCACCGGTGCATGTAAGTGTGTGACCTGACCGGGTGGGACGACCCGCCGTGGAGCTACCTGATTGTGCTGTTGAGTGGTGACTGTGATCAGTGGTACAGTGAATTAGTGAACTGTCACATAACGATACAGTGACTGACTCCAGAGCTTTGTGTTGAAAGAGAAGAACGACCTCATCACCTTCTACCAGCACTTAGTGAATCACCTAGTGGGAGACAACGACGGATAACCATCGTCATCATACATCGCTCATCTGGTTGTGTGAGCGGGAGGCAGACTGGTATGTACCCCTCTCTGGTCAATTAATCAGGTGTACAGATTGAGGTAAAAGATTATCAAATTCTCGTTCAGGATATCATATATATTTAAAAATCTCAGAGTGGCTCATTTAGGCAGAGGTAACGCATAAGGGATATCTTGACACATACACGCACACAAGTGTGCACACGCTAAAACAGACACACACACACACACACACACAATTGTCCAGTCAGGGAAAAAGGCATTAACACTTGGGATAGGACCTTACTATCCCCCCCCCCATCTTGACCCCACCATCGGACCTGACCTGACTTAGTCGCCATCTCCGCCCCCCCCACCCCCAGTCCCCCGCATCGCCCATACACACACTCTTCCCCTCCCCACTCTCCCTCTCTCCCACTCCCTCTCTCCCTCTCCCACTATCTCTCTCCTGCTCTCTCTCTCCTGCTCTCTCTCTCCTGCTCTCTCTCTCTCTCTCTCTCTCTCTCTCTCTCCCTCTCCCTCTCTCCCTCTCCCTCCCTCCCTCCCCCTCTCCCTCCCCCTCTCCCTCCCTCTCTTTCCTTCCCTCTCCCTCCCTCTCTTTCCTTCCCCCTCCCTCTCTTTCCTTCCCCCTCCCTCTCTTTCCTTCCCCCTCCCTCTCTGCCCACACACACACACACACACACACACACACCTCCCCCCACTCTCTCCCTCACCCGCTCTCTCCCTCACCCGCTCTCTCCCTCACCCACTCTCTCCCTCACCCACTCTCTCCCTCTTCTCTCTCTCCCTCCCGCCTCTCTCTCCATCTCCTTCCCCCCCTCCCCTTCTACTTTCTTCTCACTTCAGTGGAAGGGTCGGATCAATTTATCTCTCCCTTTATCACTCCCTTTCTCTCTCTCTTCCTCTCTCTCTCTCTCTCTCCCTCCCCCATCCCAACAGGGTCAAGCATGGCAGCCAGAGGTTCCAGGGGAACAGGAAAGAGCCAAGGTGACGAGATGAAGGAAATGTTCGCCCAGTTTCTGGAGGACATCAAGAGTGTGATGCAAGAAATGATGCAGGAAATGAAGAACGAAATAAGCAACCTGAAAAGAGAGCTAACAGCAGCAAAGGAGGAGATTAGAGCCCTCAAAGAAAATGGTATCGAGGCTGAGAATCAGAAAAGCACCCAGGGAGAAGGTGGTAATAGTTTTCTGGATGAGAATGCCACAATAAAAGCAACATTTGCGGAAATACTAAAAAAAAAAAACTCTGAAGTAATGACTGCAGTGATGGAGGTGGCCATGAAAGCAGCCACCTCGCAGGAGGCGGCACGCTCCACTAGCCAACTGCTGGAAAAGAACAGATCAGTGGTTGCTGTGGGTATTAAGGAGCAGGAAGGATCTAATAGGACAGAGTGGAGTGACAAGGACAAAGCAGCAGTGAATGAAGTACTAAAGGCACTAGACATGGAAGGGGCTGAGCATAGCATTGAGAAGGTTTTCAGGCTAGGCCGGTACAACAAAGACCGAGACCGAATGATAAAGATAGTGTTTGCAAGCAAGAACACAAAGGAAAAGATCCTATCAAGGAAGAGCTCCCTGAAAAACGTGGGAAAATTAAAAAATGTATTCCTCCAAAGAGACATGACAAGGGAGGAGAGAGCCGTGGCGGCAGAAGCAAGGAAGAGGCGCAGGGCGAGAGGGGAAAACCAGGAAGTCACAGCTCCCAACCCAACACCCCCAGAGGCGAGGGGGGAACCCACAACCAGCTACCCAGTAACGCCAGAAGGGAGGACAACCCCGCCTCCCTCCTCTGCATAGAAAACCCCCCTACCCCAAACCCTCCCTGCCCCCACTCAAATGTTCAGCAAAATCTCCCTCCCCCCACACCCAATCCCCACCCTTCAACCCCTCCCCTCCTCCCGAGTCCTCCCTCCCCCCCCTTTCCTTCCCGTCCTCCCTCCCCTTTCACCCCATACCCTCCCTGTCCCTCCCCCTTCACTGGATTCCCCGCACCTCATCCCAGTATCCTCTGAGACCCTGTTATCCACCTCACAGGTCCTCACACCCATGGAACAGCCTCCCCCACCAGCAGAACACTCACCAAGGAGGCGATTTAAGAAGGGACAGAAGAAAGTGAGCCTCAAAGCGATGTACACAAACATAGATGGAATTACAAATAAAGCAAATGAGCTTGGAGAACTGGTACTAGAGGAAAACCCAGACATAATAGCCCTCACAGAAACAAAGATCACGAAAACGATAACAAATGCAGTGTTCCCACAGGACTATTATGTTATGAGGAAAGAGAGGGAAGGAAGAGGTGGGGGTGGTGTAGCTCTGCTGGTAAGACAAGGCTGGGATTTTGAGGAGATGGATATTCAGGGCTGTGAAGGTTTCAGTGACTACATAGCAGGTACTGTAACAAATGGAGGGAAAAAAATTATAGTCGCAGTCATATATAATCCACCACCAAATGACAGAAGACCTAGACAGGAATATGATAGAAACAACATGGCCACCATTAACATAATAGAAAGAGCAGCTTCTGTTGCTAGCAGGAATGGATCTGGACTACTAATTATGGGAGACTTCAACCATGGGAAGATAGATTGGAAGAACAGAGACCCGCATGGAGGACCAGAAACATGGAGAGCTAAGCTACTGGACGTGGCAACAAGAAACTTTCTAAGCCAGCACACCAAAGAACCAACAAGAATGAGAGGAGAAGATGAACCAGCAATGCTTGATTTGATATTTACCCTAAATGAATGGGATATAAGGGAAGTTAAGATGGAAGCGCCCTTGGGAATGAGTGACCACAGTGTATTGAATTTTGAGTACCTGGTAGAGCTAGGACTTATCTCCCCCCAAAAAGAACTAGGAATCAAAAGGCTGGCATACCGAAAGGGGAATTATGAACAGATGAGAAGTTTCCTAAGTGAAATACCTTGGGACACAGACCTCAGAGACAAGTCTGTACAGGGTATGATGGACTATGTTACCCAAAAGTGTCAGGAGGCAGTAAACAGGTTCATCCCGGCCCAAAGGGAAAAATCCGAGAAGCAACAGAAGAATCCATGGTATAATAGGGCATGTATGGAAGCGAAGAAACTGAACAAAAAGGCGTGGAGGAACTTCCGGAATAACAGAACACCAGAAAGCAGAGAGAGATACCAGAGAACCAGGAATGAGTACGTCAGGGTGAGAAGAGAAGCAGAGAAAAATTTTGAAAATAATATAGCAAACAAAGCCAAGACCGAACCAAAGCTACTCCACAGTCACATCAGAAGGAAAACAACAGTGAAAGAACAGGTATTGAAACTTAGAACAGGCGAGGACAGGTATACAGAGAATGACAGAGAGGTGTGTGAGGAACTCAACAAGAGGTTCCAGGAGGTCTTCACAATAGAACAGGGTGAGGTCACTGTGTTAGGAGAAAGGGAGGTAAACCAGGCGGCCTTGGAGGAGTTCGAAATTACGAGAGAGGAGGTCAAGAGACACCTGCTGGATCTGGATGTTAGAAAGGCTGTTGGTCCAGATGGGATCTCACCATGGGTACTGAAAGAGTGTGCAGAGGCACTTTGCCTGCCACTCTCCATAGTGTATAGTAAGTCACTAGAGACGGGAGACCTACCAGAAATATGGAAGACGGCGAATGTGGTCCCAATATACAAAAAGGGCGACAGACAAGAGGCACTGAACTACAGGCCAGTGTCCTTGACTTGTATACCATGCAAGGTGATGGAGAAGATCGTGAGAAAAAACCTGGTAACACATCTGGAGAGAAGGGACTTCGTGACAAATCGCCAACATGGATTCAGGGAGGGTAAATCTTGCCTTACAGGCTTGATAGAATTCTACGATCAGGTGACACAGATTAAGCAAGAAAGAGAGGGCTGGGCGGACTGCATTTTCTTGGATTGTCGGAAAGCCTTTGACACAGTACCGCATAAGAGGCTGGTACATAAGCTGGAGAGACAGGCAGGTGTAGCTGGTAAGGTGCTCCAGTGGATAAGGGAGTATCTAAGCAATAGGAAGCAGAGAGTTACGGTGAGGGGTGAGACCTCCGATTGGCGTGAAGTCACCAGTGGAGTCCCAAAGGGCTCTGTACTCGGTCCTATCTTGTTTCTGATATATGTAAATGATCTCCCGGAGGGTATCGATTCATTTCTCTCAATGTTTGCGGACGATGCTAAAATTATGAGAAGGATTAAAACAGAAGAGGACTGTTTGAGGCTTCAAGAAGACCTAGACAAGCTGAAGGAATGGTCGAACAAATGGTTGTTAGAGTTTAACCCAACCAAATGTAATGTAATGAAGATAGGTGTAGGGAGCAGGAGGCCAGATACAAGGTATCATCTGGGAGAGGAAATTCTTCAGGAGTCAGAGAAGGAAAAAGACTTGGGGGTTGATATCACGCCAGACCTGTCTCCTGCAGCACATATCAAGCGGATAACATCAGCGGCATATGCCAGGCTGGCCAACATACGAACGGCATTCAGAAACTTGTGTAAAGAATCATTCAGAACTTTGTATACCACATATGTCAGGCCAATCCTGGAGTATGCAGCCCCAGCATGGAGTCCATATCTAGTCAAGGATAAGACTAGACTGGAAAAGGTTCAAAGGTTTGCCACCAGACTAGTACCCGAGCTGAGAGGTATGAGCTACGAGGAGAGACTACGGGAATTAAACCTCACTTCGCTGGAAGACAGAAGAGTTAGGGGGGACATGATCACCACATTCAAGATTCTGAAGGGGATTGATAGGGTAGATAAAGACAGTCTATTTAACACAAGGGGCACACGTACTAGGGGACACAGGTGGAAACTGAGTGCCCAAATGAGCCACAGAGATATTAGAAAGAACTTTTTTAGTGTCAGAGTGGTTGACAAATGGAATGCATTAGGAAGTGATGTGGTGGAGGATGACTCCATACACAGTTTCAAGTGTAGATATGACAGAGCCCGATAGGCTCAGGAATCTGTACACCTGTTGATTGACGGTTGAGAGGCGGGACCAAAGAGCCAGAGCTCAACCCCCGCAAACACAACTAGGTGAGTACACACACACACACACACACACATACACCAATCCGGGAGTATGCGGCCCCAGCATTGAGCCCTGACCTTGTCAAGCACAAGACGAAGCTGGAAAAAGTCCAAAGGTATGCCACTAGACTAGTCCCAGAACTAAGAGGCATGAGTTACGAGGAAAGGCTGCGGGAAATGCACCTTAAGACACTGGAAGACAGAAGAGTAAGGGGAGACATGATCACAACCTACAAAATTCTTAGAGGAATCGACCGGGTAAACAAGGATAAACTATTCAACATTGGTGGGACGCGAACAAGGGGACACAGGTGGAAACTGAGTACCCACATGAGCCACAGAGACGTTAGAAGGAACTTTTTCAGTGTCAGAGTAGTTAACGGATGGAATGCATTAGGCAGTGATGTGGTGGAGGCTGACTCCATACACAGTTTTAAATGTAGATATGATAGAGCCCAATAGGCTCAGGAATTTGTACACCAGTTGATTTACAGTTGAGAGGCGGGACCAAAGAGCCAATGCTCAACCCCCGCAAGCACAAATAGGTGAGTACACACACACACACACACACACACACACAAACACACACACACACCTACTGATGTAGTAGGCTCAGGAATCTGTACACCAGTTGATTGACAGTTGAGAGCCGGGACCAAAGAGCCAAAACTCAACCCTTGCAAGCACAAATAGGTGAGTACAAATATATGAGTACACACACACTCACACAGGGGCCTGTGGTTGAGTGGACTGCGTTTCGGACTTGTAATCCTAGGGGTTCGGGTTTGATCCCCGGTGATGACAGAAACAAAATGGGCAGAATTTCTTTCCCCCTTGATGCCCATGTTACCTAGCAGTAAATAGGTACCTGGGAGTTACACAGCTGTTACGGCCTGCTTCCTGTGTGTACTCACCTAGTTGTACTCACCTAGTTGTGTTTCTGGGGATTGAGCTTTGGCTCTTTGGTCCCGCCTCTCAACCGTCAATCAACATGTGTACAGATTCCTGAGCCTATTGGGCTCTATCATATCTACACTTGAAACTCTGTATGGAGTCAGCCTCCACCACATCACTTCCTAATGCATTCCATTTGTCAACCACTCTGACACTTAAAAAGTTCTTTCTAATATCTCTGTGGTTCATTTGGGCACTCAGTTTCCACTTGTGTCCCCTTGTGCGTGTTCCCCTTGTGTTAAATAGACTGTCTTTATCTACCCTATCAATTCCCTTCAGAATCTTGAATGTGGTGATCATGTCCCCCTTAACTCTTCTGTCTTCCAGCGAAGTGAGGTTTAATTCCCGTAGTCTCTCCTCGTAGCTCATACCTCTCAGCTCGGGTACTAGTCTGGTGGCAAACCTTTGAACCTTTTCCAGTTTAGTCTTATCCTTGACTAGATATGGACTCCATGCTGGGACTGCATACTCCAGGATTGGCCTGACATATGTGGTATACAAAGTTCTGAATGATTCTTTACATAAGATTCTGAATGCCGTTTGTATGTTGGCCAGCCTGGCATATGCCGCTGATGTTATCCGCTTGATATGTGCTGCAGGGGGTGATATCAACCCCCAAGTCTTTTTCCTTCTCTGACTCCTGAAGAATTTCCTCTCCCAGATGATACCTTGTATCTGGCCTCCTGCTCCCTACACCTATCTTCATTACATTACATTTGGTTGGGTTAAACTCTAACAACCATTTGTTCGACCATTCCTTCAGCTTGTCTAGGTCTTCTTGAAGCCTCAAACAGTCCTCTTCTGTTTTAATCCTTCTCATAATTTTAGCATCGTCCGCAAACATTGAGAGAAATGAATCGATACCCTCTGGGAGATCATTTACATATAACAGAAACAAGATAGGACCGAATTCAGAGCCCTGTGGGACTCCACTGGTGACTTCACGCCAATCGGAGGTCTCACCCCTCACCGTAACTCTGCTTCCTATTGCTTAGATACTCCCTTCTCCACTGGAGCACCTTACCAGCTGCACCTGCCTGTCTCTCCAGCTTATGTACCAGCCTCTTATGCGGTACTGTGTCAAAGGCTTTCCGACAATCCAAGAAAATGCAGTCCGCCCAGCCCTCTTCTTCTTGCTTAGTCTTTGTCACCTGATCGTAGAATTCTATCAAGCCTGTAAGGCTTGATTTACCCTCCCTGAACCCATGTTGGCGATTTGTCACGAAGTCCCTCCTCTCCAGACGTGTTACCAGGTTTTTTCTGACGATCTTCTCCATCACCTTGCATGGTATACAAGTCAAGGACACTGGCCTGTAGTTCAGTGCCTCTTGCCTGTCGCCCTTTTTGTATATTGGGACCACATTCGCCGTCTTCCATATTTGTGGTAGGTCTCCAGTATCCAGTGACTTACTATACACTATGGAGAGTGGCAAGCAAAGTGCCTCTGCACACTCTTTCAGTATCCGTGGTGAGATCCCATCTGGAC
The DNA here is from genome assembly GCF_040958095.1 of Procambarus clarkii. Classification (NCBI taxonomy): domain Eukaryota; kingdom Metazoa; phylum Arthropoda; class Malacostraca; order Decapoda; family Cambaridae; genus Procambarus; species Procambarus clarkii. Next base: position 44,971,727 of record NC_091156.1, read on the forward strand.
CAACAGCCTTTCTAACATCCAGACCCAGCAGGTGTCTTTTGACCACCTCTCTTGTAATTTCGAACTCTTCCAAGGCCGCCTGGTTTACCTCCCTTTCTCCTAGCACAGTGACCTCACCTTGTTCTATTGTGAAGACCTCCTGGAACCTCTTGTTGAGTTCTTCACACACCTCTCTGTCATTTTCTGTATACCTGTCCTCGCCTGTTTGAAGTTTCAATACCTGTTCTTTCACTGTTGTTTTCCTTCTGATGTGACTGTGGAGTAGCTTTGGTTCGGTCTTGGCTTTGTTTGCTATATCATTTTCAAAACTTTTCTCTGCTTCTCTTCTCACCCTGACGTACTCATTCCTGGTTCTCTGGTATCTCTCTCTGCTTTCTGGTGTTCTGTTATTCCGGAAGTTCCTCCACGCCCTTTTGTTCAGTTTCTTCGCTTCCATAAATGCCCTATTATACCATGGATTCTTCTGTTCCTTCTCGGATTTTTCCCTTTAGGCCGGGATGAACCTGTTTACTGCCTCCTGACACTTTTGGGTAACATAGTCCATCATACCCTGTACAGACTTATCTCTGAGGTCTGTGTCCCAAGGTATTTCACTTAGGAAACTTCTCATCTGTTCATAATTCCCCTTTCGGTATGCCAGCCTTTTGATTCCTAGTTCTTTTTTGGGGGAGATAAGTCCTAGCTCAACCAGGTATTTAAAGTTCAATACAAAGTGGCCACTCATTCCCAAGGGCGCTTCCATCTTAACTTCCCTTATATCCCACTCATTTAGGGTAAATATCAAATCAAGCATTGCTGGTTCATCTTCTCCTCTCATTCTTGTTGGTTCTTTGATGTGCTGGCTTAGAAAGTTTCTTGTTGCCACGTCCAGCAGCTTAGCTCTCCATGTTTCTGGTCCTCCATGCGGGTCTCTGTTCTTCCAATCTATTTTCCCATGGTTGTAGTCTCTCATAAATAGTAGTCCAGATCCATTCCTGCTAGCAACAGAAGCTGCTCTTTCTGTGTATGTGTGTGTGTGTGTGTGTGTGTGTATACTCACCTGTTTGTGCTTGCAGAATTGAGCATTGACTCTTGGATCCCGCCTTTCCAGCCATCGGTTGTTTACAGCAATGACTCCTGTCCCATTTCCCTATCATACCTAATTTTAAAAGTGTGAATAGAGTTTGCTTCCACAACCTGTTCCCCAAGTGCACTCCATTTTTCTACTACTCTCACGCTAAAAGAAAACTTCCCAACATCTCTGTGACTCATCTGAGTTTCCAGTTTCCACCCATGTCCCCTCGTTCTGTTATTATTACGTGTGAACATTTCTTCTATTTCCACTTAGTCAATTCCCCTGAGTATTTTATATATCCCTATCACATCTCGTCTCTCCCCTTTCTTTTCTCTAGTGTCGTAAGGTTCAGTTCCTTCAGACGCGTTTCATATCCCATCCCTTGTAACTCTGGGACAAGCCTCGTCATAACCTCTGAACCGTCTCCAGTTTCCTTATGTGTTTCTTCAGGTCGGGGCTCCATAATGGCGCGGCATACTCTAAGATTGGTCTCACGTAGGCAGTGTAAAGCGCCCTAAAAGCCTCCTCACTTAGGTTTCTGAATGAAGTTCAAATTTTCGCCAGTGTAGAGTACACTCCTGTCCTTATCCTATTTACATGTGCCTCAGGAATTAGACTGGGTGTCACATCCACTCCCAGGTCTCTTTCTCGAATCGTTACTGATAGGCAGTTCCCCTTCATTGTGTACTGTCCCTTTGGTCGCCTATCACCTGATCCCATTTCCATAACTTTACATTTTCTCGTGTTGAACTCCAGGAGCCATTTCCCTGACCATCTCTGCAACCTGTTTAAGTACTCCTCGAGGATCCTACAATCCTCATCTGTCACAATTCTTCTCATTAATTTTACGTCATCCGCAAACATTGACATGTATGATTCCATTCCTGTAAACATATCATTTACATAAATTAGAAAGAGGATTGGTCCCAGCACAGATCCTCGTGGTACTCCACTCGTTACTGTTCGCCAGTCCGACTTCTCGCCCCTTACCATTACCCTCTGGCTCCTTCCTGTTAGGTAGTTCCTCACCCATGCTAGAACCTTTCCGCTTACTCCCGCCTGCCTCTCAAGTTTGTTTAGCAGTCTCATGTGCGGTACTATATCAAAGCCCTTTTGGCAGTCAAGAAATATGCAGTCTGCCCAGCCTTCTCTGTCCTGCCTTATCCTTGTTACTTTATCATAGAATTCTAAAAGGTTTGTTAGGCAAGATTTTCCTGTCCAGAACCCATGTTGGTGCTTGTTTACAAACCCAATGCTCTCCAGGTGCTCAACAAGTCTTAGCCTAATTATTCTTTCAAGTATTTTGCAGGGGATGCTTGTCAGTGATACGGGTCTGTAGTTATGTGCCTCCTCCCTATAACCTTTCTTGAAAATCGGTACGACATTTGCCTCCTTTCAGCAACTGGGCAATTCTCCCGACATAAGTGACTCATTAAAGATCATTGCTAGAGGCACGTTGAGAGCCTGCGCTGCCTCTTTTAGTATCCACGGTGATACTTTGTCTGGTCCAACCCCTTTAGTTGCATCCAGTGTTGTCAACTGTTTCATTACCTCCTCTGCTGTCACCTCTATATCTGATAGTCTTTCATCTAGGGTATTCTCTTCTAACAATGGGAGCTCCTCAGGCTCGGTTGTGAACACTCCATGGAAACTGGCATTCAGTACCTCGCAGATTTCCTTGTCCCTTTCTGTATATGCCCCTTCTGTTTTCCTCAGTCTTGTCACTTGGTCATTTACCGACATCTTCCTTCTTATATGGCTATGTAGTAATTTAGGTTGCTTTTTCGCTTTGATTGCAATATCATTCTCATAATTTCTTTCCGACACTCGTCTTATGTTAATGTATTCGTTCCTAGCTCTGCTACATCTAATCCTGTTGTCCTCTGTCCTTTGTCTTCTGTACTTCCTCCACTTCCTCCTGCTTCTCACTTTTGCTTCCTGACACTGTCTATTAAACCATGGGTTATTATAATCCATCCTGCTTTTTTCCTTTACTGTTGGAATAAATCTCTCTTCAGCCTCCTTGCATTTCCATATGACTTGGTTCATCATACCTTGCACTGTTTTTCCTCTAATTCCTTCTTCCCAGTGCACTTCTCCCAGGTAGCCACTTATCCATCTGTAGTCACCTTTTCTGTAATCAAGTCTCCTTTCCCGGACCTCTTGTCCTTTGGTCACAATTTTAAGCTCCATCATGTAGTCAAAGACTTGGACACAATGGTCACTGGCTCCAAGTGGTATTTCATGCTCCAAATGCTCGATGTCTTCTACATTCTGGGTGAAAATGAGGTCTAATAGACTGGGCGTATCCCTCTCCTCTTTCCCTAGTGTCTTCCTTCGCATGTTGTGTTAGGAAATTCCTGTCAATAACGTCTACCAGCTTCGCTCCCCAGGTCTCTTCCCACGCCATGGGGATTCTCGTTTCCCAATCTATCTCTCCGGGATTTAAGTCCCCCATGACCAGCAGCTTCGCTCTCATTCTATGCGCTGTTGTTGCTGCCCTCTGCAGTTCATCTATACATGCTTTGTTGCTGTCCTTATACTCCTGCCTGGGCCTTCTACTGTTTGGTGGGAGATTGTAGAGTATTCAGATTACAATCTTCTTCCCATTCACTGTCAGAGTTCTTTGTATGGAGTTCGTGCTTTCATTGGTACCCGGATTTTCCAGCTTATCAAACTTCCATTTCTGCTTTACTAGGAGTGCCACTCCTCCTCCCTGTCTCTGTGTCTTTTCTTTTTTTTTCTTTTGGTACCTTTCTGGAAAGATTGCATCCGAGATCATGCCATTTATTTTAGTTTCCACTATTGCCACTATGTCTGGGTCTGCCTCACTAACTCTTTCTTTTATCTCTTCTGCTTTATTTATTTTATTTTATTTTATTTATTTATATACAAGAAGGTACATTGGGTTTGTGAGAATGCATTGAATAGTACAGTATTTACAATCTTGTAAAGCCACTAGTACGCATAGCGTTTCGGGCAGGTCCTTAATCTAACAGATAATTTTAAGCAGGTAATTTATATCAGAATTGATAAATGATAACAAATACATTGCAAGAGAAAAATGAGATGAGAGAGCTTAGTAAGAATATTAAAGCACATTGTTATATTAAAGCTCTGATTGATTACATTGACAGCTTGATTGGTAATTTAAACAAGATTAATAGACACCATACAGCAGATTGACAGCACATATAAGACAGCAATGATCACCATGGTAAAGATGCTCATATTGGGTGCATAAAGATTGGGAGACTGGGTAGCAATAGATACAGATAAACAAGATTAATTAACACCATACAGCCAATTGGCAGCACATATAAGAAGACAGCAATGATCACAATGGTAAAGATGTTCAAATTGGGAACATAAAGGTTTGGAGATTGGGTAGCAATAGATATAGTGCAATTTTAAGGCAAAAGGTGAAAAGCTATGAAGATGAAATTAGGTACTTTTTAGTATTGATTTTGAATGATGTAAAAGTTGGACAGCTTTTCAATTCAATAGGGAGTGAGTTCCATAAACTGGGTCCCTTTATTTGCATAGAGTGTTTACACAGATTAAGTTTAACTCTGGGGATATCAAAGAGATATTTATTTCTGGTGTGGTGATAATGGGTCCTATTACATCTGTCCAGGAAGAGTTTCAGAGCAGGATTTGCATTTAAGAACAAGGTTTTGTAAATGTAGTTGACACAAGAGAATTTATGGAGTGAGATTATGTTTAGCATATTTAGGGAGTTAAACAAGGGGCCGAGTGTTGCCTGAAAGCAGAATTTGATATTATTCTGATAGCAGATTTTTGCTGGGTGATGATGGACTTGAGGTGGTTTGTAGTGGTTGAACCTCATGCACAGATACCATAGTTGAGATAAGGATAGATTAGTGCATAATATAGAGAGATGAGAGCAGAGTTAGGTACATAATATCTGATTTTGGAGAGTATACCAACTGTTTTAGAGACTTTCTTAGTTATGTGTTGTATGTGGGTACTGAAGTTGAGTCTCTTGTCTAGGAATATGCCAAGAAACTTCTCATCATTTTTATTGCTAATGTTTACATTGTCTATCTGAAGCTGAATTGCATTTGTAGATTTGCTTCCAAATAAGATGTAGTAGGTCTTTTCTATGTTAAGTGTTAGTTTGTTGGTTGACATCCAAAAGTGGACTTTTTTTAGTTCATTATTAACAACATTATTTAGTGTATGTGGGTTGGGGTTGTAGTAGATGAGGGTAGTATCATCAGCAAACAAAATAGGTTTCAGAATGTTAGAGACATTAGGCAGATCATTGATGTATATAAGAAATAGAAATTTATTGGATACCCCATCACCATTGGTGTACCAAACCTTGAGACTCTTCTTGGAAACTCTGGTGCCATAGTTCCCCTTTTCACTGGGGATCTGGGGGTAGTGATTGGCCTACTAGGGGGTGTCTGGGGGCAAATGGGGGCTGTGGGGGTGTCTGGGGGGGTGCTAGGGGGGTGCCTGGGAGTGCCTGGTAGGCGAATCGGGTCTGGGCATCTAGGGGGTAGGAAGGACATAATGGATCTGAAAGTTAGGGGAGTCTGAATGGCATTGGGGGATTGAGAAACAGAGTTAGACTGAGTGTCTTATAGAGGTTGAGAGGTTGTGGGGGGGGGGGAGAGATATTGAGGGTAGAGGGCTGAGAGGAGAATGGAGCATGGGTGCTGGGAGTGGAAGAGAGGGTGTATTAGTTAGGGGGGGGATCAGGGGTAAGTGGAGGTTTTGTGGTAGAAGAGGGGAAGAGGGAGATGGGGGAAGGTGTTAGGGTGGTCACAAGGTGAGAGGGTTAAATGAGGGCTGGAGGTGCATAGGAAGGGTGAGGGTTGGGTGGGGTTTGGGGGTGAGTGGAAGAGGGGTGCAGTGGAAGCTGGGATGGAGCAGATGGAATTGAAAGCAGTAGGGTAGAAGGGGCAGGGGAGTAGGAGGGGGTATTAGGGGAGAGGGGGATGGGGAATCCACAAATCCCTTGTGGATTTGTGTGTGTGTGTGTACTCACCTACTTGCACAATAGGTGTACTCACCTAGTTGTGTTTGTGGGGATTGAGGTCTGGCTCTTTGGTCCCGCCTCTCAACCGTCAATTAACAGGTGTACAGATTCCTGAGCCTATTGGGCTCTATCATATCTACACTTGAAACTGTGTCTGGAGTCAGCCTCCACCACATCACTTCCTTATGCATTCCATTTGTCAACCACTCTGACACTAAAAAAGTTCTTTCTAATATCTCTGTGGCTCATTTGGGCACTCAGTTTCCACCTGTGTCCCCTTGTGCGTGTGCTTCTTGTGTTAAATAGCCTGTTTTTATCTACCCAATCAATTCCCTTCAGAATCTTGAATGTGGTGATCATGTCCCCCCCTAACTCTTCTGTCTTCCAGCGAAATGAGGTTTAATTCCCGTAATCTCTCCTCGTAGCTCATACCTCTCAGCTCGGGTACTAGTCTGGTGTCAAACCTTTGAACCTTTTCCAGTTTAGTCTTATTCTTCATTAGATATCGACTCCCTGCTGGGGCTGCATACTTCAGCATTGGCCTGACATATGTGGTATACAAAGTTCTGAATGATTCTTTACACATGTTTCTGAATACCGTTAGTATGTTGGCCAGCCTGGCATATGCCGCTGATGTTATCCTCTTGATATGTGCTGCAGGAGACAGGTCAGGCGTGATATCAACCCCCAAGTCTTTTTCTTTCTCTGACTCCTGAAGAATTTCCTCTCCCAGATGATACCTTGTATCTGGCTTTCTGCTCCCTACACCTATTTTCATTACATTACATTTGGTTGGGTTAAACTCTAACAACCATTTGTTCGACCATTCCATCAGCTTGTCTAGGTCTTCTTGAAGCCTTAAACAGTCCTCTTCTGTCTTAATCCTTCTCATAATTTTGGCATCGTCTATCAAACATTGAGAGAAATGAATCGATACCCTCTGGGAGATCATTTACATATATCAGAAACAAGATAGGACCGAGTAAGAGCCCTGTGGGAATACACTGGTAACTTCACGCCAATCACAGGTCTCACCCCTCACCATAACTCTCTGCTTCCTATTGCTTAGATACTCCCTTATCCACTGAAGCACTTTACCAGCTACACCTCTCTCAAGCTTATGTACCAGCCTCTTATGCGGTACTGTGTCAAAGGCTTTCCGACAATCCAAGGAAATCCAGTCCACCCAGCCCTCTCTTTCTTGCGTATTCTTTGTCACCTGGTCGTAGAATTCTATTAAACCAGTCAGGCAAGATTTACCCTCCCTGAACCCAATGTTGGCGATTTGTCACAAAGTCCCTTCTCTCCAGATGTGTTACCAGGTTTTTTCTCACGATCTTCTCCATCACCTTGCATGGTATACAAGTCAAAGACCCTGGCCTGTAGCTCAGTGCCTCTTGCCTGTCGCCCTTTTTGTATATTGGGACCACATTCGCCGTCTTCCATATTTCTGGTAGGTCTCCCGTCTCCAGTGACTTACTATACACTATGGAGAGTGGCAAGCAAAGTGCCTCTGCACACTCTTTAAGTACCCATGGTGAGATCCCGACTAGATCAACAGCCTTTCTAACATCTAGATCCATCAGATGTCTCTTGACCTCCTCTCTCGTAATTTCGAACTCTTCCAAGGCCGCCTGGTTTACCTCCCTTTCTCCTCGCACAGTGACCTCACCTTGTTCTATTGTGAAGACCTCCTGGAACCTCTTGTTGAGTTCTTCACACACCTCTTTGTCATTCTCTGTATACCTGTCCTCGCCTGTTCTAAGTTTCAATACCTGTTGTTTCACTGTTGTTTTCCTTCTGATGTGACTGTGGAGAAGCTTTGGTTCGATCTTGGCTTTGTTTGCTATATCATTTTCAAAACTTTTCTCTGCTTCTCTTCTCACCTGACGTGCTTTCTGGTGTTCTGTTATTCCGGAAGTTCCTCCACGCCCTTTTTTTCAGTTTCTTCGCTTCCATACATGCCCTATCATACTATGGATTCTTCTGTTGCTTCTCGGATTTTTCCCTTTGGGCCGGGATGAACCTGATTACTGCCTCCTGACACTTTTGGGTAACATAGTCCATCATACCTTGTACAGACTTATCTCTGAGATCTGTGTCCCAAGGTATTTCCCTTAGGAAACTACTTATCTGTTCATAATTCCCCTTTCGGTATGCCAGCCTTTTGATTCCTAGTTCTTTTTGGGGGGAGATTGTTCCTAGCTCTATCAGGTACTCAAAGTTCAATACACTGTGATCGCTCATTCCCAGGGGTGCTTCCATCCTAACTTCCCTAATATCCCGCTCATTTAGGGTAAATATCAAATCAAGCATTGCTGGTTCATCTTCTCCTCTCATTCTTGTTGGTTCCTTGATATGCTGGCTTAGAAAGTTTCTTGTTGCCATGTCCAGCTGCTTAGCTCTCCATGTTTCTGGTCCTCCATGCGGGTCTCTGTTCTCCCAATATTTTTTCCCTTGGTTGACGTCTCCCATAATTAGTAGTCTAGATCCATTCCTGCTAGCAATAGAAGCTGTTCTTTCTGTTATGTTAATGGTGGCCATGTTGTTTCTATCATATTCCTGTCTGAGTCTTCTGTCATTTGGTGTTGGATTATATATGACTACGACTAAAAAAACATTCCCTCCATTTGTTATGGTACCTACTATGTAGTCACTGAAACCTTCACAGCCCTGAATAACCATCTTCTCAAAATCCCAGCCTTTTCTTTTCAGCAGAGCTACACCACCACCACCTCTTCCTTCCCTCTCTTTCCTTATACCATAACAGTCCTGTGGGAACACTGCATTTGTTATCGATTTCGTTAGCTTTGTTTCTGTGAGGGCTATTATGTCTAGGTTTTCCTCTAGTACCCTTTCTCCAAGCTGATTTGTGGGAACCGACCTGTGAGATTTATATTTATTTAATTTATATGAATTTATATTTACGTTAATTTATATACTTCGATAGCAATTTGTATAATGTTAAGTGGACTGTATTTCTGCAATAATCTCAATCTCACAAATCGATCCTCTACACATTAGGGGGGTTTATTAATTGAATATATGCAGCCAATCAAACTACAGTAATAGACTACATACATTGAAGAGGTTCCTTATCTTATAGTACAGCAGGTTAGTCCACCAGGTATAACTAGGGTGTAGACACCAAATTATCCTCTTTGGGGTAGCTTCCATCACCCAGTAACTGATGCACAAAGCCTTGCTTCCTCGTCTTGACCTGTTAAAAGGGCGCTAGCTGTAAAGCCAGATACCTATATATGACAAGCTATATCAGAGAAAATACTGTACATGGAACATTGAAGACCTGGCTTAATTACCTTTAGTATGAGGCGATTTCGTGATCTAACCGGATCACCCTACCCAATGACATTAATGGCCACTAATGATAGATATACAGGTTTCGGAAAGACACTTAACTTGAATTTGTTGACAGCGTGTGATAATGGTACACCTTTGGTTTCCATAACACTTCGTCCAAGTAAAATTAACAGGAGCCGTATTTGCTCCCTGCGCCTCTGGTCTCAATAATGTCTAACACTCCATACTATTGATGCTACTGGCCGACATTGTCCAGATATGATAGGAGCCGAATTTGCTCCACACGTCTCGGAGGTGACACAACAATGGCTGCCCTCCTTCCCCACGGACGCCTGGCCTACATTGTCCAGATGACGGAAAGTGATAGAAGGGTCACATTTACTCTACTTTAATACTGATAATTAAGTTAATTTATATGAGATGTTTTATGATGGTAAAGTCCAAAGACTAATGTATTTAAGAATAATTCCCAGCAGAATAGCTGGTGAATTTATAATCGTATGTGGTGATGATATCCCGTTTTCTTTAGACGGTAATTCCACTACAAGTTACATTTTCTATGGGTAACTTGTTGGTAATACAGCAGCAATTATTATCTGTCTGTATGATATATTAAATGGTGTTGGATTTTCCGACATGATTTGCTTTATTCGTAATCCCTCTATGTTTGTGTACATTGCTTTGAGGCTCACTTTCTTCTGTCCCTTCTCAAATCTCCTCCTTGGTGAGTGTTCTGCTGGTGGGGGGGGGGGAAGCTGTTCCATGGGTGTGAGGACCTGTGAGGTGGATAACAGGGTCTCAGAGAATACTGGGATGGGGGGTGGGGGGATCCAGTGAAGGGAGAGAGACAGGGAGGGTATGGGGTGAAAGGGGAGGGAGGACAGCAAGGAAAAAGGGGAAGGTGGACTCGGTGGGAGGAGGGGAGGGGGGACTCGGTGGGAGGAGGGGAGTGGTAGAAGGGTGGGGATTGGGGTTTGGGGGGAGGGAGGGTGAGGGCAAGGAGGGTTTGGGGTAGGAGGGTGTTCTATGCTGAGGAGGGTGGCGGGGTTGTCCTTCCCGCTGGTGTTACTGGGTAGTTGCTTGTGGGTTCCCCCTCACCTCTGGGGGTGTTGTGTTGGGAGCTGTGATTTCCTGGTGTTCCCCTCTCGCCCTGCGCCTCTTCCTTGCTTCTGCCTCCACGGCTCTCTCCTCCCTCATCATGTCTCTCTGGAGGAATATATTTTTGAGCTCTCCCACATTTTTCAGGCAGCTCTTCCTTGATAGAATCTTCTCCTTTGTGCTCTCGTTTGCAAACACTATCTTTAACACTCAGTCTCAGTCTTTGTTGTACCATCCTAGCCTGAAAACCTTCTCAATGCTATGCTCAGCCCCTTCCATGTCTAGTGCCTTCAGTATTTCATTCACTGCTGCTTTGTCCTTGTCATTCCACTCTGTCGTATTGGAGCCTTCCTGCTCTTTAATGCCCACAGCAACCACTGATCTTTTCCTTTCCAGCAGTTGGCTAGTGGAGCGTGCCACTTCCTGTGAGGTGGCTGCTTTCATGGCCACCTCCATCACTGCAGACATTACTTCAGAGTTATTTTTTTTTAGCATTTCTGCAAATGTTACTTTTATTGTGGCATTCTCTTCCAAAGTACTATTACCACCTTCTGTGTGTGTGTGTGTGTGTGTGTGTGTGTGTGTGTGTGTGTGTGTGTGTGTGTGTGTGTGTGTGTGTGTGTGGAAAAAAACAATTAGTAGTTTGTAACAGTAGATTTATTGGCAGTTGAGAGATGGTGTTATGGCCACAATGGGTCGGAACCGGGTTCTTTTCTGGGGGTACTATAGTTCTGGTATCCTACCCCAAGTTAGTAGTGGCTTTCAAGGAGTGAGCTCGGTAATGCAAGTTAAACAAATAGGGGGGTGCAGTAAATACTACACTTCATTGATTATCCATATATTCACATATATAATTAATTTCCCATCACCTCATGTATATAGTCCTAACAGAAGTATTTCTACACTTAACATGTACAAAAATGTCTCTCATGGAACACTATGAATTCTTCGATGCTCAATCGATGCAGTCTTGTAAGCTACCGTGTTTCCTCATCCATAGTACTATCCTTAGCCGGTACTTTGAAACAACAATGAGTCTACCCTGTCCACGGGCCAGCCAAACCACAGCCTCACTAAGTGCTTCCTCGTGAATGCCCACAAACACAGTCCAGCCTGTGTTGGCAGATACCTTCAGCCTCGCGCTGCTGGGCCACTTCACGTGCAAATACTAGGGTAGCGAGTCCTAGGCAGGAGCTTCATGCAACTCGCTTGTTACTCTCCTCCTCAGCACCTTAGTCAGTCGTCTCTTCTGTTAGCCAGCCCCGGGTACGTCGAATCCTGTCACTGCCACTCCACAGGCAGACAGTACAACACTTCACAGTTCTTCTCCAGCGGCGGCTCACTGCTTCCGTAAAGCAGAATGGTGTAGAGAGACCTTGGCTGCCCTGGGTAGACTGACTGTCCTCGTATCACAGCAGCCCTACATCGACTCTGTGGATACAGACACGTCGTCAGTACACTGGGACACTAGGAAACAACACTTACTGACTTAGACACATACATCCAACTTTGATTATGATAGATGGCGCTGTTTTTCTAGGCCCCACCTCACTAGAGGTCAGCACCAGCTACCTCACGAGCTGACTAGGACTGGAATCTAGTGCCTTTTGACGATATAGTCCTGTCACTACTAGATGGTGTCGTCCATGTTGTGGGGGGGTTTCGGGAGCAGACTCACAGATGGCATTGACGTCGCTACTCCGTGCTCTGACGATGGACTTGGGTTCATAACAGACGGGCCGAAAGAGCAGAGCTCAATCCCCGCAAGCACACCTAGGTGAATACAACTAGGTGGATACACACAGAAATCACAATAGGGTAATGCATCAAGTGAACAAATCCACAAGGGCCGTGATGAGGGTTTGAACTTGTTCATTTGATGCATCACCCTATTGGGATTTTTGTGTGTAATGAAGTGATGGCAAAGAAGTACAGCAGCTTGTTGGCAGAGCTCAGGTGCATGGGGGAATTGTGGAAAACCCTTGTTTGTGTCTCGGAGAGGCTGCAGGATCCGTGCGAATTCAGTGGAATTCCTGGTTGCCATTCTTTTGACCATGTCGTGGCCTAGTCGAGTAAGGCAGTGTCTGGGATCATCCTGTGTATAAGTTCGAACCCTCATCACGGCCCTTGTTGATTTGCTCTTTAGGTGAATACAAGTCGTATTCGACTTGTATTCCCCTAAATACAAGGTGAAGTCGTACGCACAATGGGCACTACGACTCCCAAGGCAGAAACAAATGGGCAGAGTTGCCATCACCTGATGGGCCTGTTCACCTAGAAATAAATAGATACTTGGAAGATAGACAGGACATCCTGCAATAAGTGTAAGATGCGTGTAGTAGAGATGCTAGAGGAAAATAGGTTGTGAGTCAGAACATTAGACAGACACAGTTTCAAGTGTAGATATGATAGAGCCCAATAGGCTCAGGAATCTGTACACCTGCTAATGGACGGTTGAGAGGCGGGACCAAAGAGCCAGACCTCAACCCCCACAAACACAACAAGGTGAGTACACAGACACACACACACTAGGTGAGTACACCTATTATGCAAGTAGGTGAGTACACACACACACAAATTCACAAGGGATTTGTGGATTCCCCATCCCCCTCTCCCCTAATACCCCCTCCTACTCCCCTGCCCCTAATACCCCCTCCTACTCCCCTGCCCCTTCTACCCTACTGCTTTCAATTCCATCTGCTCCATCCCAGCTTCCACTGCACCCCTCTTCCACTCACCCCCAAACCCCACACAACCCTCACCCCTCCTATGCACCTCCAGCTCTTGCGTATTTCTTGCGTATTCTTTGTCACCTGGTCGTAGAATTCTATTAAACCAGTCAGGCAAGATTTTCCCTACCTGAACCCATGTTGGCGATTTGTCACGAAGTCCCTTCTCTCCAGATTACCAGGTTTTTTCTCACGATCTTTTCCATCACCTTGCATGGTATACAAGTCAAAGACCCTGGCCTGTAGTTCAGTGCCTCTTGCCTGTTGCCCTTTTTGTACAATGGGACCATATTCGCGTCTTCCATATTTCTGGTAGGTCTCCCGTCTCCAGTGACTTACTATACACTATAGAGAGTGGCAAGCAAAGTGCCTCTGCACACTCTTTAAGAACTCATGATGAGATCCCGTCTAGACCAACAGCCTTTTTAACATCCAGATCCATCAGGTGTCTTTTGACCTCCTCTCTCGTAATTTCGAACTCTTCCAAGGCCGCCTGGTTTACCTCCCTTTCTCCTAGCATAGTGACCTCACCTTGTTCTATTGTGAAGACTTCCTGGAACCTCTTGTTGAGTTCTTCACACACCTCTTTGTCATTCTCTGTATACCTGTCCTCGCCTGTTCTAAGTTTCAATACCTGTTGTTTCACTGTTGTTTTCCTTCTGATGTGACTGTGGAGAAGGTTTGGTTCGGTCTTGACTTTGTTTGCTATATCATTTTCAAAACTTTTCTCTGCTTCTCTTCTCACCCTGACGTGCTTTCTGGTGTTCTGTCGTTCCGAAAGTTCCTCCACGCCCTTTTTTTCAGTTTCTTCGCTTCCATACATGCCCTATCATACTATGGATTCTTCTGTTGCTTCTCGGATTTTTCCCTCTGGGCCGGGATGAACCTGATTACTGCCTCCTGACACTTTTGGGTAACATAGTCCATCATACCTTGTACAGACTTATCTCTGAGGTCTGTGTCCAAAGGTATGTGTCGTGGTGTATAGTGTCGTGGAGTGTAGTGTCGTGGAGTAAAGTGTCGTTGTGTATAGTGTCGTTGTGTATAGTGTCGTTGAGTATAATGTCATGGAGTATAGTGTCGTAGAGTATAATGTCGTGATGTATAGTGTCGTGGTGTACGGTGTCGTGGTGTATAGTGTCGTGGTGTATAGTGTCGGGGAGAATAGTGTCGTTGAGTATAGTGTCGTGGTGTATAGTGTCGTGGAGTACAGTGTCGTGGTGTATAGTGTCGTGGTGTATAGTGTCGTGGAGTATTGTGTAGTGGTGTATAGTGTCGTGGAGTATAGTGTCGTGGAGTATAATGTCGTGGTGTATAGTGTCGTGGTGTATAGTGTCGTGGAGTATAGTGTCGTGGTGTATAGTGTTGTGGTGTACGGTGTCGTGGAGTATAGTATCGTTGTGTAAGGGATCGTGGTGTTTAGTGTCGTGAAATATAATGTCGTGGTGTATAGTGTCGTTGAGTATAGTGTCATGGTGTATAGTGTCGTGGAGAATTGTGTCGTGGTGTATAGTTTCGGTGAGAATAGTGTCGTGTGGATTATAGTGTTGTGGAGTATAGTGTCGTGGTGTATTGTGTCGTGGAGAATAACGTCGTGAAGTATAGTGTCGTGGTGTATAGTATCGTGAAGTATAGTGTCGTGGAGTATAGTGTCGTGGATTATAGTGTCGTGGAGTATAGTGTTGTGGAGTATAGTGTCGTGGTGTATAGTGTAATGGAGAATAGTATCGTGCAGATTATAGTGTTGTGGAGTATAGTGTCGTGGTGTATTGTGTCGTGGAGAATAGTGTTGTGGAGTATAGTGGCGTGGTGTATAGTGTCGTAAAGTATAGTGTCTTGGAGTATAGTGTCGTGGAGTATAGTGTTGCGGAGAATAGTGTCGTGGAGTATAGTGTCGTGGATTATAGTGTCGTGGAGTATAGTGTTGCGGAGTATAGTGTCGTGGTGTATAGTGTCGTGGAGTATAGTGTCGTGCAGTATAGTGTCGTGGAGTATAGTGTCGTGGTGTATAGTGCCGTGGAGTATAGTGTCGTGGATTATAGTGTCGTGGAGTATAGTGTTGCGGAGTATAGTGTCGTGGTGTGTAGTGTCGTGGAGTATAGTGTCGTGCAGTATAGTGTCGTGGAGTATAGTGTCGTGGTGTATAGTGCCGTGGAGTATAGTGTCGTGGATTATAGTGTCGTGGAGTATAGTGTTGCGGAGTATAGTGTCGTGGTGTGTAGTGTCGTGGAGTATAGTGTCGTGCAGTATAGTGTCGTGGAGCATAGTGTCGTGGTGTATATAGTTGTGGAGTATATTGTCGTGGAGTATAGTGTTGTGGTGTATAGTTTTGTGGAGTATAGTGTCGTGGTGTATAGTGTTGTGGAGTATAGTGTCGTGGAGTATATTGTCGTGGAGTATAGTGTTGTGGTGTATAGTTTTGTGGAGTATAGTGTCGTGGTGTATAGTGTTGTGGAGTATAGTGTCGTGGAGTATATAGTCGTGGAGAATAGTGTCGTGGAGTATAGTGTCGTGGAGTATAGTGTAGTTGAGAAAAGTGTCGTGGAGTATAGTGTCGTGGAGTATAGTGTCGTGGAGTATAGTGTCGTGGAGAATAGTGTCGGTGTGGATAGTGTCGGGGAGTCTATTGTCGTTGTGTATAGTGTCGGTAAGTATAATGTCGTGGAGTATAATAACGTAGGGTATAGTGTCGTGGAGTATAGTGTAGTTGTGAATAATGTCGTGGTGTATAGGGTCGTGGAGTACAATGTCGTGGTGAATAGTGTCGTGGAGTATAGTGTCGTAGAGTATATAGTATCGTGGTGTATCGGGTTGTGGAGTATAGTGTCGTGGTGTATAGTGTCGTGGTGTATAGTGTCGTGGATTATAGTGTCGTGGAATACTCCACGACACTATTAAAAACGACATTGTACTCCACGACCCTATACACCACGACACTATACACCACGACACTATACACCACGACACTATACTCCACGACACTATACTCCATGGAGTGTAGTGTCGTGGAGTATAGTGTAGTGGAGAATAGTGTCTTAAAGTATAGTGCGGAGTATAGTGTCGTGGAGAATAGTGTCTGTGTGGATAGTGTCGTGAAGTATAGTGTCGTGGAGAATAGTGTCCGGGAGTATTGTGTCCTGGAGTATAGTGTCGTGGAGAATAGTGTCCGGGAGTATTGTGTCCTGGAGTATAGTGTCGTGGAGAATAGTGTCCGGGAGTATTGTGTCCTGGAGTATAGTGTCGTTGTGTATAGTGTCGTTGTGTATAGGGTCGTGGAGTATAATGTCGTGGAGTATAATAACGTAGAGTATAGTGTCGTGGAGTATATATTGTCGTGGAGTATATATTGTCGTTGTGTATAGTGTCGTGGTGTATAGTGTCGTGGAGTATAGTGTCGTGGAGTATAGTGTCGTGGAGTATAGTGTTGTGGAGCATAATGTCGTGGTGTATAGTATCGTGAAGTATAGTGTCGTGATGTATAGTGTCATTGTGTATAATATCGTGTATTATAGTGTCGTGGAGTATAATGTTGTGGTGTATAGTGCCGTGGAGTATAGTGTCGTGGAGTATAGTGTCGTGGTGTATGGTGTCATTGTGTATAGTGACGAGGTGTATAGTGTTGTGGAGTATAGTGTCGTGGAGTATAGTGTTGTGTAGTATAGTATCGTGGAGTATAGTGTCCTGGAGTATAGTGTCGTTGTATATAGTGTCGTTGAGTATAATGTCGTGGAGTATAGTGTCGTGGAGAATAATGTCGTGGTGTATAGTGTCGTGGTGAATAGTGTCGTGGAGTATAGTGTCGTGGAGTATAATGTCGTGGTGTATAGTGTCGTGGAGTATAGTGTCGTGGAGTATAGTGTCGTGGAGTATAGTGTCGTGGAGAATAGTGTCGGTGTGGATAGTGTCGGGGAGTATAGTGTCGTTGTGTATAGTGTCGGTAAGTATAATGTCGTGGAGTATAATAACGTAGGGTATAGTGTCGTGGAGTATAGTGTAGTTGTGAATAATGTCGTGGTGTATAGGGTCGTGGTGTATAGGGTCGTGGAGTACAATGTCGTGGTGAATAGTGTCGTGGAGTATAGTGTCGTAGAGTATAGTATCGTGGTGTATCGGGTTGTGGAGTATAGTGTCGTGGTGTATAGTGTCGTGGTGTATAGTGTCGTGGATTATAGTGTCGTGGAATACTACACGACACTATACTCCACGACACTATTCACCACGACATTGTACTCCACGACCCTATACACCACGACACTATACACCACGACACTATACACCACGACACTATACTCCACGACACTATACTCCATGGAGTGTAGTGTAGTGGAGAATAGTGTCTTAAAGTATAGTGCGGAGTATAGTGTCGTGGAGAATAGTGTCTGTGTGGATAGTGTCGTGAAGTATAGTGTCGTGGAGAATAGTGTCTGTGTGGATAGTGTCGTGAAGTATAGTGTCGTGGAGAATAGTGTCCGGGAGTATTGTGTCCTGGAGTATAGTGTCGTGGAGAATAGTGTCCGGAAGTATTGTGTCCTGGAGTATAGTGTCGTTGTGTATAGTGTCGTTGTGTATAGGGTCGTGGAGTATAATGTCGTGGAGAATAATGTCGTGGTGTATAGTGTCGTGGTGAATAGTGTCGTGGAGTATAGTGTCGTGGAGTATAATGTCGTGGTGTATAGTGTCGTGGAGTATAGTGTCGTGGAGTATAGTGTCGTGGAGTATAGTGTCGTGGAGAATAGTGTCGGTGTGGATAGTGTCGGGGAGTATAGTGTCGTTGTGTATAGTGTCGGTAAGTATAATGTCGTGGAGTATAATAACGTAGGGTATAGTGTCGTGGAGTATAGTGTAGTTGTGAATAATGTCGTGGTGTATAGGGTCGTGGTGTATAGGGTCGTGGAGTACAATGTCGTGGTGAATAGTGTCGTGGAGTATAGTGTCGTAGAGTATAGTATCGTGGTGTATCGGGTTGTGGAGTATAGTGTCGTGGTGTATAGTGTCGTGGTGTATAGTGTCGTGGATTATAGTGTCGTGGAATACTACACGACACTATACTCCACGACACTATTCACCACGACATTGTACTCCACGACCCTATACACCACGACACTATACACCACGACACTATACACCACGACACTATACTCCACGACACTATACTCCATGGAGTGTAGTGTAGTGGAGAATAGTGTCTTAAAGTATAGTGCGGAGTATAGTGTCTGTGTGGATAGTGTCGTGAAGTATAGTGTCGTGGAGAATAGTGTCTGTGTGGATAGTGTCGTGAAGTATAGTGTCGTGGAGAATAGTGTCCGGGAGTATTGTGTCCTGGAGTATAGTGTCGTGGAGAATAGTGTCCGGAAGTATTGTGTCCTGGAGTATAGTGTCGTTGTGTATAGTGTCGTGGAGAATATATTGTCGTGGAGTATAGTGTCGTTGTGTATAGTGTCGTGGTGTATAGTGTCGTGGAGTATAGTGTCGTAGAGTATAGTGTTGTGGAGCATAATGTCGTGGTGTATAGTATCGTGAAGTATAGTGTCGTGATGTATAGTGTCATTGTGTATAGTGTCGTGGATTATAGTGTCGTGGATTATAGTGTCGTGGAGTATAATGTTGTGGTGTATAGTGCCGTGGAGTATAGTGTCGTGGAGTATAGTGTCGTGGTGTATGGTGTCATTGTGTATAGTGTCGTGGTGTATAGTGTTGTGGAGTATAGTGTCGTGGAGTATAGTGTTGTGTAGTATAGTATCGTGGAGTATAGTGTCCTGGAGTATAGTGTCGTTGTATATAGTGTCGTTGAGTATAATGTCGTGGAGTATAGTGTCGTGGAGAATAATGTCGTGGTGTATAGTGTCGTGGTGAATAGTGTCGTGGAGTATAGTGTCGTAGAGTATAATGTCGTGGTGTATAGTGTCGTGGAGTATAGTGTCGTGATGTATAGTGTCGTGGTGTATTGTGTCGTGGAGTATAGTGTCGTGGAGTATAGTGTCGTGGTATATTGTGTCGTGGAGTATAGTGTCGTGGAGTATAGTGTCGTGGTATATAGTGTCGTGGTATATTGTGTCGTGGAGTATAGTGTCGTGTACACCTGACAGGGGATCAGGCACACTTTCCAGGGGGTCAATTACATTGGTCCGGGGATTGGTTTCACTGGTCAGGGGTTCCTCCTCCGGGATCATTGCGTTTTCACTGTAGGATTGGAGGGAGTTTCTTCCAATTAGGAGACACAAACTTCACCATCCTCTGATCTTATCCCGTATTTTTGAGGATTCGACTGGGAAAGGCTTCTCGACATGGGCTATTGCATAGTATCTACCCACAAGGGGCAGGGTGCTAAGCCATCCCCTGACCTTATCCCGTATTGATGGGGGCTCGACGGGGAGGCGCTTCACGATATGGTCTATGGAAAAGTATCCACCCACAAAGGGCAGGGTGCTAAGCCATCTCCTGACCTTGGCCAACAGGGAAGAGGCTGCGCGGGCAGAGATTTCCTGTCATGTGGCTGGGTGCCTAATCCAAAGATATTAACGAAGATACTCCCAACTGTGGGGATGGATTTTATCTTCTCCTTTAGGCCGTGACTTTTCTGGTCTGCTTTGTTAGGTATCTCGGTAAGTATCAGTTGCGTCCTTCATCTTCCCCTCGCTGGGAACAACACACATTATTCCCCACCACACCAAGCTCACGAGAAATACGTACCTGAAATATTTCATCTTTACTACTTTGAAAATTAACGAAAAAATATTCAAAGTATTAAATACTCTAATACTATGATAGGAGTAATAGTAATAATACTATCAGTTGTTAGGCACATGTCTTAAGTGATATCAGCAATGTTTCTTTATAGGGAGGATGGAATTTTGACATTTAAAGCGAAGATGGTGACTTACGGTACAAATGGTGATGATGTCTTGGTGACTGACCGTAGAGGTGAAAAAAGGGAATTATCAGGAGAAAACGCCTATATATTTAGCAATACCGCTATATAGCACTTGGATGGGGGTCAGGATAATGATTTGGGATGGGACGGGGGGAAGGAATGGTGCCTGGACGGTCGGGAATTAAACGCCGACCTGCATTAAGCAAGAGCGTTGCTCTACCGTCCAGCCCAAGTGTGACTGGTATTAGAGGTGGTTGATGGTGTGTGGGTACCAGTTTGTAGAAGTGAGTGATGGTAAGTATCTTGGTAACTGGTAGTGAGAGTGAATGATGGTGAATATCTTCGTGATTGGTAATAGAGTTGCTAGATAGTGAGTGTCTTGGTAACTAGTAGTGAAAGTGATTGTTGGTGAGTGTGTTGATGACTGACTGTGCAGCTCAGTGTCTTTAGACTGGCAGTGGAAGTGACTGTCTTAGACAGGGAGTGGAGGTGACTGTCTTAGACAGGAAGTGGAGGTGACTGTCTTAGACCGGCAGTGGAGGTGACTGTCTTAGACAGGGAGTGGAGGTGACTGTCTTAGACAGGAAGTGGAGGTGACTGTCTTAGACCGGCAGTGGAGGTGACTGTCTTAGACAGGCAGTGGAGGTGACTGTCTTAGACTGGCAGTGGAGGTGACTGTCTTAGACTGGCAGTGGAGGTGACTGTCTTAGACTGGCAGTGGAGGTGACTGTCTTTGACAGGCAGTGGAGGTGACTGTCTTAGACTGGCAGTGGAGGTGACTGTCTTAGACTGGCAGTGGAGGTGACTGTCTTAGACTGGCAGAGGTAAAAGTCTTAGACTGGCAGTGGAGGTGATTGTCTCAGACTGGCAGTGGAGGTGACTGTCTTAGACTGGCAGTGGAGGTGACTGTCTTAGACTGGCAGAGGAGACGACTGCCATAGACTGGCAGTGGAGTTGACTGTCATATATTGTCAGTGGAGGTGACTGTCTTAAACTGGCAGTGGAGGTAACTGTCTTAGACTGGCAGTGGAGGTGACTGTCTTAGACTGGCAGTGGAGGTAACTTTCTTAGACTGGCAGTGGAGGTGACTGTCTTAGACTGGCAGAGGAGACGACTGCCATAGACTGGCAGTGGAGTTGACTGTCATATATTGTCAGTGGAGGTGACTGTCTTAAACTGGCAGTGGAGTTGACTGTCATATATTGTCAGTGGAGGTGACTGTCTTAGACTGGCAGAGGAGACGACTGCCATAGACTGGCAGTGGAGTTGACTGTCATATATTGTCAGTGGAGGTGACTGTCTTAGACTGGCAGTGGAGGTGACTGTCTTAGACTGACAGTGGGGGTAACTGTCCAAGACTGGAACTAGCAAGGAAATTAAGTGGTGAAGGTTACGAAAGGAGATGAAGTGTACGACAGATCGTAAATCGTAGGGAAAGTGGAGAAGGGTAATGAAGGTGGTGAAGGGTAGGGAAGGTGATGAAGGGTGGGGAAGGTGATGAAGGGTAGGGAAGGTGATGAAGGGTGGGGAAGGTGATGAAGGGTAGGGAAGGTGATGAAGGGTAGGGAAGGTGATGAAGGGTAGGGAAGGTGATGAAGGGTAGGGAAGGTGATGAAGGGTAGGGAAGGTGATGAAGGGTGGGGAAGGTGATGAAGGGTGGGGAAGGTGATGAAGGGTAGGGAAGGTGATGAAGGGTAGGGAAGGTGATGAAGGGTAATGAAGGTGGTGAAGGGTAGGGAAGGTGATGAAGGGTGGGGAAGGTGATGAAGGGTAGGGAAGGTGATGAAGGGTGGGGAAGGTGGTGAAGGGTAGGGAAGGTGATGAAGGGTAGGGAAGGTGATGAAGGGTGGGGAAGGTGATGAAGGGTAGGGAAGGTGATGAAGGGTGGGGAAGGTGATGAAGGGTGGGGAAGGTGATGAAGGGTAGGGAAGGTGATGAAGGGTAGGGAAGGTGATGAAGGGTGGGGAAGGTGATGAAGGGTGGGGAAGGTGGTGAAGGGTGGGGAAGGTGATGAAGGGTAGGGAAGGTGGTGAAGGATGGGGAAGGTGGTGAAGGATGGGGAAGGTGGTGAAGGGTGGGGAAGGTGATGAAGGGTGGGGAAGGTGATGAAGGGTGGGGAAGGTGATGAAGGGTGGGGAAGGTGATGAAGGGTGGGGAAGGTGATGAAGGGTGGGGAAGGTGGTGAAGGGTGGGGAAGGTGATGAAGGGTGGGGAAGGTGATGAAGGGTGGGGAAGGTGATGAAGGGTGGGGAAGGTGGTGAAGGGTAGGGAAGGTGATGAAGGGTAGGGAAGGTGATGAAGGGAGGGGAAGGTGATGAAGGGTAGGGAAGGTGGTGAAGGGTAGGGAAGGTGATGAAGGGTAGGGAAGGTGATGAAGGGTGGGGAAGGTGGTGAAGGGTGGGGAAGGTGATGAAGGGTGGGGAAGGTGATGAAGGGTGGGGAAGGTGATGAAGGGTGGGGAAGGTGGTGAAGGGTAGGGAAGGTGATGAAGGGTAGGGAAGGTGATGAAGGGTGGGGAAGGTGATGAAGGGTAGGGAAGGTGGTGAAGGGTAGGGAAGGTGATGAAGGGTAGGGAAGGTGATGAAGGGTGGGGAAGGTGATGAAGGGTGGGGAAGGTGATGAAGGGTAATGAAGGTGATGAAGGGTAATGAAGGTGGTGAAGGGTAGGGAAGGTGATGAAGGGTGGGGAAGGTGATGAAGGGTGGGGAAGGTGATGAAGGGTAGGGAAGGTGATGAAGGGTGGGGAAGGTGATGAAGGGTGGGGAAGGTGATGAAGGGTGGGGAAGGTGATGAAGGGTAGGGAAGGTGATGAAGGGTAATGAAGGTGGTGAAGGGTAGGGAAGGTGATGAAGGGTGAGGAAGGTGATGAAGGGTGGGGAAGGTGATGAAGGGTGGGGAAGGTGATGAAGGGTGGGGAAGGTGATGAAGGGTGGGGAAGGTGATGAAGGGTAGGGAAGGTGATGAAGGGTAATGAAGGTGGTGAAGGGTAGGGAAGGTGATGAAGGGTGGGGAAGGTGATAAAAGGGTGGGGAAGGTGATGAAGGGTAGGGAAGGTGATGAAGGGTGGGGAAGGTGATGAAGGGTAGGGAAGGTGATGAAGGGTAGGGAAGGTGATGAAGGGCGGGGAAGGTGATGAAGGGTGGGGAAGGTGATGAAGGGTAGGGAAGGTGATGAAGGGTGGGGAAGGTGATGAAGGGTGGGGAAGGTGATGAAGGGTAGGGAAGGTGATGAAGGGTGGGGAAGGTGATGAAGGGTAGGGAAGGTGATGAAGGGTAGGGAAGGTGATGAAGGGTGGGGAAGGTGATGAAGGGTAGGGAAGGTGATGAAGGGTAGGGAAGGTGATGAAGGGTGGGGAAGGTGTGGAATTGCAGGAAGTTCACAAAGGATAGGGAAGGTCTTGAAGGGTAGGGAAGGTAGTAAAGGAAAGAAGAGGGAAGACAAGGCAGCGGCGATAAGGTTTTTAGGGGATGGGTAGGGAAGAAGGTGAATGGTAGGGTAAAGAAAATGGTGAAGTGTAGGGTAGGAAAGGTGGTGAGGGGTATGGAAAGTAGTGGAAGGTAGGGAAGGTGGTGACGGGTAGGGAAGGGAAGGTGGTGAAGGGTAGGGAGAGTGGTGAATGGTAATGAAGGTGGTGAAGGGTCGGGAAGGGAAGGGGTTATTTGGAAGTGAAGGTGGTGCAGGGAAAAGTTGGGAAGGTGTGAAACGTATGGAAGGCGGTGAATGATAGGGGTAGGGAAGGAAGTGAAAGGTAGAGAAGGTGGTGAATGGCAGGGAAGGTGGTTAAGGTAGGGTAGGGAAGATTGTAAAGGGAAGGGAAGATGGTAAAAGGAAGGTCACGTGGTGAATTACTGGGTAAGCAAGGTCGTGAACAGTAGTGTAGGGAAAGGGGTGAAAGATAGTAAAGGTGGTAAAGGGAAGGGAAGGTAGTGAATAGTAGGGTAGAGAAGGTGATGAATAGTAGGGTAGGGTAGGTGGTGAAAGGTAGGGAAGGTGGTAAAAGGTAGGATAGGGAAGGTGGTGAATGGTAGGGGTGGTGGTGAAGGGTAGGGAAGGTGGTGAATGGTAGGGGTGGTGGTGAAGGGTAGGGAAGGTGGGAAAAGATAGGTAAGGTTGTGAAGGGTTGGAAAGATGATGAATGGTAGGGAAGGGAAGGTGATGAATTGTTGGGTAAGGAAGGTGGTGAATGGTAGGTGGGGAAGGTGGTGAAAGGTAGGAAAGGTGATGGAGGGTAAGGATGGTGAGAAAAGATAGGGAAGGTGGTGTAGGGTAGTAATGGTAACGAAAGGAAGGGAGGGTGGTGAATGGTAGGGTAGGAAAAGTGTTGAATGTTAGGGAAGTTATTAAAGGGTAGGGAAGGTGGTGAAAGGTAGGGAAGGTGGTGAGAGGTAGAGAAGGTGGTAAATGGTAGGATAGGGAAGGTGGTGAAGGGAAGGGAAGATGGTGAAGGGTAGGATAAGGAGGGAAAAGATAGGGAAGGTGGTGAAGGGTGGGATAAGGAGGGAAAATATAGGGAAGGTGGTGAAGGGTAGGAAAGGTGGTGAATGGTAGGGTAGGGAAAGTGGTGAATGGTAGGGTAGGAAAGGTGGGAATGGAAGGGTAGGGAAGGTGGTGAAAGGTAGGGAAGGCGATGAAGGGTAGGGATGGTGGGAAAAGATAGGGTAGGTGGTGAAGGGTATGACAGGTGCTGAAAAGTAGGGAAGGTTCCGAGTGATAGAGTAGGGAAGGTGGTGCAAGGTAAGGGACGGGAGTGAATGATAGGGTACTGAAGCTGGTGAAACGTAAGGAAAGTGGTGAAGGAAGCATAGGATAGGGCAATTGGGGAAGGTGGTGAAATGTAGGGAAGGTGGTGAATGGTAAGAAGTTGTTGAAGGGGTAAGGAAGGTGGTGAAGGGTAAGTAGGAAAGGTGGTGTAAGGTTGGTAAGATGGTGAAGGATAGGGAGAGTAAAAAAAAGGAGGGTAGATGGTTAATGGTAGGGCAGGGAATGTTGTGAAAGGTAGAAAAAGTGTAGAATAATAAGTGAGGGAAGGTAGTGAATAGTAGGGTAGGGAAGGTGGTGATGGGTGGGGAAGGTGGCGAAGAGTAAGGAAGGTGGAAATGGAAGGTTAGGGAAGAAAGGTGAATGGTAGGGAAGGTGGTGAAAGGTAGGGAAGGTGGTGAATGGTAGGGAAGGTTGCGCAAGAAAAGGAGGGTGATGAATGGTAGGGAAGGTGGTGAAGGGTAGGGAAGGTGGTGAAAGGTAGGGAAGGTTGCGCAAGAAAAGGAGGGTGATGAATGGTAGGGAAGGTGGTGAAGGGTAGGGAAGGTGGTGAAAGGTAGGGAAGGTTGCGCAAGAAAAGGAGGGTGATGAATGGTAGGGAAGGTGGTGAAGGGTAGGGATTGGAAGGTGGTGAATGGTAGGACAGGTGGTGAAGGGTAGGGTACGAAAGATGGTGAAGGGTAGGGTAGGGAATGTGGTGAAAAGCAGGGAAGGTGGTGAATGGTAGGGTTGGAAAGGTGGTGAATGGTAGGGTTGGAAAGGTGATGAAGAGTAGAGAAGGTGATGAATGGTAGAGACGCTGGTGAAGGGTAGGGAAGGTGCTGAAGGGTAGGGAAGGTGGTGAAGGGAAGAGTAGCAAAGGTTGTGAAAGGTAAGGAAGGTGGCGAGTGGTAGAGTAGGGAAGGTAGTGAAAAGTAGGGATGGTGGTGAAGGGTAGGGAAGGTTGTGAAAGGAAGGGAATGTTGTGAATGGTAGGGAAAGTGGGGAAAGAGATGGAAGGTGGTGAAGGGTAGGGAAGGTGGTGAAGGGTAGGGAAGGTGATGAAAAGTAGGGTGGGTGGTGAATGGTAGGGGAGGGAAAGGAGGTGAGGGTAGGGAAGATGGTGAAAGGTAGGGTAGCGTAGGTGGTGATTGATGAGGTAGGGAAGGTGGTAAAGGGTAAGAAATGTGGTAAAAGGTAGAGAATGCGCTGAGAGGTAGGGTAGGGAAGATGGTGAATAGCAGGGTAGGGAAGGTTGTGAAAGGTAGGGAAGCTGGAGAACGGTAGAGTAGAGAAATTGGTGAATGGTAGGGAAGGTAGTGTAGGGTAGGGTAGGAAAGGTGGTGGATGGTAGGTAAGGTGTTGAAGAGATGGGTAGGGGAGTTGGTGATTGGTAGGGAAGGTGGTGAAGGGTAAGGAAGGTGGTAAAGGGTAGGGAATGAGGGGAAAGGTAAGGAATTTAGTGACTGGTAGGGTAGGGAAGGTGATGAATGGTAGGGTAGGTAAGGTGGTGAAAGGTAGGGAAGTTGGCGAAGGGTAGCGAAGGTGGGGAAAAGATGGAAATTGCTGAAAGGAAGGGAAGATGGTGAAAGGTAGAGGAGGAGGTGAAGGGTTTGGTAGGGAATTTGGTGAAGTGTAGGGAAGGGTGTAAAGGGTAGCGTTAAGAAGGTCGTGAAGTGAAGCGTAGGAGAGGATGTGAAAAGTAGGGTAGGGAAGGTGGTGAATGGTAAGGCAGGGAAGGTGGACAAAGGTAGGTAAGGTTGAGATAGATAGTGCAGAGACGGTGGTGATTGGTAGCGAAGGTGGTGAAGGGTAGGGTAGGGGAGGTTGTGAAAGGTAGGGAAGATAGTAAATGGTAAAGAAGGTAGTTTAGAGTAGGGTAGGAAAGGTGTTGAATGGTAGGTAAGGTGGTGAAGTGTTGGGTAGGGGAGATGGTGATTGGTAGGAAAGGTGGTGAATGGTAGGGTATGGATGGTGGTGAATGGAAGGATAGGGAAGGGTAGGGAAGGTGGTGCAAGGTATGGAAGGTGATGAAGGGTAGAGTAGGGAAGATAGGGATTGATCGTCATGGTTGTGAAGTGTAGGGTAGGGAAGGTGATGATGGGTTTGGTAAGGAAGGGGTTGAAGGGTAGGGGTGGGGAAGATGGTGATTGGTAGGGAAAGTGATGAATTAGAGAAGGTGTAGAAGGGTATAGTAAAAAAGGTTGTGAAAGGTAGGGAAGGTAGTGAATGGATGGTAAGGTGGTGAAAGATAGGGATGGTGGTGAATCGTAGGATAGGAAAGGTGGTGAAGGATTGGGTAAGGACGATGGTGAATGGAAGAGAAGGTGGTGATGGGTAGGGAAGGTTGTAAATGGTAGGAGGAGGGAAGGAGGTGAATGGTAGGGTTGAGAGGTAGTGAAGGTTCGGGTAAGAAATGTGGTGAAGGGTAGGGAAGGTGGTCAAAGGTAGGGAATGTGGTGAATAGTAGGGTAGCGAAGGTAGTGAATAGTAGGGTAGAGTAGGGAAGGTGGTGAAAGGTAGAGAAAGTAGTGAAGGGTAGGGAAGGTTGTGAAAGGAAGGAAATGTGGTGAATGGTAGGGTAAGGAAGGTGGTGAATGGATGTGTAGCTAAGGTGGTGAAAGGTAGGGAAAGTGACGAAGGGTAGGGAATGTGGTGAAAGGTAGGGAATGAGGTGAAAGGTAGGGTAGGGAAGGTGGTGAATAGCAGGGTAGGGAAGATTGTGAAAGGTAGGGAGGATGGTGAACGGTAGGGTAGGGAAATTGGTGAATGGTAGGGAAGGTAGTGTAGGGTAGGGTAGGAAAGGTGGTGAATGGTAGGTAAGGTGTTGAAGAGTTGAGTAGGGGAGATGGTAATTGGTAGTGAAGGCGGTGAAGGGTAAGGAAAGTGGTGAAGGGTAGGGAATGTGGGGAAAGGTATGGAATGTGGTGAATGGTAGGGTAGGTAAGGTGGTGAAAGGTAGGGAAGTTGGTGTAGGGTAGGGTAGGTGGGGAAAAGAAGGAAACTGGTGAAAGAAGTTGAAGATGGTGAAAGGTAGAGAAGGATGTGAAGGGTTAGGAAGGGAAGTTGGTGAAGTGTAGGGAAGGTGGTAAAGGGTAGCGTTACGAAGGTCGTGAAGTGAAGCGTAGGAAAGATAGTGAAAAGTAGGGTAGGGAAGGTGGTGAATAGTAGGGTAGGGAAGGTGGACAAAGGTAGATAATGTTGTCATAGATAGCGTAGAGGTGGTGATTGGTAGCGAAGGTGGTGAAGGATAGGGAATGTGGTGAAAGGTAGGGAATGTGGTGAAAGGTAGGGTAAGGAAGGTGGTGAATAGCAGGGTAGGGAAGATTGTGAAAGGTAGGGAGGATGGTGAACGGTAGGGTAGGGAAATTGGTGAATGGTAGGGAAGGTAGTTTAGGGGTAGGGTAGGAAAGGTTTTGAATGGTGGGTATGGTGGTGAAGGGTTGGGTAAGGGAGATGGTGATTGGTAGCAAAGGTGGTGAGAGGTAGGGATTGTGGTGAAAGGTAGGGAAGGTGATAAAAGGTTCGGAAAGGGGTGATTGGTTGCGGAGGGAAGGTGGTGAAAGTTAGGGAAGGTGGTGAAGGGTAGGGGAGGGAAGGTCGTGAATGGTAGGGGAGGGGTGGAAGTTGGTGGAGTGTACAGAAGATAGTGATGGGTAAAAAAGGTGGTGAAGGATAGTGAAGGTGGTAAATGGTAGGTTAGGGAAGAAAGATGAATGGCAGGGAATGTGGTAAATGGTAGAGTAGAGAAGGTTCTGGACCTGAAGGGCTGGGAAGGTGATGAAGGGTATCGTAGGGAAAGGAGTGCAGGGTAGGGTTGGAACGGTGGTGAAAGGAAGGGAAGGTGAAGTAAAGCGTAGAGAAGGTGGAAAATTGTAGGGTAGGGTAAGTTATGAAGGGTAGGGAAGGAAAGGTGGTGATTCGTAGTGAAAGTGTTGAAGGGTAGGGTAGGGACGGTGGTGAAGGGTAGCGTAGGGAAATTGGTGAAGGGTAGGGTTGGGAAGGTGGTAAAAGTTAGGGAAGATGGAGAAAGGTAGGTAATGTGGTGAATGATACGGTAGGGAAGGTTGTGAAAGGTAGGGAAAGAGTTTAAGGGTAGGGTAGGAAAAGTGGTGATTATTTGGGAAGGTGGTATAAGGCAGAGAAGATGGTGAATGGTAGAGTAGAGTAGGGAAGGTGGTGAATTGTAGGGAAAGGAAGGGAAGGAGGTGAAAGGTAGGGAAGGTAGTGAACGGCATGTAAGGAATGTGGTAAATGGTAGGGAAGGTGTTTAAAATTAGGGAAATTGTTGAAAGTAGGTTAGGGAAGGTGGTGAATGGCAGGGAAGGTGGTGAAGGGTAGGGTAGTTGGTAAAGGTTAGGAAAGAGAAGGTGGTGAAAGGTAGGGAAGGTGGTGAAGGGTAGGGTAGTTGGTAAAGGTTAGGAAAGAGAAGGTGGTGAAAGGTAGGGTAGGGAATGTGGTGAAGGGTAGGGTAGGGAAGGTGGTGAAGGGTAGGAAAGGTGGTGAAAGAGAGTTAAGGTTTTGAAGGGTAGTGTAGGGAAAGTGGTGAAGGGCAGGGAAGGTGGTGAACGGGAGGGAAGGTGGTGAATGGCAGGGTAAAAAAGGTGGTGAATGATAGGGTAGGGAACATGCGAAAGGTAGAGAAGGTGGTGATGGGTAGGAAAGGAGGTGAAAGAAAGGGAAGGTGGTGAATGTTAGGGTAGGGAAGGTGGTGAAGTGTATGGAAGGTGGTGAGGTGGTCCTCACCTCAGTTAACATGGAAGATGTTGGGTGAGGGGGATGGATATTTTAATGAGAATTTGAATGGGGACAAGAAGGGTTCAGGGTAAAAAAGGTTTCTATGAACAGGAAAGTTGGGAGTTCCCCACTCCCTTCCGGTATTCTTGTGTTGGGGGTTGTGGTTCTCCCATGACAACAGTGATTGTGAGTGTGTGTATTCACCTAGTTGTGTTCACCTAGTAGTTCTTGCAGAGGTTGAGCTCTGCTTTTTTGGCCCGCCTCTCAACTGTCAATCAATTAAACTGAAACTAACTACTAACTAACTAATTTTGGTTCCCACACACACATACAGACACACCCAGGAAGCAGCTCTGTAACAGCTGTCTAATTCCCAGGTACCTATTTACTGCTAAGTAACAGGCCCATCAGGGTGAAAGAAACTTTGCCTATTTGTTTCAGCCTGGTCCGGGAATCGAACCCTGGCCAAAGAATTACGAATCCTATGCACTGTCCGCTCAGCTTCTAGACCGCCCTATGAGTGAGTGTATTCACCTAGTTGTATTCACCTAGTTGTGCTTGCAGGGGTTGAGCTCTACTCTTTTGGCCTGCCTCTCAACTGTCAATCAACTGTTTCTACTGCTACTATTTTTTTTTCACACCACACCAGGAAGCAGCCCGTGACAGCTGACTAACTCCCAGGTACCTATTTACTGCTAGGTAATAGGGTGCAAGAAACTCTGCCCATCGTTTCTCGCCGGCGCCCGGGATCGAACCCGGGACAATACGATCACGCGCACAGCATGCTGTCCACTCCGCCACCAGCTCCTACAACCTTACCTGTGTGTGTACTCACCTAGTTGTGTTTGCGGGGGTTGAGCTCTGGCTCTTTGGTCCCGCCTCTCAACCGTCAATCAACAGGCGTACAGATTCCTGAGCCTAAACTAAAAAAGTTCTAAAAAACTAAAAAGAACTAAAAAAGTTCTTTCTAATATCTCTGTGGCTCATTTGGGCACTCAGTTTCCACCTGTGTCCCCTTGTGCGTGTTCCCCTTGTGTTAAATAGACTGTCTTTATCTACCCTATCAATTCCCTTCAGAATCTTGAATGTGGTGATCATGTCCCCCCTAACTCTTCTGTCTTCCAGCGAAGTGAGGTTTAATTCCCGTAGTCTCTCCTCGTAGCTCATACCTCTCAGCTCGGGTACTAGTCTGGTGGCAAACCTTTGAACCTTTTCCAGTTTAGTCTTATCCTTGACTAGATATGGACTCCATGCTGGGGCTGCATACTCCAGGATTGGCCTGACATATGTGGTATACAAAGTTCTGAATGATTCTTTACACAAGTTTCTGAATGCCGTTCGTATGTTGGCCAGCCTGGCATATGCCGCTGATGTTATCCGCTTGATATGTGCTGCAGGAGACAGGTCAGGCGTGATATCAACCCCAAAGTCTTTTTCCTTTTCTGACTCCTGAAGAATTTCCTCTCCCAGATGATACCTTGTATCTGGCCTCCTGCTCCCTACACCTATCTTCATTACATTACATTTGGTTGGGTTAAACTCTAACAACCATTTGTTCGACCATTCCTTCAGCTTGTCTAGGTCTTCTTGAAGCCTCAAACAGTCCTCTTCTGTTTTAATCCTTCTCATAATTTTAGCATTGTCCGCAAACATTGAGAGAAATGAATTGATACCCTCTGGGAGATCATTTACATATATCAGAAACAAGATAGGACCGAGTACAGAGCCCTGTGGGACTCCACTGGTGACTTCACGCCAATCGGAGGTCTCACCCCTCACCGTAACTCTCTGCTTCCTATTGCTTAGATACTTCATTATCCACTGGAGCACCTTACCAGCTACACCTGCCTGTCTATCCAGCTTATGTACCAGGCTCTTATGCGGTACTGTGTCAAAGGCTTTCCGACAATCCAAGAAAATGCAGTCCGCCCAGCCCTCTCTTTCTTGTTTAATCTTTGTCACCTGATCGTAGAATTCTATCAAGCCTGTAAGGCAATATTTACCCTCCCTGAACCCATGTTGGCGATTTGTCACGAAGTCCCTTCTCTCCAGATGTGTTACCAGGTTTTTTCTCACGATCTTCTCCATCACCTTGCATGGTATACAAGTCAAGGACACTGGCCTGTAGTTCAGTGCCTCTTTCCTGTCGCCCTTTTTGTATATTGGGACTACATTCGCCATCTTCCATATTTCTGGTAGGTCTCCCGTCTCCAGTGACTTACTATACACTATGGAGAGTGGCAAGCAAAGTGCCTCTGCACACTCTTTCAGTATCCATGGTAAGATCCCATCTGGACCAACAGCCTTTCTAACATCCAGATCCAGCAGGTGTCTCTTGACCTCCTCTCTCGTAATTTCGAACTCTTCAAAGGTCGCCTGGTTTACCTCCCTTTCTCTTAGCACAGTGACCTCACCTTGTTCTATTGTGAAGACCTCCTGGAACCTCTTGTTGAGTTCTTCACACACCTCTCTGTCATTCACTGTATACCTGTCCTCGCCTGTTCGAAGTTTCAATACCTGTTCTTTCACTGTTGTTTTAATCTGATGTGACTGTGGAGTAGCTTTGGTTCGGTCTTGGCTTTGTTTGCTATATCATTTTCAAAACTTTTCTCTGCTTCTCTTCTTACCCTGACGTACTCATTTCTGGTTCTCTGGTATCTCTCTCTGCTTTCTGGTGTTCTGTTATTCCGGAAGTTCCTCCACGCCCTTTTGTTCAGTTTCTTCGCTTCCATACATTTCTTCGCTTGCTTGTGTGTGTGTGTGTACTCACCTAGTTGTGCTTGTGGGGGTTGAGCTCTGGCTCTTTGGTCCCGCCTCTCAACCGTCAATCAACAGGAGTACAGGTTCCTGAGCCTATTGGGCTCTATCATATCTACACTTGAAACTGTGTATGGAGTCAGCCTTCACCACTTCACTTCCTAATGCATTCCATTTGTCAACCACTCTGATACTTAAAAAAAACACACACACACACACTGTGTGTGTGTGTACTCACCTACTTGTACTCACCTATTTGTTCTTGCAGGGGTTGAGCTTTGGCTCTTTGGTCCTGCCTCTCAAATGTTAATCAACTGGTGTTCAGATTCCTGAGCCTACTGGGCTCTATCATTTCTACATTTGAAACTGTGTATAGAGTCAGCCTCCACCACATCACTGCTAAATGCATTCCATCCGTTAACTACTCTGACACTGAAAAAGTTCCTTCTAACGTCTCTGTGGCTCATGTGGGTACTCAGTTTCCACCTGTGTCCCCTTGTTCGCGTACCACCAATGTTGAATAGTTTATCCTTGTTTACCCGGTCTATTCCTCTGAGGATTTTGTAGGCTGTGATCATGTCTCCCCTTACTCTTCTGTCTTCAAGTGTCGTAAGGTGCATTTCCCGCAGCCTTTCCTCGTAACTCATGCCTTGTTGGAAATTTCCAACACTAAATACAACACTGTTGTATTCTCATTATTTATTACTAATTCTACTAATCATTGTAGTGATAAAATTAACCAAGCGTAGAGTTCACATGTACTAATGATTACATCTGTACAATAAGGCTAGAATTCTTACGTCACCCGAAGCCAGTATTGCATCAGATTCCATTGTAATAAACACATTTATATCCAGTGTGTCTGAGAATTGAATTTGATTCTCTATAAACAACGGTGTTCTGTATGATAATTAATTACAGATAAACTGATCCCCAACTAAAGCCAAATAGAGCGTTTATAGTTATAACTGTTATCTAGTAATAAATTTAACGTCACGCGTGAATGCCCTGGAGAGACTTTAATTCATCTCCATTGTTCGTTTACTATCATAAAACGGGCAAATAATAATATTTAACTCCTCTAAATAATAAACCCGTCCTTATCCGAGCATTTCAATCACAACTGCAAGGAATGATAATATCCGTAATAAATAATTTGAGTAACAAATGCGGGACGCGGAGCAGGGTGGAGAAGACGCCAGTTCACGAGGTGACGCGCTCACGACGAGACGCCATTACCCCAGCCACCAGGGTAGACGCCATCAAGACCTCTAGAAGAAAGTCGCCACTGTGAGGTGTGAAGAATCTTTGCAGACTTTAACTTCACTGGTGTCAGTGTCATTTACATAACCAGTCGAATGATCAAGAGATTAATTTGACATTCGGCCAGAACCTGTTAAATTTGGTTCTATGTAATACCACGTGACCGGCCAGTGAAGCGCGTCAGTATCTAGGATAGGCTGGACCGGAACCTAGGACGCGAACTTCGGCAAGCCTTAACTTACACAGTGCCCATATTAGCTAAGTACCTTTATCCTTATTTGATGCATCATATAGGGGGTGGGTTTATAGCTGGGTAGCTTGTCGTGATGCCGTGCGACAATAAAAAACTACAGTTCATTATTTCCTCTTATTATTAATCTCAATTTCTTGAACATAGATATCTAGTAGCTTAATCTGTTGCTACTGAAAACAATTTGATTTACAGTGTGAGTGAAGAATTCTCCGAGCTGTCATTTCCCATGTTAATCAACTCCCAGTGTTCCATGACGAGTCCAGGAGAATCAGAGGATGAGTCGTAACTAACTTCTTGGAAATCGTCTTTAAGCTAAGATTCCTTTTGTATTCCTTGATTTCTATTATCTGTATTCCTTTACATGCAGAACTCTGTTCATTGGATTAACATGTGTTTATTACAATTATTATTTTCATGTTCGTAATCTATGTTCTCATTGATGATAAAGATAATGACTCTGTAAATGTTCATAGGATTAGATTATTATACATTGGACTGGTGAACGAACCACACTAGTTCCTGGACGTATTGAGTTCCAGTAATACCCCCCTAATGTAGGTGTTTGAGGCTTTGATTCATTTAATTATACAGCCCATTAATTATTTTCAGTGATCATATTCTCTAGTATTTTATCCATAGTTACTGGTTCATCTAGGAAATTTTAATGATCATGTTTTCTTAGTTTCCCTCTTTCCTATAAAAGCGGGTTAGCCTTCGTAATTGATTTTCATTACATTAATATTTAAATAAATAGAGTCAAGCCCCAAATGTCCCACATTATGGTCCTTCGAACCGGATAAACATAAATTATAATTACAAATACTAATTAATAATAACTAATCCTTGTGTGATGTAATGAAGACTAACCCTTTTAATTAATTGTGTCTACCAACAGCGTAAACCATAGGTTAGCCTAAGTCACACCAATTCATTGCTACTTATGCCTTATGTATAAGGTAGCACTCGTGGGACGCAGTTTATTGCCCACAACACTTAGGCCTACACTTCATACTGAAGTAAGAATCTTTTGGTCACCAGGAGCAACAGCTCATAACCTTATATTAATCACTAACACCAATTATGTGTTAACCATTTAGGCTATACAAATGTTTCAATATATGGCTGTCAGCAGACTGTCCATTATAGCCTGAATCCATGTTATAGTTACTGATTCACTCAAGTCAGTGGATCATTAACATTTAGGGATCCAGTATACTAATATAAATTACTGATCTCATACTAGTTAATCATTAATAACCCTGATAACATTTTATTTCACAATTAGGAGTACATTCAGGAGTTAGATAATATTTACGGCAGTAGAATACTTGCCAAACACAATTAATTCTCTTGTGTTCATTTAATTTCTTATACACATAATTATTCAAGTGTATATTATATAAAATCCAAAAAACCCAAAAACACAGCACAATTATTTGCACATTATTGCACCACAATATAATCTTTGCCAACCTTTATTAGGTAGCAATTTAGACTGTGATTGTGTTGAATTTGGCACAAGCATAGACTAAATATAGTTGTAGTTTCTTAAGTAGAAATTCTCACGACTAGGCTTGAGCTAGTTAGTAGCATATATATTATTCATTTTTGTGCTGACCCTATCAAGGGTGGGATTAACCATTTATTGTGTAATTATATTTTATTGCATATTTCTATGTATGTCTTTGAGTGTTACTGTAAGTCCACTACCCATCCGAAGCTGATTTTGAAGAGCTAAGCTGAGGAACACCTGTAGTGAGACCAAGGTACCACTCAAATCTTAGTTGCTTATTATTAGGTAGGTAGCTAACCTCTAAATGAGGTAAATTACAACCAGCCTCAAGAAATATCAGGCTGTCAATAATTATACCTGCTCTACATCAAGGAGCAGATACCATAGCTGTACAAGTAGCTACATAAGCCCTATCAGGCTCAATTTACCACAAGAATGAATCCTCTAGAAAGGAATGCAAAATTCTTGACAGCTCTTCAAATTCAGCTAGGAAAACAGCTTATCAGATGTGACAACTGTGTAGAAACTGACCCAGATTACGTTTACAGACTAGCAAGTTCCATAAGGAGCGCTAACCAAAAATATGATTATATAAAGACTGTAATCGAGTCCCACAGGAATTTACTCCAGGTCGGTCATACTGTCTCAGACAACTTACGTCTAACAGAATCTGATCTTGATAACTATGAACGTAGCGTTCAAACCAGGTTAGACCAATATAACAAGGTGCTTGCGAGACTAGATATTCCCGAGTGGATAGATCAGATCATTAATAGACCCTACACCCGAGTCAACACTCAGCTCAGATGAAATACTTGAGCTATCTCAAGATGAGGAGAATCCTCCAATCAATACTGATCACTACACAGGATCCACAACTGAAGTTCAACCTTCATTTTCTAACCTCTCATCTAATACAGCTTCCTGTGGTGATTTGTTTACAGAGTCTGACCAATTTTCAGACCACTCTTCTCCATGTTCCCTGGATTCTATAAGTTCAATACATGAGGCTACTGAATTAACTAGCTTATCACAAGAACCCAGAGAAACAAGTGAAGCTGCAGATGAAACAAGTGAAGCTGCAATAATCAGTGAATCTGAACCAGAAAATGATAAAGCTAAGGCTGCAGCAGCAGTCGAAGCTGTAATCAAAGCTGAGGCTAAACAAGAAGCCTTAAGCAACACAAGTAATGGTCACAATTGCTCTCAACAGCCTTCTAAAGTAAGTGCTAACAATGAGAAGACTGTTATAAATCTTGTGCACCAATTATTAAATTTATCTTCACCAGAACAATCAGTTGACTCTTTACAAGCCTTTAGTTTCCAGCTTGAGTCACTGATGATTTCTTTCAGTAAAGAGGTGGATCACCCAACTACTGAGTGGATGACTAAAATTATCATCCAGAGAAAGTTGTCTGGTGACACACTTAATAAATTATATGTATACCAGAATGGTAATACCCTGTCAATGCAGGATATCTTTACAGGTTTGCGCAATATGAGCAATCATACAGCAGACCAGGCAATTAATGCTAAATCTGAATGCACCAAAACTGTACCTACATCAGTTTCCTTACCTGAAACTACTAAAGTGACTCTGTCACTAGGAAACAAAGGTGCTAATAATCAATGTAACAACAATCAGTCAAACACTGATTCATCAGTAAGGCCTAAGAGCCCCACAGGTGCTCCTAAGAGACCTAATAGTCCAAAGAGCACCCCCAATGACTCCACAGGTGCTCCTAAGAGACCTAATAGTCCAAAGAGCACCCCCAAGAGCCTATTAATGGTTCCCCAGAGTACACCAAGTACTCACAAGAGAATAAATAACAAGCAAATGCAAGCAGCAAAACCATCACAACCTGCAAGTACTGTTTTACCTAAACCGGTAACTCCTAAACGAGCTGCAGGAAGGGGAATGTGCTTGTTTTGCAATCAAAAACATTCTCTGTACAAATGTACTAATTACCCTAATAGAGACACAAGAGTCAGACGACTCAAACAGTTACACAAATGTACTAGGTGTCTCAAATCACATAATGTTAATAGCTGTGAAACCCCACTGAACACCTGCAATAGGTGTAGAAGGGGCAAGCATCATGCTGCACTGTGCAAATTAGTTGGGACAAATTATGTCAATCCTATAATAGGAGGTAGAGAATCTACACCAGTACAGTGCTGCAAGGTGCGAGATGTGTACAGTGTAACTTCACAAGCATCTCAAGTGGATGGTGCTTTGCCTACTGCCCAACTTCAAGTGAAGAACAGAGGAGCCAAGATCACCACACGTGGACTATTTGATCAAGGTTCCCAGAGAACTTTCATTACTCAAAGGGCAGCAGAGGCACTTAATTTGCAACCAATAGGACAGGTAAAATTAAACTTGTCAGGGTTCATGATAAATCGAGGAACCCATGAATACTCAGTAGTTCAACCGCTTGTACGACTAGGTAGTCATGCCAAGGCTGTCCAAGCCATTGTTGTAGATCAAATACCTTTAGACTTAAATATTAAAGGTCTGGGGTACACTGCCCACTTCCTGCAGGAACGTGAAATTAATTTGGCTGACAACAAGTTAACGTCTGACCGCCTTAACAATGTAGATGTACTAGTAGGAGCCGACTACTATTACCAGTTCATAACTGGACATGTTAAACGATTGGAAATGAATATGCTCCAATCTGCAGGTGGCTACTTTCTTACTGGTAAAGTTCTGAATGTGAACAAGCCTAAGCCTGCCAACAATAATAAATTAGTCAGCAGTAAATCAATTCTCCAGCAGCAAGCTAAAGGGAGAAACACAGCTGAGTAATAAACTCAGATTGAATGTAGTACAATTGATACTCGCCGAGATGTTTCATAGCTCTCAGTGAAAACCAATGGTCCGTACTCAAACAAGTACAAGTCACAGCGACCAAGCCATTGAATTCACTGCAGACCTAGAATTATTCTCGACAAGTAATAATTGACCACACTCAGTCTTCCTAGGTAAATTGTAATGTTGGGCTAGAGAATCTAGTACTCCCTAGGTAATTAATAATGTTAGGCTAGAGAATCTAGCACTCAATGCCACTGGCATTTCCTGAATTTAGTAATACTATGAAGTCATCAAGCAACTTCTGTAATTATAAATTCATTAGGACCACTGGTCCACTATACTTGCGCTTAAAGGTTTGCCAAGAAAACCTTCTTAATACCATGTTTTCTGCACTAAGAGTTAGTGATAAATACTTGCATCAATTTGTTTGAGTTGTTTTTCTTTCGTTTCTGCTTAATTAGTGTAGGAGCGCAGCACGAACAAACTTGCAAACTTTCAAACTTACCAATACGTAAGTGAATTTACAGAGAACTAATAACCCGTGAAACGTTTAGATTGGGAAAATGTTACAAATTATCTTGAATAGGATTAGTCGTAGCAGTAATTTAATTTCCAGCAATCTTAAGTTTCTCTTTGTTTAATGCATTATCGTTAAACATCAGCATTGTTAATTAACATGCTTCATGAGCTTAATATAGCTCACCTTAGAATTAACGTAATAATTGAGTGTTTATTGTTCCCCATGCGCATACGAGCTCAATATTGCTCGCCATGACAATCGAACGCTTTAATGTTCCCCATGCCACGAGCACT
This sequence comes from Procambarus clarkii, assembly GCF_040958095.1. Taxonomy (NCBI): domain Eukaryota; kingdom Metazoa; phylum Arthropoda; class Malacostraca; order Decapoda; family Cambaridae; genus Procambarus; species Procambarus clarkii. The sequence goes on from NC_091156.1 coordinate 45,010,702, forward strand.
GCTCGCCATGATAATTGAATGATGCAATACTCCACCTCGTTAATTCGAGCTCACTGTAGCTCACCCAGTTAACACTGTTAACGAGCTCACTGCAGCTCACCCTGTCAACACTGTTGACGAGTTCAATATAACTCACCCTGTTAACGAGTTCACCCTGTCAACACTGTTGACGAGCTTAATATAGCTCACCATGTTCACGAGTTCAATATAACTCACCCTGTTAACACTGTTAACGAGCTCACTGCAGCTCACCCTGTCAACACTGTTGACGAGTTCAATATAACTCACCCTGTTAACACTGTTAACGAGCTCACTGCAGCTCACCCTGTCAACGCTGTTGACGAGTTCAATATAACTCACCCTGTTAACTCTGTTAACGAGCTCACTGCAGCTCACCCTGTCAACACTGCTGACGAGTTCAATATAACTCACCCTGTTAACACTGTTAACGAGCTCACTGCAGCTCACCCTGTCAACACTGTTGACGAGTTCAATATAACTCACCTTGTTAACATGCTTACCGAGCTCAATATAGCTCCCCATGTTAACGAGCTCACTGTAGCTCACCCTGTCAACACTGTTGACGAGCTCAATATAGCTCACCATGTTCACGAGTTCAATATAGCTCGACCTGTTAATGAGCTCAATATAGCTCCCAATGTTAATTTGAGTACATTTTGCTCACAGTTAGCTTAGTCCCTTACTTAGGTAGGTTAGAAATTTAAACCATTTATTTAGGTAGGTTAGAAATTTAAACCATTTATTTAGGTAGGTTTAGGGACTTTAGTTAGTGTCAACTGAGTACTAGCCTAATCTGTACTCAACATTAATTGCAGTTGACTATACTTATAGAGACTGATTTAATAAACTCAATTTCATGTAAAGGTTGATTTCGTATTAATAAGTTTACAGTGTCAAGCCTATGAGCTGCCATTCAATTAGCTCATAAGTCAGAATGACTAGGCTACTAATCTCACTGTCGACTCAGAATCTTCCTTGATTTTAATGAATAAACTTTTCAGTTCTCTATTTTTCTATTATTTTAGCTAGTTAACAAATTAGTTGTACCATCAGTCAGAATGACTACTGCACGGCAGTGCACATTAAATTCAATTTCCTCATTTGATTTGGGGTGATCATGATGCTGCGTGATGTTATTGTCTAGAAACTCAATAGTTACAAGTCACAGTGACCTTACTGTAGTGTCATAGTCTCCTTGGTCTTAAATGACTAATTATACTTTGCTGTATAATTATACAATAGTGTTATCAGTTCTTAGGAACTTTTTCTGAGTTTACCTACGATTCAGCAGCTACGTAATACACCATTACATGTCACTGCGACCCTAGTTGTTGAGTTTATTGTGAGCTTTAGAGGGTTCCTGATTACCGATAACTTAATCATTTAATGTTTCAATATTTAATACATGTTTCCACTAAGGGAAACTACAAGCCTATTATAGTTCTTAACTAAGAGCAAATAACTTTACACCCAATTTAAGCAACCATGATGATACTGTGGTGTAGCGTCAAGTAACAAACATTACAAGTCACTATGACCCAAGACATTCTCATCACAGTAGATTCTCAGTTGTTTGAATTGTGTGATTTAAATCTTTAATTGTTGTATAGGCTATAAGTAATTCATAATATCATGTTCCTTTTAACATGAAAATCAGCAAGACTTAAGTTTCTTGTATGTCCTTGACAAATACGGGACATTCGTTATGTGTGTACGAACATACTAACATACTAATATTAATACCAACTTCGGGATAGGTGTCAGTACTCCACATTACACTACGACCCTAGAATCCTCCCCATGGAGTTATGTTGGAAATTTCCAACACTAAATACAACACTGTTGTATTCTCATTATTTATTACTAATTCTACTAATCATTGTAGTGATAAAATTAACCAAGCGTAGAGTTCACATGTACTAATGATTACATCTGTACAATAAGGCTAGAATTCTTACGTCACCCGAAGCCAGTATTGCGTCAGATTCCATTGTAATAAACACATTTATATCCAGTGTGTCTGAGAATTGAATTTGATTCTCTATAAACAACGGTGTTCTGTGTGATAATTAATTACAGATAAACTGATCCCCAACTAAAGCCAAATAGAGCGTTTATAGTTATAACTGTTATCTAGTAATAAATTTAACGTCACGCGTGAATGCCCTGGAGAGACTTTAATTCATCTCCATTGTTCGTTTACTATCATAAAATGGGCAAATAATAATATTTAACTCCTCTAAATAATAAACCCGTCCTTATCCAAGCATTTCAATCACAGCTGCAAGGAATGATAATATCCATAATAAATAATTTGAGTAACAAATGCGGGACGCGGAGCGGGGTGGAGAAGACGCCAGTTCACGAGGTGACGCGCTCACGACGAGACGCCATCAAGACCTCTAGAAGAAAGTCGCCACTGTGAGGTGTGAAGAACCTTTGCAGACTTTAACTTCACTGGTGTCAGTGTCATTTACATAACCAGTCGAATGATCATGAGATTAATTTGACATTAGTCCAGAACCTGTTAAATTTGGTTCTATGTAATACCACGTGACCGGCCAGTGAAGCGCGTCAGTATCTAGGATAGGCTGGACCGGAACCTAGGACGCGAACTTCGGCAAGCCTTAACTTACACAGTGCCCATATTAGCTAAGTACCTTTATCCTTATTTGATGCATCATATAGGGGGTGGGTTTATAGCTGGGTAGCTTGTCGTGACGCCGTGCGACAATAAAAAACTACAGGTCATTATTTCCTCTTATTATTAATCTCAATTTCTTGAACATAGATATCTAGTAGCTTAATCTGTTGCTACTGAAAACAATTTGATTTACAGCGTGAGTGAAGAATTCTCCGAGCTGTCATTTCCCATGTTAATCAACTCCCAGTGTTCCATGACGAGTCCAGGAGAATCAGAGGATGAGTCGTAACTAACTTCTTGGAAATCGTCTTTAAGCTAAGATTCCTTTTGTATTCCTTGATTTCTATTATCTGTATTCCTTTACATGCAGAACTCTGTTCATTGGATTAACATGTGTTTATTACAATTATTATTTTCATGTTCGTAATCTATGTTCTCATTGATGATAAAGATAATGACTCTATAAATGTTCATAGGATTAGATTATTATACATTGGACTGGTGAACGAACCACACTAGTTCCTGGACGTATTGAGTTCCAGTAATACCCCCCCCAATGTAGGTGTTTGAGGCTTTGATTCATTTAATTATACAGCCCATTAATCAGTGATCATATTCTCTAGTATTTTATCCATAGTTACTGGTTCATCTAGGAAATTTTAATGATCATGTTCTCTTAGTTTCCCTCTTTCCTATAAAAGTGGGTTAGCCTTCGTAATTGATTTTCATTACATTAATATTTAAATAAATAGAGTCAAGCCCCAAATGTCCCACATGCCTCTTAGTTCTGGGACTAGTCTAGTGGCATACCCTTGGGCTTTTTCCAGCTTCGTCTTGTGCTTGACAAGGTACGGGCTCCATGCTGGGGCCGCATACTCCAGGATTGGTCTTACATATATGGTGTACAAGATTCTGAATGATTCCTTACACAGGTTCCTGAACGCTGTTCTGATGTTAGCCAGCCTCGCATATGCCGCAGACATTATTCTTTTTATGTGGGCTTCAGGAGACAGGTTTGGTGTGATATCATCTCCTACATCTTTCTCTCTGTCCGTTTCATTAAGTACTTCATCTCCTATTCTGTATCCTGTGTCTGACCTCCTTTTTCCATTGCCGAGTTTCATTACTTTGCATTTACTCGGGTTGAACTTCAACAGCCATTTGTTGGACCATTCACTCAGTCTGTCTAGGTCATCTTGTAGCCTCCTACTATCGTCCTCAGTTTCAGTCCTCCTCATATTTTTTGCATCATCGGCAAACATTGAGAGAAACGATTCTATACCCTCTGGGAGATCATTTACATATATCAGAAACAATATAGGTCCAAGGATTGACCCCTGCGGGACTCCACTCGTAACGCCTCGCCAATCTAAGACCTCACCTCTCACACTGACTCGTTGTCTCCTGTTACTTAGGTACTTCTCTATCCACCGGAGTACCTTCCCTTTCACTCCAGCCTGCATCTCCAGCTTTTTCACTAGCCTCTTGTGTGGCACAGTATCAAAGGCTTTCTGACAATCCAAAAATATGCGTGTGTGTACTCACCTAGTTGTACTCACCTAGTTGTGCTTGCGGGGGTTGAGCTCTGGCTCTTTGGTCCCGCCTCTTAACTGTCAATCAACAGGTGTACAGGTTCCTGAGCCTATTGGGCTCTATCATATCTACACTTGAAACTGTGTATGGAGTCAGCCTCCACCACATCACTTCCTAATGCATTCCATTTGTCAACCACTCTGACACTAAAAAAGTTCTTTCTAATATCTCTGTGGCTCATTTGGGCACTCAGTTTCCACCTGTGTCCCCTAGTGCGTGTGCCCCTTGTGTTAAACAGCCTGTCTTTATCAACCCTGTTAATTCCCTTGAGGATCTTGAATGTGGTGATCATGTCCCCCCTAACTTCTGTCTTCCAACGAAGTGAGGTTTAATTCCCGTAGTCTCTCCTCGTAGCTCATACCTCTCAACTCGGGTACTAGTCTGGTGGCAAACCTTTGAACCTTTTCCAGTTTAGTCTTATGCTTGACTAGATATGGACTCCATGCTGGTGCCGCATACTCCAGGATTGGTCTGACATATGTGGTATATAATGTTCTGAAAGATTTCTTACACAAGTTTCTAAAGGCCGTTCTTATGTTAGCCAACCTGGCATATGCTGCTGCTGTTATATGTGTGTGTGTGTGTGTGCGTGTGTGTGTGTGTGTGTGTGTGTGTGTGTGTGTGTGTGTGTGTGTGTGTGTGTGTGTGTGTGTGTGTGTGTGTGTGTGTGTGTGTGTGTGTGTGTGTGTGTGTGTGAGTGTGTGTCTGTGTGTGTGTGTGTGTGTGTGTGTGTGTGTGTGTGTGTGTGTGTGTACTCACCTAGTTGTACTCACCTAGTTGTACTCACCTAGTTGTGTCTGCAGGATCGAGCATTGACTCTTGGATCCCGCCTTTCGAGCATCAGTTGTTTACAGCAATGACTCCTGTCCCATTTCCCTATCATACCAGGTTTTAAAATTATGAATAGTATTTGCTTCCACAACCTGTTCCTGAAGTGCATTCCATTTTCCCACTACTCTCACGCTAAAAGAAAACTTCCTAACATCTCTGTGACTCATCTGAGTTTCAAGCTTCCATCCATGTCCCCTCGTTCTGTTACTATTCCGTGTGAACATTTCGTCTATGTCCACTCTGTCAATCCCTCTGAGTATCTTATACGTTCCTATCATGTCCCCCCTCTCCCTTCTTCTTTCTAGTGTCGTAAGGCACAGTTCCCTCAGGCGCTCCTCATACCCCATCCCTCGTAGCTCTGGGACGAGTCTCGTTGCAAACCTCTGAACCTTTTCCAGTTTCATTATATGCTTCTTCAGATGGGGACTCCATGATGAGGCGGCATACTCTAAGACTGGCCTTACGTAGGCAGTGTAAAGCGCCCTAAATGCCTCCTTACTTAGGTTTCTGAATGATGTTCTAACTTTTGCCAGTGTAGAGTACGCTGCTGTCGTTATCCTATTTATATGTGCCTCAGGAGATAGATTAGGTGTTACGTTCACCCCCAGTTCTCTTTCACGCGTTGTTACAGGTAGGCTGTTCCCCTTCATTGTGTACTGTCCCTTTGGTCTCCTATCTCCTAGTCCCATTTCCATAACTTTACATTTGCTCGTGTTGAATTCCAGTAGCCATTTCTCTGACCATCTCTGCAACCTGTTCAGGTCCTCTTGGAGGATCCTGCAATCCTCATCTGTCACAACTCTTCTCATCAACTTTGCGTCATCCGCAAACATCGACATGTAGGACTCTACGCCTGTAAACATGTCGTTAACATATACAAGAAATAGAATTGGTCCCAGTACCGATCCTTGTGATACTCCACTTGTTACTGTTCGCCAGTCCGACTTCTCGCCCCTTACCGTAACTCTTTGGCTCCTTCCTGTTAGGTAGTTCCTTATCCTTGCGAGGACCTTTCCCCCCACCCCCGCCTGCCTCTCAAGCTTGAACAGCAGTCTCATATGCGGTACTGTATCAAAGGCTTTTTGGCAGTCCAGAAATATGCAGTCTGCCCAACCATCTCTGTCCTGTCTTATCCTCATTATTTTATCATAGAATTCAAGAAGGTTTGTTAAGCACGATTTCCCTGTCCAGAACCCATGTTGATGTTTGTTCACAAACCTAATGTTCTCCAGGTGTGCAACCAGTCGTAGCCTAATTATTCTTTCCAGTATTTTACAGGGGATGCTTGTCAGTGATACAGGTCTATAGTTAAGTGCCTCCTCCCTATCACCTTTCTTGAAGATCGACACGACATTTGCCTTCTTCCAGCAACTGGGCAATTCTCCTGACATAAGTGACTCATTAAAGATCATTGCCAGAGGCATGCTGAGGGCCTGTGCTGCTTCTTTTAGTATCCACGGTGATACTTTGTCTGGTCCAACTGCTTTAGTTGCATCTAGAGTTGTCAACTGTTTCATTACCTCCTCTGCTGTCACCTCTATATCTGATAGTCTTTGTGTGTGTGTGTGTGTGTGTGTGTGTGTGTGTGTGTACTCATCTAATTGTACTCACCTAATTGTGCTTGCGGGGTTTGAGCTGTGGCTCTTTGGTCCCGCCTCTCAATCAACTGGTGTACAGATTCCTGAGCTACTGGGCTCTATCATATCTACATTTGAAACTGTGTATGGAGTCAGCCTCCACCACATCACTTCCTAGTGCATTCCATATATTAACTACTCTGACACTAAAAAAATTCTTTCTAACGTCTCTGTGGCTCATCTGGGTACTAAGTGTCCACCTGTGTCCCCTTGTTCTTTTCCCAGCCGTGCTGAAGAGTTTGTCTTTGTCCATCCTGTCAATTCCCCTTGAGAATTTTTTAGGTTGTTATCATGTCTCCCCTTACTCTTCTGTTTTTCAGAGATCTGTGGTTCAGCTCCTTTAGTCTTTCCTCGTGTTTCCTCGTAGCTCATTCCTCTCAGTTCCGGGACGAGCCTGGTGGCATACCGCTGAATGTTCTCTAACTTTGTCATGAGTTTAACTAGGTATGGACTCCATGCTGGAGCTGCATACTCCAGGATTGGTCTTACATAAGTGGTATACAGGGTCCTGAACGATTCCTTACAAAAGTTTCTAAGGGCAGTTCTTATGTTGGCCAGTCTAGCATATGCCGCTGATGTTATTATTTTGATGTATGCCTCTGGGGACAGGTTCGCTGTGATATAAACCCCCAGATCCTTCTCTCTATTTGACTCTTGCAGGATTTCACCTCCCAGATGGTACTTTGTGTTCAGCCTTCTGCTCCCTTCGCCTAATTTCATTACCTTACACTTTCCTGAATAGAACTTTAGCAGCCATTTTCTAGACCGTTCCTCCAGTTTGTCCAGGTCATCCTGTGGTCTCTGTCTATCTTCATTTGTCTTGATTCTTCTCATAATATTTGCATCACCAGCAAACATTGAGAGGAACGAGTCTATACCTTCCAGAAGATCGTTTACATATATTAGAAACAGGATGGGTCGAAGTACTGAGCCCTGTGAGACTCCGCTGGTGACATCTCGCCATTCTGATGTCTCCCCCCCTCACCGTTACTCGCTGTTTCCTGTTGCTTAATTACTCCCTTATCCAATGGAGCACCTGCCCTTTTACTCCTGCCTGTTGCTCCAACTTTTTTAACAGCCTTTTATGGGGTACTGTGTCAAAGGCTTTCTGGCAGTCCAGGAAAATGCAGTCGACCCACCCTTCTCTTTCCTTTCTAATTTTTGTTGCCTGGTCATAGAATTCTATTAAACCTGTGAGGCACGATTTACCATCCCTGAACCCATGTTGGTGGTGTGTTACAAAGTTATTTCCCCTCCAGATGCTCTATGAGCCTTTTCCTCACGATCTTCTCCATCACCTTCCCTGGTATAGAAGTTAGGAAAACTGGCCTGTAGTTCAGTGCCTCTTGCCTGTCAACCTTCTTGTATATTGGGACTATGTTAGCTGTCTTCCAACTTTCTGGTATGTCTCCTGTTTCCAGTGCCTGTTATACACTATAGAGAGTGGCACACTTAGTGCTTCTGCACCTTCCTTTAGTATCTATGGTGAGATTCTGTCAGGCCTAACAGTCTTTGTCACATCCAGCTCCAGCAGACACCTTTTGACCTCATCACTGGTGAGGTCAAATTCCTCCAAGGCTGCTTGGTTTGCCTCCTCCTCATTTAGTGCAGGGGCTTCTCCTTCTTCTATTGTGAACACCTCTTGGAATATCTTGTTGAGTTCTTCACACATCTCCTTGTCATTATCTGTGTATCTGTTCTTCCCTTTTCTCAGTTTCATCACTTGACACTTCAATGCTGTTTTCCTCCTGATGTGGCTGTGGAGTAGCTTTGGTTGAGTCTTGGCTTTACTCGCTATGTCATTTTCAAACTGTCTCTGCTTCCCTCCTCACTCTGAGGTACTCATTTCTGGCCCTCTGGTATCTCTCCCTGCTCTCTGGTGTTCTGTTATTTCTGTAGTTTCTTCATGTTCTTTTACTCAGTTGCTTCGCCACCTTGAATTCCTGGTTGAACCATAGGTTTTTCTGTTGTTTTTCGTTTTTCACCTTTTGGACAGGGATAAACCTGTTTGCAGCTTCCTGGCACTTCTGGGTGACAAAATCCATCATGTCCTGCACATTCTTCTCTCTAAGTTCTGTTTCCCATGGTATTCCCCTGAGGAAGTTCCTCATCTCGTCATATTTTCCTCTTCGGTAATTCAGTCTTTTTCCCTCTACTCCCATCCTTGGATAGGTTATCCCTACCTCCACCAAGTATTCAAAAGTCAGTACACATTCCTATGGGGGCTTCAACTTTGACTTTCCTTATTTCTGACTCATTCAGGGTGAATATAAAGTCAAGTATAGCTGGTTCATCATTGCCTCTCACTCTTGTGGGGTCCTTGACATGCTGGCTCAGAAAGTTCCTTGTTGCGACTTCCAAGAGTTTACCTCTCCATGTACCTGCACCACCATGTGGGTCCCCATTCTCCCAGTCTTTCTTTCCATGGTTGAAATCGCCCATGATTAAAAGTCTTGAGCCATTCTTGCAGGCAACTGAAGCTGCTCTCTCTATTATATTAATGGTTGCCATGTTGTTCCTATCAAACTCCTGTCTAGGTCTTCTGTCATTTAGGGGAGGGTTGTAAATGACTGGCACTATTATCTTAGCTCCAGCCATTGTTATAGTTCCTGTTGTGTAATTTCTGAACCCGCCACAGTCTGTAATTTCCATCTCATCAAAATTCAGTCGTTCCTTATCAGCAGGGCCACTTGCCGCCTCCTCTCCCTGTGTGTGTGTATGTGTGTGTGTGTGTGTGTGTGTGTGTGTGTGTGTGTGTACTCACCTAGTTGTACTCACCTAGTTGTGCTTGCTGGGGTTGAGCTCTGGCTCTTTGGTCCCGCCTCTCAACCGTCAATCAACAGGTGTACAGGTTCCTGAGGCTATTGGGCTCTATCATATCTACACTTGAAACTGTGTATGGAGTCAGCCTCCACCACATCACTTCCTAATGCATTCCAATTGTCAACCACTCTGACACTAAAAAAGTTCTTTCTAATATCTCTGTGGCTCATTTGGGCACTCAGTTTCCACCTGTGTCCCCTAGTGCGTGTGCCCCTTGTGTTAAACAGCCTGTCTTTATCAACCCAGTCAATTCCCTTGAAGATCTTGAATGTGGTGATCATGTCCCCCCTAACTCTTCTGTCTTCCAACGAAGTGAGGTTTATTTCCCGTAGTTTCTCCTCGTAGGTCATACCTCTCAGCTCGGGTACTAGTCTGGTGGCAAACCTTTGAACCTTTTCCATATCTAATCATGCCTTATACTTGATTAGATATGGACTCCATGCTGGTGCCGCATACTCCAGGATTGGTCTGACATATGTGGTATATAATGTTCTGAAAGATTCCTTACACAAGTTTCTAAAGGTTGTGTGTGTGTGTGTATGTGTATGTGAGTGTGTGTACTCGCCTATTTGTACTCACCTGTTTGTGCTTGCGGGGGTTGAGCTTTGGCTCTTTGGTCCCGCCTCTCAACTGTCAATCAACTGGTGTACAGATTCCTCAGCCTACTGGGCTCTATCATATCCATATTTGAAACTGTGTATGTAGTCAGCCGCCACCACATCACTGCCTAATGCATTCCATCTGGTAACTACTCTGACACTGGGAAAGTTCCTTCTAACTTCTCTGTGGCTCATGTGGGTACTCAGTTTCCACCTGTGTCCCCTTGTTCGCGTCCCTCCAGTGTTGAATAGTTTATCCTTGTTTACCCGGTCGATTCCTCTGAGGATTTTGTAGGTTGTGATCATGTCTCCCCTTACTCTTCTGTCTTCCAGTGTCGTAAGGTGCATTTCCCGCAGCCTTTCCTTGTAACCCGTGCCTCTTAGATCTGGGACTAGTCTAGTGGCATACCTTTGGACTTTTTCCAGCTTCGTCTTGTGCTTGACAAGATATGGGCTCCATGCTGGGGCCGCATACTCCAGGATTGGTCTTACATATGTGGTGTACAAGATTCTGAATGATTCCTTACACAGGTTCCTGAACGCTGTTCTGATGTTAGCCAGCCTCGCATATGCCGCAGACGTTATTGTTTTTATGTGGGCTTCAGGAGACAGGTTTGGTGTGATATCAATGCCCAGATCTTTCTCTCTATCCGTTTCATGAAGGACTTGAACCCCCATTCGGTATCCTGTGTCTGGCCTCCTGTTTCCACTGCCTAGTTTCATTACCTTACATTTACTCGGGTTGAATCTTAGCAGACATTTGTTGGACCATTCATTAAGTCTCTCTAGGTCATCTTGTAGCCTCATACTATCTTCCTCCATTTTAATCCTCCTCATAATTTTTGCATCATCAGCAAACAATGAGACGAATGATTTTATGCCCTCTGGAAGAGGGCATAGAATCATATATATATAGAATCATATATATATAGAATATATATATATAGAATCATATATATATAGAATATATATATATAGAATCATATATATATAGAATATATATATATAGAATCATATATATATAGAATCATATATAGCTTATATATATACATATATAAGAAACAGTATGGGTCCAAGGACGAACCCTGCGGGACTCCACTGGTGACGTCTCGCCAATTTGAGACCTCGCCCCTCACAGTGACTCGATGTCTTCGGTTACTTAGGTACTCCCTTATCCAATGGAGTACCTTCCCTCTCACTCCTGCCTGCATCTCTGGCTTTTGCACTATTCTCTGGTGTGGAACTGTGTCAAAGGCTTTCTGGCAATCCAAAATTATGCAGTCTTCCCACCCCTCTCTTTCTTGTCTGATGCTGATTGCCTGATCGTAGAATTCAAATAATCCTGTGAGGCATGACTTGCCATCACTGAAACCATGTTGGTGTTTTGTCACAAAGTTCCTTCGCTCCAGATGTTCCACTAGCTTTTTCGCACAATTTTCTCCAATAACTTGCATGGTATGCAAGTTAGGGACACCGGCACTGGTTCAGTGTCTTCTGTCTACCCCCCTTCTTGTTTATCGGGACTACGTTCGCCGTCCTTCAAATTTTTGGCTGTTTACCTGTTACCAGTGATTTGTTTTACATCATGGAGAGTGGCAGGCACAGTGCTTCTGCTCCTTCCTTTAGTATCCATGGCGATATTCCATCCGGGCCAATAGCCTTTTTCACATCCAACTCTAGCAAAAGCTTCCTAACCTCCCCACTAGTAATCTCAAATTTCTCTAGTGGTGTCTGGTTAACTATTCCTTCTCCTATCTCTAGAACTTCTCCTGGCTCCAATGTGAAGACTTCCTATAATTTCCTATTGAGTTCCTCACACACTTCTTTTTCGTGTATAGTGAATCTGTCTGCCCCTATCCTCAGTTTCATTACCTGTTCCTTCACTTATCTCATTCTTCTGATGTGACTGAGTAGCAATTTGGGTTGAGTCTTAACCTTGCTTGCTATGTCGTTTTCATATTGCCCTTCTGCATCTCTTCTTACCCTGACGTATTCATTCCTGTCTCTTTGGTGTCCTTCTCTGCTCTCAAGTGTCCTGTTATTTCTATAGTTTGTTCATGCTCTTCTACTAACTTGCTTAGCTAGCTTACATCTCTGATTAAACCATGGGTTTCCTCTCCATGCGGATCCTTGTTTTCCCAGTCTACCCTTCCGTGATTGAAGTCACTCATGATGCGCAGGTGGGCTCGAATTCTACAAGCAGCAGAGGCTGCCCTCTCAATTATATTGTTAAGTGCCATGTTGTTTCTGTCATACTCTTGCCTGGGTCTTCTGTCGTTTGGTGGAAGGTTATATATCACTGCTACTACTACTCTTGGTCCTCCCATCGTCATGGTACCTGTTATGTAGTCTCTAAGCCCTTCACAGCTTGGGATAACCATCTCCTTGAAACTTCATTCCTTTCTCATAAGTAGGGTCACTCCACCTCCTCCCTTACCCTCCCTCTCTTTCTTTATTACAGTGCATTCCTGGGAAAACACCGCATTCATTATGTTTCAAGAGAGTTTTGTTTTCATGAGTTCAATTACATCTGGGTTTACTTCTTGTGCTCTTTCCCTAAGTTCACTCTTTTGCTTGTAATTCCATCTATGTTCAAGTACATCACCTTAAAGCTGGCTCTTTTCTGCCCATCCTCTGTTTCTGTTGATTCCACTGGAGTAGGTAAACATGGATGGTCTGGGATGGGGAGGGGGAAGGGGGCCCCCCTTGTGTGTGTGTACCCACATATTTGTACTCATTTATTTGTGCTAGTGGGGGTGGAGCTTTGTCTCTTTGGTCCCGCCTCTCAACTGTCAATCAACTGGTGTACAGATTCCCGAGCAAACTGGGCTCTATCATATCTACATATGAAACTTATGTATGGAGTCAACCTCCAGCACATCACTTCCTATTGTATTCCATTTACTAACTACTCTGACACTGAAAAAATTCTTTCTAATATCTCTGCGGCTCATTTGGGTACTCAGTTTCCATCTGTGTCTCCTTGTTCGTGTTCCACCTGTGTTGAAGAGTTTGTCTTTGTCCACCCTGTCAATTCCCCTGAGAATTTTGTTGGTGGTTATCATGTCTCCCCTTTCTCTTCTGTTTTCCAGGGACGTGAGGTTCAGCTCCTTCAGCCTTTCCTCGTAGCTCATACTTCTCAGTTCCGGGACAAGTCTGGTGGCATACCGCTGAATCTTCTCTAACTTTGTCTTGTGTTTAACTAGATATGGAATTCAGGCAGGAGCTGCATATTCCAGGATTGGTCTGACATAAGTGGTATACAGCGTCCTGAATGATTCCTTACACAAGTTTCTAAAGGAAGTTATTATGTTGGCCAACCTAGCCTATGCCGCTGATGATATACTTTTGATGTGGGCCTCTGGGGACAGGTTCGGTGTGATATCAACCTCCAGATCTTTCTCTATTTGACTCCTGCAGGATTTCACCTCCCAGATGGTACTTTGTGTTCAGCCTTCTGCTCCCTTCGCCTAATTTCATTACTTTACACTTTCCTGAGTAGAACTTTAGCAGCCATATTCTGGACCATTCCTCCAGTTTGTCCAAGTCATCCTGTAGTCTCTTCCATCTTCATCTGTTTTGATTCTTCTCATAATTTTTACATTACCAGCAAACATTGAGAGGAATGAGTCTATATCCTCTGGAAGATCATTTACATATATTACAAACAGAATGGGTCCATGTACAGAGCCCTGAGGGACTCCCCTGCTGACATCTCGCCACTCTGATGTCCCTCCCCTCACAGTTACTCGATGTTTCCTGTTGCTTAGATTCTCCCTTATCCACTGGAGCACCTTACCTTTTACTCCTGTCTGTTGCTCCAACTTTTGTAACAACCTTTTATGGGGTACTGTGTCAAAGGCTTTCTGACAGTCCAAGAAAATGCAGTCTGCCCACCCTTCTCTTTCTTGCCTATTTTTTGTTGCTTGGTCATAGAATTCAATTAAACCTGCGAGGCACGATTTACCACAAACACAAACCTGTGTGTGTGTTATTATGATGTAGATGATGTTAATAATGTCGGTCGGTTATCCGTCCTTCTTTTCAGACAACCAACCCAAAAGGCCATAGAGTGCTTATTTTGACCATGAGATCACCCTGGGTGCTTCTGGCACTTGGATAGGGGCTCAACGTCACTCGTTTAGAGGATGCGGCTCCAATACTGACCTCGTTGTCATGTGCACACATCCACTCGAGCCGCTGTGACTCCCCCACTCTCTCTTTGTTTGGTATGACCTCCTCAATCCCGTTTCTCTTATTATTCTATTCAACCCTGTCCACAGCTGTGGTTCTTTCTCTCTCTCTCTTTTCTACTTACTGGGAAGCCTCACTAGGACAAGGGCAAACACCGGCAACTTTGAATACATTTACTGTACAAGGCACATGCACAATTCACACACACATATAATAATATGAATCCGACACTCAATACTATTGTCGTCAGGTTGCTCTCCAATATCATCAGGACTCCGTCATCTGCCTATGAAGTGTTAGCCTAACTGCTGTCTCACCACTTATACCACCAACCTCACCAAGTAGGTCAAGTCTCATAAGACAATACTGCACTATCAGCAAGAGAATATATATATATATATATATATATATATATATATATATATATATATATATATATATATATATATATATATATATATATATATATATATATATATATATATATGTATGTGTGTGTATGTATATATTCATACAAGAAAAACCAGCCTATGACTGCAATAACATAAATATCAGCATAAATATTCCTTGATAAACAACGATGATTAATCGATCACCCTATCAATCCTAGAACACATATGTATGTCTGTGCAGGTAATCCAGCCTACGGTTGTAACTCTATACTTCTGTATAAGTATTCCTTGGCACAAAAATGGTAATCAATGATCCACCTTGCACTGCGTCTTGCACGCTAATGACAACCAAACACTCTACCAACTCCCTACAAGTAATCAATAAGAACTTCCTTTCCACAGCTGAAAGCTCACTACCCTGACATCATCAGGTTCTTCCGGGCTTATCTACCAGGACCTACTGCAGCTCTTCCAGGCTGCTGCAACATGCAGTTTTCCTTAAACTCCAGTGGTGCTTCACTACTAATTCCACAGAAGCATGTGAGACTACACTCCGCTGCTCCTCTTCACATAGCATGAGGTTCCAATTCTTCACTATGGGGCTTGCTCTTCTATAGAGTACAACACCTACTCCTACAGGCTTGAAGTTCCAATCATTAACTTCTTCTCAGGCCTCAGAGTACTCTCATCAACTCCTTCCTCCAGAACAAACCTGCAACCCAATCGATATACCAAATAAAAATGTTCCTTCATAAACATATAACTGAAATGAGTCACACACAATAAATGTTTTACTTGACATTTCCCTGCTTTCTACATTCTGTGAGGTGACTCCCGCACGTTTGGGCTGGTCCATTTTCTGCCCTCCCTGGAAGCTCTCCGCTTCCCTGCCGGAGGGCTTCCCTCTCACTCAGTCGCCCACCAGCGGTTGGAGTGGATGGACGTCTCTTCACCCTCCAGGACGTTCCTCCATCTTTACTCTCTTACTATGGACTTCTGCCCTATCAAAACATGCCTAACGTACTCACAAACACTTGTTATGATCGCTAAGCACACGATCAAATACAGACAATCGCTGTAAACTGGTTGAAAAAGGCTTACCACAGAGTTAGATGTAAAAGGGCGCTTGCTGACCTCGGCGTCAGACGTTGACGCACTCCTTAGCCCACCAAATTGCTATTTAAACTTCTCTACAGGGCTTCTTCCCTATCAGACTCGAGCACGATGTCGTTCCCCAGGCTTCATACAAGAATGCCTAAATAATTATCCTCTTGATGGAGCTCGTTATCAGAGAATCTTCCTCTTCTATCAGGAGATTAAAGACACTGCATCCGGCTTCCACGACTTCCGCTACTCGAGTAAGGTCAAGACCCCTGACACGAGCCTCATGACATCTCATGTCAAGTAATTTATGTACACATTCATTCACTGCCCATGCTTTTAACTGTTTGCCAAATCTAATCGAATGTTTACTATATACATTCACATGTTTCTGTGTCTATGACCCTTTATTTAGGTCAGGTCTTGCAGAATAACTCTCAAGGTAAACTCGTTTTTCAGCTATCTGGGATCATAACAGAGTGTGTGTGTGTGTGTGTGTGCTCACCTAATTGTGCTTGCAGGGGTTGAGCTTTGGCTCTTTGGTCCTGCCTCTCAACCGTCAATCAACTGATGTACAGATTAGTGAGCCTACTGGGCTCTATCATACCTACATTTAAAACTGTGTATGCAGTCAGCCTCCATTACATCACTGCCTAATGCATTCCACCTGTTAACTACTCCGACACTGAAAAAGTTCTCACTAACGTCCCTGTGGCTCATTTGGGTACTCAGTTTCCACCTGTGACCCCTTGTTCGCGTACCACCAGTGTTGAATAGTTTATCCTTGTCTACCCTGTCACTACCCCTTTTGTAGGTAGGAATTTTGTAGGTAGTGGTCATGTCTCCCCTTACCCTTCTTTCTTCCAGTGTCGTAAGGTGCATCACTCGCATCCTTTCCTCGTAACTCATGCCTCTTAGCTCCGGAACTAGTCTAGTGGCATACCTCTGAACTTTTTCCAGCTTTGTCTTGTGCTTGACAAGGTACGGGCTCCATGCTGGGGCCCCATACTTTACGATTGGTTTTACATATGTGGTATACAAGATTCTGAATGATTCCTTACACAGGTTCCTGAATGCTGTTCTGATGTTAGTCAGTCTCGCATATGCCGCAGACCTAATTCTGCTTATGTGGGCTTCAGGAGACAGGTTTGATGTGATATCAACCCCTAGATCTTTCTCTCTGTCCGTTTCCTGAAATGCTTCATATCCCATTCTGTATCCTGTGTCTGGCGTTCTGTTTCCGCCTCCTAGTTTCATAACTTTGCGTCATCAGCAAACATTTAGAGAAACGAGTCTATACCCTCCAGGAGATCATTTACATATATCAGAAACAGTATTGATCCAAGGACTGACCCCAGCAGGACTCCACTTGTGACGTCTCGCCAATCTGAGATCTCACCCCTCACAGTGACTCATTGTCTTCTGTTGCTTAGGTACTCCCTTACCCAAGGGAGTACCTGCCCTTTCACTCCAGCCTGCATCTCCAGCTTTTTCACTAGCATCATGTGTGATACTGCATCAAAGGCTTTCTGACAATCCAAAAATATGCAGTCTGCCCATCCCTCTCTTTCTTGCTGGATTTTTGTTGCCTGGTCATAGAATTCAATTAACCCTGAGAGGCAGGACTTGCCATCCATGAACTCATGTTAATGCTGTGTTACAAAGTTCCTTTGCTCCAGATGTTCCACTAGCTTTCTTCGCACAATCTTCTCCATCAACTTGCATGGTATGCAGGTTAGGGACACTGGCCTGTAGTGTTCCCTTGCGTATATATAGGGACTACATTAGCTGCTTTCCAAATTTCTGGCAATTCCCCTGTTGTCAGTGATTTGTTATACACTATGGAGAGTGGTAAGCACAGTGCTTCTGCTCCTTCCTTTAGTATCCAAGGGGAGATTCCATCTGGGCCTATATAGCCTTTGTCACATCCAACTCTAGTAAACACTTCCTTACTTCCTCACTGGTAATCTCAAACTCGTCCAGTGGTTCCTGGTTAACTATTTCCTCTCTTATCTCTGGAATTTCTCCTTGGTCTAAGGTGAAGACCACTTGGAATTTCATATTCAGTTCCTCACTCACCTTCTGGTCGTTTGAAGTGAATCTTTCTGCCTCTATCCTTAATTTCATAACCTGTTCCTTTACTGTTGTTTTTCTCTTGATGTGGCTGTGCAGCAATTTAGATTGAGTCTTCGCCTTGCTCGCGATGTCATTTTCGTATTGTCTTTCTGCCTCTCTTCTCATCCTGACATTCATTCCTAGCACTCTGGTATCTTTCTCTGCTCTCAAGTGCCCTGTTATTCCTATAGTTTCTCCATGCCCTTTTACTTTGCTGCTTAGCTAGCCTACATCTCTGATTAAACCATGGGTTTCTCATCTTCATTTCATTGTCTTCCTTTTGGACTGGGACATACTTGTTTGCTGCCTCCTTACATTTCTTCGTGACGTAGTCCATCATGTTTTGGGCCATCTTTCCCCTATGCTTTGTTTCCCATGTTATATCTGTTAGGAATCTTCTTATCTCCTCATAGTTACCCATACGGAATGCCAGCCTTTAGTTTGCAGTACCCCTCCACGAGTTCAATAACCCTTCTTCAACCAGATACTCAAACACCAGTGTACTGTGGTCGCTCATTCTTACAGGGCCTAAGGCGATTTCCCTTATGTCGGAGTCGTTCAGAGTGAAGACTAGGTCGAGTCTCGTTGGTTCATCGTTTCCTCTCAAGGGGAACTCCAAGTCCTCTCTCAAGGACTGAGTTCTTTGGAGCTTACAGTCCCCAAGTGGGCATTTGAAGGCGTAGACGAAGTTGGTTTTCTTCAAGGCGTTATGCTTGGTGTCCGGACAGTTCTTCATGAGTAGGTTGGCGGCTTTTTTGGTTATATAGTAAATCGTCAATTGTATTTTCTGATTTTTGTCTGTAGGGATAACTTTCCTATTGACAATATCTTTCAGGGCCCTTTCCTCTGTTTTATGAGCCGTCGAAAAGAAGTTCCTGTAAAATAGTCTAATAGGGGGTACATGTGTTGTGTTAGTTGACTCTTCAGAGGTTGCATGGCGTTTCACCTTTATCTTTGTGATGTCTTCAACAAAACCACTAGAGAAGCCGTTGTTGACCAGGACCTACCTTACCCCTACGGAGTTCTTCATCGACTTCCTTCCATCCTGAGCTGTGGCTGAGAGCACGTTCGACGTAAGCGTTGACAACAGTCCTCTTATACCTGTCTGGGCAGTCACTATTGGCATTATGGCACATTCCTATGTTTGTTTCCTTAGTGGAGACTGCAGTGTGGAAGCCTCCGCTCCTTTCTGTGACTGTTACGTCTAGAGAGGGCAGCTTCCCATCCTTCTCCATCTCGTAAGTGAGATGCGACACAGAATTCTGCTCAAATGCCACCTTCAGTTCCTGCAGACGTCTGGTATCAGGTACCTGTGCGATAATGTCGTCAACATACCTGCTGTATATGGTGGGTTTCAAGTCCATGTGAACTAAAACATTCTGCTTGATGGTACCCATGTAGAAGTTCGCAAACAGTACACCTAGGGAAGAACCCATGGCGACCTCATCTACTTGCTTATACATGTGCCCATCTGGGCTCAAGAAGAGTGCCTCTTTAGTGCAGGCTTGGAGTAGTTTCCTCAGTATGCTTTCTGGCATGTCAAGAGGAGAACACACACACACATAAACACACACACACACACACACACACACACACACACACACACACACACACACACACACACACACACACACACACACACACACACACACACACACACACACACAGACACACACACACACACACACACACACACACACACACACACACACACAGACACACACACACACACACACACACACACACACACACACACACACACACACACACACACACACACACACACACACACACACACACACACACACACACACACACACACACACACACACACACACACACACACACACACACACACACACACACACACACACACACACACACACACACACACACACACACACACACACACACACACACACACACACACACACACACACACACACACACACACACACACACACACACACACACACACACACACACACACACACACACACACACACACACACACACACACACACACACACACACACACACACACACACACACACACACACACACACACACACACACACACACACACACACACACACACACACACACACACACACACACACACACACACACACACACACACACACACACACACACACACACACACACACACACACACACACACACACACACACACACACACACACACACACACACACACACACAGTGAGTAGCCGTGAGCCGGTAGGGGACACACACGATTAGTGAGGCCGCGTAAATTCGTCAATTTCTCGGGACATTGAAGGAGTATAGAGGCTAGATCATAGTATTTGGCCTCTCGCAGTGTGTAGCCAGCAGGGGGCTACATAGCATAGTCATATCGCTAGCGATAGTGCGAAGAAACCAAAGTGGAGCTGGTGGATCACGGGTGCATATAAGTGTGGAGGACCGCGTGGAGCGACCTGACCTTACGGCCTGGTGGGACGACCCGCCGTGGAACTGCCTGATTGTGTTGTTGGGTGTTGACTGTGATCAGTGGTACAGTAAATTAGTGAACTGACACACAACGATACAGTGACTGACTCCAGAGCGAAGCGGCCCAACGGTTCTGTCTTCTGAACTCTTTGTTTTGTTCCGCCATTGAAGCAAGTTGGTGTTGTGGGAGGTGTTCTGGAGGCTGTTGTGGGAGGTGTTGGAGAAGGTGTCCTGGAGGCTGTTGTGGGAGGTGTTCTGGAGGGTGTTGTGGGAGGTGTTCTGGAGGCTGTTGTGGGAGGTGTTGGAGAAGGTGTCCTGGAGGCTGTTGTGGGAGGTGTTCTGGAGGATGTTGTGGGAGGTGTTCTGGAGGGTGTTGGGAAGGTGTTCTGAAGGTTGTTGGGGGAGGTGTTCTGGAGGGTGTTGTGGGAGGTGTTCTGGAGGGTGTTGTGGGAGGTGTTCTGGAGGGTGTTGGGAAGGTGTTCTGAAGGTTGTTGGGGAAGGTGTTCTGGAGGGTGTTTTGTGAGGTGTTGGAGAAGGTGTCCTGGAGGCTGTTGTGGGAGGTGTTCTGGAGGGTGTTGTGGGAGGTGTTCTGGAGGGTGTTGTGGGAGGTGTTCTGGAGGGTGTTGTGGGAGGTGTTCTGGAGGGTGTTGTGAGAGGTGTTCTGGAGGGTGTTGTGAGAGGTGTTCTGGAGGGTGTTGTGGGAGGTGTTCTGGAGGGTGTTGTGGGAGGTGTTCTGGAGGGTGTTGTGAGAGGTGTTCTGGAGGGTGTTGTGGGAGGTGTTTTGGACGGTGTTGTGAGAGGTGTTCTGGAGGGTGTTGTGGGAGGTGTTCTGGAGGGTGTTGTGAGAGGTGTTCTGGAGGGTGTTGTGGGAGGTGTTATGGAGGGTGTTGTGGGAGGTGTTCTGGAGGGTGTTGTGGGAGGTATTCTGGAGGGTGTTGTGGGAGGTGTTCTGGAGGGTGTTGTGAGAGGTGTTCTGGAGGGTGTTGTTAGAGGTGTTCTGGAGGGTGTTGTGGGAGGTGTTCTGGAGGGTGTTGTGGGAGGTGTTCTGGAGGGTGTTGTGGGAGGTGTTCTGGAGGCTGTTGTGGGAGGTGTACTGGAGGGTGTTGGGGAAGGTGTTCTGGAGGGTGTTGGGAAGGTGTTCTGGAGGGTGTTTTGGGAGGTGTTGGGGAAGGTGTTCTGGAGGTTGTTGGGGAAGGTGTTCTGGACGTTGTTGGGAAGGTGTTCTGGAGGGTGTTGTGGGAGGTGTTGTGGAAGGTGTTCTGGAGGCTGTTGTGGGAGGTGTTCTGGAGGGTGTTGTGGGAGGTGTTGTGGGAGGTGTTTTGGAGGGTGTTGTGGGAGGTGTTCTGGAGGGTGTTGTGAGAGGTGTTCTGGAGGGTGTTGTGGGAGGTGTTCTGGAGGGTGTTGTGGGAGGTGTTCTGGAGGGTGTTGTGGGAGGTGTTCTGGAGGGTGTTGTGGGAGGTGTTCTGGAGGGTGTTGTGAGAGGTGTTGGGGAAGGTGTTCTGGAGGGTGTTGTGGGAGGTGTTCTGGAGGGTGTTGTGGGAGGTGTTCTGGAGGGTGTTGTGGGAGGTATTCTGGAGGGTGTTGTGGGAGGTGTTCTGGAGGGTGTTGTGGGAGGTGTTCTGGAGGGTGTTGTGGGAGGTGTTCTGGAGGGTGTTGTGGGAGGTGTTCTGGAGGGTGTTGTGGGAGGTGTTCTGGAGGGTGTTGTGAGAGGTGTTGGGGAAGGTGTTCTGGAGGTTGTTGGGGAAGGTGTTCTGGAGGTTGTTGGGAAGGTGTTCTGGAGGGTGTTGTGGGAGGTGTTGGGGAAGGTGTTCTGGAGGCTGTTGTGGGAGGTGTTCTGGAGGGTGTTGTGGGAGGTGTTCTGGAGGGTGTTGTGGGAGGTGTACTGGAGGGTGTTGTGGGAGGTGTTCTGGAGGGTGTTGTGGGAGGTGTTCTGGAGGCTGTTGTGGGAGGTGTACTGGAGGGTGTTGGGGAAGGTGTTCTGGAGGGTGTTGGGAAGGTGTTCTGGAGGGTGTTTTGGGAGGTGTTGGGGAAAGTGTTCTGGAGGTTGTTGGGGAAGGTGTTCTGGACGTTGTTGGGAAGGTGTTCTGGAGGGTGTTGTGGGAGGTGTTGTGGAAGGTGTTCTGGAGGGTGTTGTGGGAGGTGTTCTGGAGGCAGTTGTTGGAGGTGTTCTGGAGGGTGTTGTGGGAGGTGTTGTGGGAGGTGTTCGGGAGGGTGTTATGGGAGGTGTACTGGAGGGTGTTGTGGGAGGTGTTCTGGAGGGTGTTGTGGGAGGTGTTCTGGAGGCTGTTGTGGGAGGTGTACTGGAGGGTGTTGGGGAAGGTGTTCTGGAGGGTGTTGGGAAGGTGTTCTGGAGGGTGTTTTGGGAGGTGTTGGGGAAGGTGTTCTGGAGGTTGTTGGGGAAGGTGTTCTGGACGTTGTTGGGAAGGTGTTCTGGAGGGTGTTGTGGGAGGTGTTTTGGAGGGTGTTGTGAGAGGTGTTCTGGAGGGTGTTGTGGGAGGTGTTCTGGAGGGTGTTGTGAGAGGTGTTCTGGAGGGTGTTGTGGGAGGTGTTCTGGAGGGTGTTGTGGGAGGTGTTCTGGAGGGTGTTGTGGGAGGTATTCTGGAGGGTGTTGTGGGAGGTGTTCTTGAGGGTGTTGTGAGAGGTGTTCTGGAGGGTGTTGTTAGAGGTGTTCTGGAGGGTGTTGTGGGAGGTGTTCTGGAGGGTGTTGTGGGAGGTGTTCTGGAGGGTGTTGTGGGAGGTGTTCTGGAGGCTGTTGTGGGAGGTGTACTGGAGGGTGTTGGGGAAGGTGTTCTGGAGGGTGTTGGGAAGGTGTTCTGGAGGGTGTTTTGGGAGGTGTTGGGGAAGGTGTTCTGGAGGTTGTTGGGGAAGGTGTTCTGGACGTTGTTGGGAAGGTGTTCTGGAGGGTGTTGTGGGAGGTGTTGTGGAAGGTGTTCTGGAGGCTGTTGTGGGAGGTGTTCTGGAGGGTGTTGTGGGAGGTGTTGTGGGAAGTGTTTTGGAGGGTGTTGTGGGAGGTGTTCTGGAGGGTGTTGTGAGAGGTGTTCTGGAGGGTGTTGTGGGAGGTGTTCTGGAGGGTGTTGTGGGAGGTGTTCTGGAGGGTGTTGTGGGAGGTGTTGTGGAAGGTGTTCTGGAGGGTGTTGTGGGAGGTGTTCTGGAGGCTGTTGTTGGAGGTGTTCTGGAGGGTGTTGTAGGAGGTGTTGTGGGAGGTGTTCTGGAGGGTGTTATGGGAGGTGTACTGGAGGGTGTTGTGGGAGGTGTTCTGGAGGGTGTTGTGGGAGGTGTTCTGGAGGCTGTTGTGGGAGGTGTACTGGAGGGTGTTGGGGAAGGTGTTCTGGAGGGTGTTGGGAAGGTGTTCTGGAGGGTGTTTTGGGAGGTGTTGGGGAAGGTGTTCTGGAGGTTGTTGGGGAAGGTGTTCTGGACGTTGTTGGGAAGGTGTTCTGGAGGGTGTTGTGGGAGGTGTTTTGGAGGGTGTTGTGAAAGGTGTTCTGGAGGGTGTTGTGGGAGGTGTTCTGGAGGGTGTTGTGAGAGGTGTTCTGGAGGGTGTTGTGGGAGGTGTTCTGGAGGGTGTTGTGGGAGGTGTTCTGGAGGGTGTTGTGGGAGGTATTCTGGAGGGTGTTGTGGGAGGTGTTCTTGAGGGTGTTGTGAGAGGTGTTCTGGAGGGTGTTGTTAGAGGTGTTCTGGAGGGTGTTGTGGGAGGTGTTCAGGAGGGTGTTGTGGGAGGTGTTCTGGAGGGTGTTGTGGGAGGTGTTCTGGAGGCTGTTGTGGGAGGTGTACTGGAGGGTGTTGGGGAAGGTGTTCTGGAGGGTGTTGGGAAGGTGTTCTGGAGGGTGTTTTGGGAGGTGTTGGGGAAGGTGTTCTGGAGGTTGTTGGGGAAGGTGTTCTGGACGTATTTGGGAAGGTGTTCTGGAGGGTGTTGTGGGAGGTGTTGTGGAAGGTGTTCTGGAGGCTGTTGTGGGAGGTGTTCTGGAGGGTGTTGTGGGAGGTGTTGTGGGAGGTGTTTTGGAGGGTGTTGTGGGAGGTGTTCTGGAGGGTGTTGTGAGAGGTGTTCTGGAGGGTGTTGTGGGAGGTGTTCTGGAGGGTGTTGTGGGAGGTGTTCTGGAGGGTGTTGTGGGAGGTGTTCTGGAGGGTGTTGTGGGAGGTGTTCTGGAGGGTGTTGTGAGAGGTGTTGGGGAAGGTGTTCTGGAGGTTGTTGGGGAAGGTGTTCTGGAGGTTGTTGGGAAGGTGTTCTGGAGGGTGTTGTAGGAGGTGTTTGGGAAGGTGTTCTGAAGGCTGTTCTGGAGGGTGTTCTGGAGGGTGTTGTGAGAGGTGTTCTGGAGGGTGTTGTGGGAGGTGTTCTGGAGGGTGTTGTGGGAGGTGTTCTGGAGGGTGTTGTGGGAGGTGTTCTGGAGGGTGTTGTGAGAGGTGTTCTGGAGGGTGTTGTTGGAAGTGTTCTGGAGGGTGTTGGGAAGGTGTTCTGAAGGTTGTTGGGGAAGGTGTTCTGGAGGTTGTTGGGAAGGTGTTCTGGAGGTTGTTTTGGGAGGTGTTGGGGAAGGTGTTCTGGAGGTTGTTGGGGAAGGTGTTCTGGAGGTTGTTGGGAAGGTGTTCTAAAGGCTGTTGTGGGAGGTGTTGGGGAAGGTGTTCTGGAGGCTGTTGTGGGAGGTGTACTGGAGGGTGTTGTGGGAGGTGTTCTGGAGGGTGTTGTGGGAGGTGTTCTGGAGGCTGTTGTGGGAGGTGTACTGGAGGGTGTTGGGGAAGGTGTTCTGGAGGGTGTTGGGAAGGTGTTCTGGAGGGTGTTTTGGGAGGTGTTGGGGAAGGTGTTCTGGAGGTTGTTGGGGAAGGTGTTCTGGACGTTGTTGGGAAGGTGTTCTGGAGGGTGTTGTGGGAGGTGTTGTGGGAGGTGTTCTGGAGGGTGTTGTGAGAGGTGTTCTGGAGGGTGTTGTGAGAGGTGTTCTGGAGGGTGTTGTGGGAGGTGTTCTGGAGGCTGTTGTGGGAGGTGTTCTGGAGGGTGTTGTGGGAGGTGTTGTGGGAGGTGTTCTGGAGGGTGTTGTGAGAGGTGTTCTGGAGGGTGTTGTGAGAGGTGTTCTGGAGGGTGTTGTGGGAGGTGTTCTGGAGAGTGTTGTGGGAGGTGTTCTGGAGAGTGTTGTGGGAGGTGTTCTGGAGGGTGTTGTGGGAGGTGTTCTGGAGGGTGTTGTGAGAGGTGTTGGGGAAGGTGTTCTGGAGGTTGTTGGGGAAGGTGTTCTGGAGGTTGTTGGGAAGGTGTTCTGGAGGGTGTTGTGGGAGGTGTTGGGGAAGGTGTTCTGGAGGCTGTTGTGGGAGGTGTTCTGGAGGGTGTTGTGGGAGGTGTTCTGGAGGGTGTTGTGGGAGGTGTTCTGGAGGGTGTTGTGGGAGGTGTTCTGGAGGGTGTTGTGAGAGGTGTTCTGGAGGGTGTTGTGAGAGGTGTTCTGGAGGGTGTTGTGGGAGGTGTTCTGGAGGGTGTTTTGAGAGGTGTACTGGAGGGTGTTGTGGGAGGTGTTCTGGAGGGTGTTGTGGGAGGTGTTCTGGAGGGTGTTGTGGGAGGTGTTCTGGAGGGTGTTGTAGCAGGTGTTCTGGAGGGTGTTGTGAGAGGTGTTCTGGAGGGTGTTGTGGGAGGTGTTCTGGAGGGTGTTGTGAGAGGTGTTCTGGAGGGTGTTGTGGGAGGTGTTCTGGAGGGTGTTGTGGGAGGTGTTATGGAGGGTGTTGTGGGAGGTGTTCTGGAGGGTGTTGTGAGAGGTGTTCTGGAGGGTGTTGTGAGAGGTGTTCTGGAGGGTGTTGTGGGAGGTGTTCTGGAGGGTGTTGTGGGAGGTGTTCTGGAGGGTGTTGTGGGAGGTGTTCTGGAGGGTGTTGTAGCAGGTGTTCTGGAGGGTGTTGTGAGAGGTGTTATGGAGGGTGTTGTGGGAGGTGTTCTGGAGGGTGTGGTGGGAGGTGTTCTGGAGGGTGTTGTGAGAGGTGTTCTGGAGGGTCTTGTGGGAGGTGTTCTAGAGGGTGTTGGGAAGGTGTTCTGAAGGTTGTTGGGGAAGGTGTTCTGGAGGTTGTTGGGAAGGTGTTCTGGAGGGTGTTTTGGGAGGTGTTGGGGAAGGCGTTCTGGAGGCTGTTGTGGGAGGTGTTCTGGAGGGTGTTGTGGGAGGTGTTCTGGAGGGTGTTGTGGGAGGTGTTCTGGAGGGTGTTGTGGGAGGTGTTCTGGAGGGTATTGTGAGAGGTGTTCTGGAGGGTGTTGTGGGAGGTGTTCTGGAGGGATTTGTGGGAGGTGTTCTGGAGGGTGTTGTGAGAGGTGTTCTGGAGGGTGTTGTGGGAGGTGTTCTGGAGGGTGTTGTGGGAGGTGTTCTGGAGGGTGTTGTGGGAGGTGTTCTGGAGGGTGTTGTGAGAGGTGTTCTGGAGGGTGTTGTTGGAAGTGTTCTGGAGGGTGTTGGGAAGGTGTTCTGAAGGTTGTTGGGGAAGGTGTTCTGGAGGTTGTTGGGAAGGTGTTCTGGAGGTTGTTTTGGGAGGTGTTGATGAAGGTGTTCTGGAGGTTGTTGGGGAAGGTGTTCTGGAGGTTGTTGGGAAGGTGTTCTGGAGGCTGTTGTGGGAGGTGTTGGGGAAGGTGTTCTGGAGGCTGTTGTGGGAGGTGTTCTGGAGGGTGTTGTGGGAGGTGTTCTGGAGGGTGTTGTGGGAGGTGTTCTGGAGGGTGTTGTGGGAGGTGTTCTGGAGGGTGTTGTGAGAGGTGTTCTGGAGGGTGGTGTGAGAGGTGTTCTGGAGGGTGTTGTGAGAAGTGTTCTGGAGGGTGTTGTGGGAGGTGTTCTGGAGGTTGTTGTGGGAGGTGTTCTGGAGGGTGTTGTGGGAGGTGTTCTGGAGGATGTTGTGAGAGGTGTTCTGGAGGGTGTTGTGGGAGGTGTTCTGGAGGGTGTTGTGGGAGGTGTTCTGGAGGGTGTTGTGAGAGGTGTTCTGGAGGGTGTTGTGGGAGGTGTTCTGGAGGGTGTTGTGGGAGGTGTTCTGGAGGGTGTTGTGGGAGGTGTTCTGGAGGGTGTTGTAGGAGGTGTTCTGGAGGGTATTGTGAGAGGTGTTCTGGAGGGTGTTGTGGGAGGTGTTCTGGAGGGTGTTGTGAGAGGTGTTCTAGAGGGTGTTGTGGGAGGTGTTCTGGAGGGTGTTGTGGGAGGTGTTCTGGAGGGTGTTGTGGGAGGTGTTGTGGAGGGTGTTGTGGGAGGTGTTCTGTAGGGTGTTGTGAGAGTGGTTCAGGAGGGTGGTGTGGGAGGTGTTCTGGAGGGTGTTGTGGGAGGTGTTCTGGAGGGTATTGTGGGAGGTGTTCTGGAGGGTGTTGTGGGAGGTGTTCTGGAGAGTGTTGTGGGAGGTGTTCTGGAGAGTGTTGTGGGAGGTGTTCTGGAGGGTGTTGTGGGAGGTGTTCTGGAGGGTGTTGTGAGAGGTGTTGGGGAAGGTGTTCTGGAGGTTGTTGGGGAAGGTGTTCTGGAGGTTGTTGGGAAGGTGTTCTGGAGGGTGTTGTGGGAGGTGTTGGGGAAGGTGTTCTGGAGGCTGTTGTGGGAGGTGTTCTGGAGGGTGTTGTGGGAGGTGTTCTGGAGGGTGTTGTGGGAGGTGTTCTGGAGGGTGTTGTGGGAGGTGTTCTGGAGGGTGTTGTGAGAGGTGTTCTGGAGGGTGTTGTGAGAGGTGTTCTGGAGGGTGTTGTGGGAGGTGTTCTGGAGGGTGTTTTGAGAGGTGTACTGGAGGGTGTTGTGGGAGGTGTTCTGGAGGGTGTTGTAGCAGGTGTTCTGGAGGGTGTTGTGAGAGGTGTTCTGGAGGGTGTTGTGGGAGGTGTTCTGGAGGGTGTTGTGAGAGGTGTTCTGGAGGGTGTTGTGGGAGGTGTTCTGGAGGGTGTTGTGGGAGGTGTTATGGAGGGTGTTGTGGGAGGTGTTCTGGAGGGTGTTGTGAGAGGTGTTCTGGAGGGTGTTGTGAGAGGTGTTCTGGAGGGTGTTGTGGGAGGTGTTCTGGAGGGTGTTGTGGGAGGTGTTCTGGAGGGTGTTGTGGGAGGTGTTCTGGAGGGTGTTGTAGCAGGTGTTCTGGAGGGTGTTGTGAGAGGTGTTATGGAGGGTGTTGTGGGAGGTGTTCTGGAGGGTGTTGTGGGAGGTGTTCTGGAGGGTGTTGTGAGAGGTGTTCTGGAGGGTCTTGTGGGAGGTGTTCTGGAGGGTGTTGGGAAGGTGTTCTGAAGGTTGTTGGGGAAGGTGTTCTGGAGGTTGTTGGGAAGGTGTTCTGGAGGGTGTTTTGGGAGGTGTTGGGGAAGGCGTTCTGGAGGCTGTTGTGGGAGGTGTTCTGGAGGGTGTTGTGGGAGGTGTTCTGGAGGGTGTTGTGGGAGGTGTTCTGGAGGGTGTTGTGGGAGGTGTTCTGGAGGGTATTGTGAGAGGTGTTCTGGAGGGTGTTGTGGGAGGTGTTCTGGAGGGTGTTGTGGGAGGTGTTCTGGAGGGTGTTGTGAGAGGTGTTCTGGAGGGTGTTGTGGGAGGTGTTCTGGAGGGTGTTGTGGGAGGTGTTCTGGAGGGTGTTGTGGGAGGTGTTCTGGAGGGTGTTGTGAGAGGTGTTCTGGAGGGTGTTGTTGGAAGTGTTCTGGAGGGTGTTGGGAAGGTGTTGTGGGAGGTGTTCTGGAGGGTGTTGTGAGAGGTGTTCTGGAGGGTGTTGTGAGTGGTGTTCTGGAGGGTGTTGTGGGAGGTGTTCTGGAGAGTGTTGTGGGAGGTGTTCTGGAGAGTGTTGTGGGAGGTGTTCTGGAGGGTGTTGTGGGAGGTGTTCTGGAGGGTGTTGTGAGAGGTGTTGGGGAAGGTGTTCTGGAGGTTGTTGGGGAAGGTGTTCTGGAGGTTGTTGGGAAGGTGTTCTGGAGGGTGTTGTGGGAGGTGTTGGGGAAGGTGTTCTGGAGGCTGTTGTGGGAGGTGTTCTGGAGGGTGTTGTGGGAGGTGTTCTGGAGGGTGTTGTGGGAGGTGTTCTGGAGGGTGTTGTGGGAGGTGTTCTGGAGGGTGTTGTGAGAGGTGTTCTGGAGGGTGTTGTGAGAGGTGTTCTGGAGGGTGTTGTGGGAGGTGTTCTGGAGGGTGTTTTGAGAGGTGTACTGGAGGGTGTTGTGGGAGGTGTTCTGGAGGGTGTTGTGGGAGGTGTTCTGGAGGGTGTTGTGGGAGGTGTTCTGGAGGGTGTTGTAGCAGGTGTTCTGGAGGGTGTTGTGAGAGGTGTTCTGGAGGGTGTTGTGGGAGGTGTTCTGGAGGGTGTTGTGAGAGGTGTTCTGGAGGGTGTTGTGGGAGGTGTTCTGGAGGGTGTTGTGGGAGGTGTTATGGAGGGTGTTGTGGGAGGTGTTCTGGAGGGTGTTGTGAGAGGTGTTCTGGAGGGTGTTGTGAGAGGTGTTCTGGAGGGTGTTGTGGGAGGTGTTCTGGAGGGTGTTGTGGGAGGTGTTCTGGAGGGTGTTGTGGGAGGTGTTCTGGAGGGTGTTGTAGCAGGTGTTCTGGAGGGTGTTGTGAGAGGTGTTATGGAGGGTGTTGTGGGAGGTGTTCTGGAGGGTGTTGTGGGAGGTGTTCTGGAGGGTGTTGTGAGAGGTGTTCTGGAGGGTCTTGTGGGAGGTGTTCTGGAGGGTGTTGGGAAGGTGTTCTGAAGGTTGTTGGGGAAGGTGTTCTGGAGGTTGTTGGGAAGGTGTTCTGGAGGGGGTTTTGGGAGGTGTTGGGGAAGGCGTTCTGGAGGCTGTTGTGGGAGGTGTTCTGGAGGGTGTTGTGGGAGGTGTTCTGGAGGGTGTTGTGGGAGGTGTTCTGGAGGGTGTTGTGGGAGGTGTTCTGGAGGGTATTGTGAGAGGTGTTCTGGAGGGTGTTGTGGGAGGTGTTCTGGAGGGTGTTGTGGGAGGTGTTCTGGAGGGTGTTGTGAGAGGTGTTCTGGAGGGTGTTGTGGGAGGTGTTCTGGAGGGTGTTGTGGGAGGTGTTCTGGAGGGTGTTGTGGGAGGTGTTCTGGAGGGTGTTGTGAGAGGTGTTCTGGAGGGTGTTGTTGGAAGTGTTCTGGAGGGTGTTGGGGAGGTGTTCTGAAGGTTGTTGGGGAAGGTGTTCTGGAGGTTGTTGGGAAGGTGTTCTGGAGGTTGTTTTGGGAGGTGTTGATGAAGGTGTTCTGGAGGTTGTTGGGGAAGGTGTTCTGGAGGTTGTTGGGAAGGTGTTCTGGAGGCTGTTGTGGGAGGTGTTGGGGAAGGTGTTCTGGAGGCTGTTGTGGGAGGTGTTCTGGAGGGTGTTGTGGGAGGTGTTCTGGAGGGTGTTGTGGGAGGTGTTCTGGAGGGTGTTGTGGGAGGTGTTCTGGAGGGTGTTGTGAGAGGTGTTCTGGAGGGTGGTGTGAGAGGTGTTCTGGAGGGTGTTGTGAGAAGTGTTCTGGAGGGTGTTGTGGGAGGTGTTCTGGAGGTTGTTGTGGGAGGTGTTCTGGAGGGTGTTGTGGGAGGTGTTCTGGAGGATGTTGTGAGAGGTGTTCTGGAGGGTGTTGTGGGAGGTGTTCTGGAGGGTGTTGTGGGAGGTGTTCTGGAGGGTGTTGTGAGAGGTGTTCTGGAGGGTGTTGTGGGAGGTGTTCTGGAGGGTGTTGTGGGAGGTGTTCTGGAGGGTGTTGTGGGAGGTGTTCTGGAGGGTGTTGTAGGAGGTGTTCTGGAGGGTATTGTGAGAGGTGTTCTGGAGGGTGTTGTGGGAGGTGTTCTGGAGGGTGTTGTGAGAGGTGTTCTGGAGGGTGTTGTGGGAGGTGTTCTGGAGGGTGTTGTGGGAGGTGTTCTGGAGGGTGTTGTGGGAGGTGTTGTGGAGGGTGTTGTGGGAGGTGTTCTGTAGGGTGTTGTGAGAGTGGTTCAGGAGGGTGGTGTGGGAGGTGTTCTGGAGGGTGTTGTGGGAGGTGTTCTGGAGGGTATTGTGGGAGGTGTTCTGGAGGGTGTTGTGGGAGGTGTTCTGGAGAGTGTTGTGGGAGGTGTTCTGGAGAGTGTTGTGGGAGGTGTTCTGGAGGGTGTTGTGGGAGGTGTTCTGGAGGGTGTTGTGAGAGGTGTTGGGGAAGGTGTTCTGGAGGTTGTTGGGGAAGGTGTTCTGGAGGTTGTTGGGAAGGTGTTCTGGAGGGTGTTGTGGGAGGTGTTGGGGAAGGTGTTCTGGAGGCTGTTGTGGGAGGTGTTCTGGAGGGTGTTGTGGGAGGTGTTCTGGAGGGTGTTGTGGGAGGTGTTCTGGAGGGTGTTGTGGGAGGTGTTCTGGAGGGTGTTGTGAGAGGTGTTCTGGAGGGTGTTGTGAGAGGTGTTCTGGAGGGTGTTGTGGGAGGTGTTCTGGAGGGTGTTTTGAGAGGTGTACTGGAGGGTGTTGTGGGAGGTGTTCTGGAGGGTGTTGTGGGAGGTGTTCTGGAGGGTGTTGTGGGAGGTGTTCTGGAGGGTGTTGTAGCAGGTGTTCTGGAGGGTGTTGTGAGAGGTGTTCTGGAGGGTGTTGTGGGAGGTGTTCTGGAGGGTGTTGTGAGAGGTGTTCTGGAGGGTGTTGTGGGAGGTGTTCTGGAGGGTGTTGTGGGAGGTGTTATGGAGGGTGTTGTGGGAGGTGTTCTGGAGGGTGTTGTGAGAGGTGTTCTGGAGGGTGTTGTGAGAGGTGTTCTGGAGGGTGTTGTGGGAGGTGTTCTGGAGGGTGTTGTGGGAGGTGTTCTGGAGGGTGTTGTGGGAGGTGTTCTGGAGGGTGTTGTAGCAGGTGTTCTGGAGGGTGTTGTGAGAGGTGTTATGGAGGGTGTTGTGGGAGGTGTTCTGGAGGGTGTTGTGGGAGGTGTTCTGGAGGGTGTTGTGAGAGGTGTTCTGGAGGGTCTTGTGGGAGGTGTTCTGGAGGGTGTTGGGAAGGTGTTCTGAAGGTTGTTGGGGAAGGTGTTCTGGAGGTTGTTGGGAAGGTGTTCTGGAGGGTGTTTTGGGAGGTGTTGGGGAAGGCGTTCTGGAGGCTGTTGTGGGAGGTGTTCTGGAGGTTGTTGTGGGAGGTGTTCTGGAGGGTGTTGTGGGAGGTGTTCTGGAGGGTGTTGTGGGAGGTGTTCTGGAGGGTATTGTGAGAGGTGTTCTGGAGGGTGTTGTGGGAGGTGTTCTGGAGGGTGTTGTGGGAGGTGTTCTGGAGGGTGTTGTGAGAGGTGTTCTGGAGGGTGTTGTGGGATGTGTTCTGGAGGGTGTTGTGGGAGGTGTTCTGGAGGGTGTTGTGGGAGGTGTTCTGGAGGGTGTTGTGAGAGGTGTTCTGGAGGGTGTTGTTGGAAGTGTTCTGGAGGGTGTTGGGAAGGTGTTCTGAAGGTTGTTGGGGAGGGTGTTCTGGAGGTTGTTGTGAAGGTGTTCTGGAGGTTGTTTTGGGAGGTGTTGATGAAGGTGTTCTGGAGGTTGTTGGGGAAGGTGTTCTGGAGGTTGTTGGGAAGGTGTTCTGGAGGCTGTTGTGGGAGGTGTTGGGGAAGGTGTTCTGGAGGCTGTTGTGGGAGGTGTTCTGGAGGGTGTTGTGGGAGGTGTTTTGGAGGGTGTTGTGGGAGGTGTTCTGGAGGGTGTTGTGGGAGGTGTTCTGGAGGGTGTTGTGAGAGGTGTTCTGGAGGGTGGTGTGAGAGGTGTTCTGGAGGGTGTTGTGAGAAGTGTTCTGGAGGGTGTTGTGGGAGGTGTTCTGGAGGTTGTTGTGGGAGGTGTTCTGGAGGGTGTTGTGGGAGGTGTTCTGGAGGATGTTGTGAGAGGTGTTCTGGAGGGTGTTGTGGGAGGTGTTCTGGAGGGTGTTGTGGGAGGTGTTCTGGAGGGTGTTGTGAGAGGTGTTCTGGAGGGTGTTGTGGGAGGTGTTCTGGAGGGTGTTGTGGGAGGTGTTCTGGAGGGTGTTGTGGGAGGTGTTCTGGAGGGTGTTGTAGGAGGTGTTCTGGAGGGTATTGTGAGAGGTGTTCTGGAGGGTGTTGTGGGAGGTGTTCTGGAGGGTGTTGTGAGAGGTGTTCTGGAGGGTGTTGTGGGAGGTGTTCTGGAGGGTGTTGTGGGAGGTGTTCTGGAGGGTGTTGTGGGAGGTGTTGTGGAGGGTGTTGTGGGAGGTGTTCTGTAGGGTGTTGTGAGAGTGGTTCAGGAGGGTGGTGTGGGAGGTGTTCTGGAGGGTGTTGTGGGAGGTGTTCTGGAGGGTATTGTGGGAGGTGTTCTGGAGGGTGTTGTGGGAGGTGTTCTGGAGGGTGTTGTGGGAGGTGTTCTGGAGGGTGTTGTGGGAGGTGTACTGGAGGGTGTTGGGGAAGGTGTTCTGGAGGGTGTTGTGGGAGGTGTTCTGGAGGGTGTTGTGGGAGGTGTTCTGGAGGGTGTTGTGGGAGGTGTTCTGGAGGGTGTTGTGGGAGGTGTTCTGGAGGGTGTTGTGAGAGGTGTTCTGGAGGGTGTTGTGGGAGGTGTTCTGGAGGGTGTTGTGGGAGGTGTTCTGGAGGGTGTTGTGGGAGGTGTTCTGGAGGGTGTTGTGAGAGGTGTTCTGGAGGGTGTTGTTGGAAGTGTTCTGGAGGGTGTTGGGAAGGTGTTCTGAAGGTTGTTGGGGAAGGTGTTCTGGAGGTTGTTGGGAAGGTGTTCTGGAGGTTGTTTTGGGAGGTGTTGATGAAGGTGTTCTGGAGGTTGTTGGGGAAGGTGTTCTGGAGGTTGTTGGGAAGGTGTTCTGGAGGCTGTTGTGGGAGGTGTTGGGGAAGGTGTTCTGGAGGCTGTTGTGGGAGGTGTTCTGGAGGGTGTTGTGGGAGGTGTTCTGGAGGGTGTTGTGGGAGGTGTTCTGGAGGGTGTTGTGGGAGGTGTTCTGGAGGGTGTTGTGAGAGGTGTTCTGGAGGGTGGTGTGAGAGGTGTTCTGGAGGGTGTTGTGAGAAGTGTTCTGGAGGGTGTTGTGGGAGGTGTTCTGGAGGTTGTTGTGGGAGGTGTTTTGGAGGGTGTTGTGGGAGGTGTTCTGGAGGGTGTTGTGAGAGGTGTTCTGGAGGGTGTTGTGGGAGGTGTTCTGGAGGGTGTTGTGGGAGGTGTTCTGGAGGGTGTTGTGAGAGGTGTTCTGGAGGGTGTTGTGGGAGGTGTTCTGGAGGGTGTTGTGGGAGGTGTTCTGGAGGGTGTTGTGGGAGGTGTTCTGGAGGGTGTTGTAGGAGGTGTTCTGGAGGGTATTGTGAGAGGTGTTCTGGAGGGTGTTGTGGGAGGTGTTCTGGAGGGTGTTGTGAGAGGTGTTCTGGAGGGTGTTGTGGGAGGTGTTCTGGAGGGTGTTGTGGGAGGTGTTCTGGAGGGTGTTGTGGGAGGTGTTGTGGAGGGTGTTGTGGGAGGTGTTCTGTAGGGTGTTGTGAGAGTGGTTCAGGAGGGTGGTGTGGGAGGTGTTCTGGAGGGTGTTGTGGGAGGTGTTCTGGAGGGTATTGTGGGAGGTGTTCTGGAGGGTGTTGTGGGAGGTGTTCTGGAGGGTGTTGTGGGAGGTGTTCTGGAGGGTGTTGTGGGAGGTGTACTGGAGGGTGTTGGGGAAGGTGTTCTGGAGGGTGTTGGGAAGGTGTTCTGGAGGGTGTTTTGGGAGGTGTTGGGGAAGGTGTTCTGGAGGCTGTTGTGGGAGGTGTTCTGGAGGGTGTTGTGGGAGGTGTTCTGGAGGATGTTGTGGGAGGTGTTCTGGAGGGTGTTGTGGGAGGTGTTCTGGAGGGTGTTGTGGGAGGTGTTCTGGAGGGTGTTGTGGGAGGTGTTCTGGAGGGTGTTGTGAGAGGTGTTCTGGAGGGTGTTGTGGGAGGTGTTCTGGAGGGTGTTGTGGGAGGTGTTCTGGAGGGTGTTGTGAGAGGTGTTCTGGAGGGTGTTTTGGGAGGTGTTCTGGAGGCTGTTGTGGGAGGTGTTGTGGAGGGTGTTGTGGGAGGTGTTCTGGAGGGTGTTGTGGGAAGTGTTCTGGAGGGTGTTGTGGGAGGTGTTCTGGAGGCTGTTGTGGGAGGTGTTCTGGAGGGTGTTATGGGAGGTGTTCTGGAGGGTGTTGTGGGAACTGTTCTGGAGGGTGTTGTGGGAAGTGTTCTGGAGGGTGTTGTAGGAGGTGTTGGGGAAGGTGTTCTGGAGGCTGTTGTGGGAGGTGTTCTGGAGGGTGTTGTGGGAGGTGTTCTAGAGGGTGTTGTGGGAGGTGTTCTGGAGGGTGTTGTGGGAGGTGTTCTGGAGGGTGTTGTGAGAGGTGTTCTGGAGGGTGTTGTGAGAGGTGTTCTGGAGGGTGTTGTGAGAAGTGTTCTGGAGGGTGTTGTGGGAGGTGTTCTGGAGGTTGTTGTGGGAGGTGTTCTGGAGGGTGTTGTGGGAGGTGTTCTGGAGGGTGTTGTGAGAGGTGTTCTGGAGGGTGTTGTGGGAGGTGTTCTGGAGGGTGTTGTGGGAGGTGTTCTGGAGGGTGTTGTGAGAGGTGTTCTGGACGGTGTTGTGGGAGGTGTTCTGGAGGGTGTTGTGGGAGGTGTTCTGGAGGGTGTTGTGGGAGGTGTTCTGGAGGGTGTTGTAGGAGGTGTTCTGGAGGGTGTTGTGAGAGGTGTTCTGGAGGGTGTTGTGGGAGGTGTTCTGGAGGGTGTTGTGAGAGGTGTTCTGGAGGGTGTTGTGGGAGGTGTTCTGGAGGGTGTTGTGGGAGGTGTTCTGGAGGGTGTTGTGGGAGGTGTTCTGGAGGGTGTTGTGGGAGGTGTTCTGGAGGGTGTTGTGGGAGGTGTTCTGGAGGGTGTTGTGAGAGGTGTTCTGGAGGGTGTTGTGGGAGGTGTACTGGAGGGTGTTGGGGAAGGTTTTCTGGAGGGTGTTGGGTAGGTGTTCTGGAGGGTGTTTTGGTAGGTGTTGGGGAAGGTGTTCTGGAGGCTGTTGTGGGAGGTGTTCTGGAGGGTGCTGTGGGAGGTGTTCTGGAGGTTGTTGTGGGAGGTGTTCTGGAGGGTGTTGTGGGAGGTGTTCTGGAGGTTGTTGTGGGAGGTGTTCTGGAGGGTGTTGTGGGAGGTGTTCTGGAGGGTGTTGTGGGAGGCGTTCTGGAGGGTGTTGTGGGAGGTGTTCTGGAGGGTGTTGTGAGAGGTGTTCTGGAGGGTGTTGTGAGAGGTGTTCTGGAGGGTGTTGTGAGAAGTGTTCTGGAGGGTGTTGTGGGAGGTGTTCTGGAGGTTGTTGTGGGAGGTGTTCTGGAGGGTGTTGTGGGAGGTGTTCTGGAGGGTGTTGTGAGAGGTGTTCTGGAGGGTGTTGTAGGAGGTGTTCTGGAGGGTGTTGTGGGAGGTGTTCTGGAGGGTGTTGTGGGAGGTGTTCTGGAGGGTGTTGTGGGAGGTGTTCAGGAGGGTGTTGTGGGAGGTGTTCTGGAGGGTGTTGTGGGAGTTGTTCTGTAGGGTGTTGTGAGAGGGGTTCAGGAGGGTGTTGTGGGAGGTGTTCTGGAGGGTGTTGTGGGAGGTGTTCTGGAGGGTGTTGTGGGAGGTGTTCTGGAGGGTGTTGTGGGAGGTGTTCTGGAGGGTGTTGTGAGAGGTGTTCTGGAGGGTGTTGTGGGAGGTGTACTGGAGGGTGTTGGGGAAGGTTTTCTGGAGGGTGTTGGGTAGGTGTTCTGGAGGGTGTTTTGGTAGGTGTTGGGGAAGGTGTTCTGGAGGCTGTTGTGGGAGGTGTTCTGGAGGGTGTTGTGGGAGGTGTTCTGGAGGTTGTTGTGGGAGGTGTTCTGGAGGGTGTTGTGGGAGGTGTTCTGGAGGTTGTTGTGGGAGGTGTTCTGGAGGGTGTTGTGGGAGGTGTTCTGGAGGGTGTTGTGGGAGCTGTTCTGGAGGGTGTTGTGGGAGGTGTTCTGGAGGGTGTTGTGAGAGGTGTTCTGGAGGGTGTTGTGGGAGGTGTTCTGTAGGGTGTTGTGGGAGGTGTTCTGGAGGGTGTTGTGAGAGGTGTTCTGGAGGGTGTTGTGGGAGGTGTTCTGGAGGGTGTTGTGGGAGGTGTTGTGGAGGGTGTTGTGGGAGGTGTTCTGTAGGGTGTTGTGAGAGTGGTTCAGGAGGGTGGTGTGGGAGGTGTTCTGGAGGGTGTTGTGGGAGGTGTTCTGGAGGGTATTGTGGGAGGTGTTCTGGAGGGTGTTGTGGGAGGTGTTCTGGAGGGTGTTGTGGGAGGTGTTCTGGAGGGTGTTGTGGGAGGTGTACTGGAGGGTGTTGGGGAAGGTGTTCTGGAGGGTGTTGGGAAGGTGTTCTGGAGGGTGTTTTGGGAGGTGTTGGGGAAGGTGTTCTGGAGACTGTTGTGGGAGGTGTTCTGGAGGGTGTTGTGGGAGGTGTTCTGGAGGATGTTGTGGGAGGTGTTCTGGAGGGTGTTGTGGGAGGTGTTCTGGAGGGTGTTGTGGGAGGTGTTCTGGAGGGTGTTGTGGGAGGTGTTCTGGAGGGTGATGTGAGAGGTGTTCTGGAGGGTGTTGTGGGAGGTGTTCTGGAGGGTGTTGTGGGAGGTGTTCTGGAGGGTGTTGTGAGAGGTGTTCTGGAGGGTGTTATGGGAGGTGTTCTGGAGGCTGTTGTGGGAGGTGTTGTGGAGGGTGTTGTGGGAGGTGTTCTGGAGGGTGTTGTGGGAAGTGTTCTGGAGGGTGTTGTGGGAGGTGTTCTGGAGGCTGTTGTGGGAGGTGTTCTGGAGGGTGTTATGGGAGGTGTTCTGGAGGGTGTTGTGGGAACTGTTCTGGAGGGTGTTGTGGGAAGTGTTCTGGAGGGTGTTGTAGGAGGTGTTGGGGAAGGTGTTCTGGAGGCTGTTGTGGGAGGTGTTCTGGAGGGTGTTGTGGGAGGTGTTCTAGAGGGTGTTGTGGGAGGTGTTCTGGAGGGTGTTGTGGGAGGTGTTCTGGAGGGTGTTGTGAGAGGTGTTCTGGAGGGTGTTGTGAGAGGTGTTCTGGAGGGTGTTGTGAGAAGTGTTCTGGAGGGTGTTGTGGGAGGTGTTCTGGAGGTTGTTGTGGGAGGAGTTCTGGAGGGTGTTGTGGGAGGTGTTCTGGAGGGTGTTGTGAGAGGTGTTCTGGAGGGTGTTGTGGGAGGTGTTCTGGAGGGTGTTGTGGGAGGTGTTCTGGAGGGTGTTGTGAGAGGTGTTCTGGACGGTGTTGTGGGAGGTGTTCTGGAGGGTGTTGTGGGAGGTGTTCTGGAGGGTGTTGTGGGAGGTGTTCTGGAGGGTGTTGTAGGAGGTGTTCTGGAGGGTGTTGTGAGAGGTGTTCTGGAGGGTGTTGTGGGAGGTATTCTGGAGGGTGTTGTGAGAGGTGTTCTGGAGGGTGTTGTGGGAGGTGTTCTGGAGGGTGTTGTGGGAGGTGTTCTGGAGGGTGTTGTGGGAGGTGTTCTGGAGGGTGTTGTGGGAGGTGTTCTGGAGGGTGTTGTGGGAGGTGTTCTGGAGGGTGTTGTGAGAGGTGTTCTGGAGGGTGTTGTGGGAGGTGTACTGGAGGGTGTTGGGGAAGGTTTTCTGGAGGGTGTTGGGTAGGTGTTCTGGAGGGTGTTTTGGTAGGTGTTGGGGAAGGTGTTCTGGAGGCTGTTGTGGGAGGTGTTCTGGAGGGTGCTGTGGGAGGTGTTCTGGAGGTTGTTGTGGGAGGTGTTCTGGAGGGTGTTGTGGGAGGTGTTCTGGAGGTTGTTGTGGGAGGTGTTCTGGAGGGTGTTGTGGGAGGTGTTCTGGAGGGTGTTGTGGGAGGCGTTCTGGAGGGTGTTGCGGGAGGTGTTCTGGAGGGTGTTGTGAGAGGTGTTCTGGAGGGTGTTGTGAGAGGTGTTCTGGAGGGTGTTGTGAGAAGTGTTCTGGAGGGTGTTGTGGGAGGTGTTCTGGAGGTTGTTGTGGGAGGTGTTCTGGAGGGTGTTGTGGGAGGTGTTCTGGAGGGTGTTGTGAGAGGTGTTCTGGAGGGTGTTGTAGGAGGTGTTCTGGAGGGTGTTGTGGGAGGTGTTCTGGAGGGTGTTGTGGGAGGTGTTCTGGAGGGTGTTGTGGGAGGTGTTCAGGAGGGTGTTGTGGGAGGTGTTCTGGAGGGTGTTGTGGGAGTTGTTCTGTAGGGTGTTGTGAGAGGGGTTCAGGAGGGTGTTGTGGGAGGTGTTCTGGAGGGTGTTGTGGGAGGTGTTCTGGAGGGTGTTGTGGGAGGTGTTCTGGAGGGTGTTGTGGGAGGTGTTCTGGAGGGTGTTGTGAGAGGTGTTCTGGAGGGTGTTGTGGGAGGTGTACTGGAGGGTGTTGGGGAAGGTTTTCTGGAGGGTGTTGGGTAGGTGTTCTGGAGGGTGTTTTGGTAGGTGTTGGGGAAGGTGTTCTGGAGGCTGTTGTGGGAGGTGTTCTGGAGGGTGTTGTGGGAGGTGTTCTGGAGGTTGTTGTGGGAGGTGTTCTGGAGGGTGTTGTGGGAGGTGTTCTGGAGGTTGTTGTGGGAGGTGTTCTGGAGGGTGTTGTGGGAGGTGTTCTGGAGGGTGTTGTGGGAGGTGTTCTGGAGGGTGTTGTGGGAGGTGTTCTGGAGGGTGTTGTGAGAGGTGTTCTGGAGGGTGTTGTGAGAGGTGTTCTGTAGGGTGTTGTGGGAGGTGTTCTGGAGGGTGTTGTGAGAGGTGTTCTGGAGGGTGTTGTGGGAGGTGTTCTGGAGGCTGTTGTGGGAGGTGTTGTGGAGGGTGTTGTGGGAGGTGTTCTGGAGGGTGTTGTGGGAAGTGTTCTGGAGGGTGTTGTGGGAGGTGTTCTGGAGGCTGTTGTGGGAGGTGTTCTGGAGGGTGTTATGGGAGGTGTTCTGGAGGGTGTTGTGGGAACTGTTCTGGAGGGTGTTGTGGGAAGTGTTCTGGAGGGTGTTGTGGGAGGTGTTCTGGAGGGTGTTATGGGAGGTGTTCTGGAGGGTGTTGTGGGAGGTGTTCTGGAGGGTGTTATGGGAGGTGTTCTGGAGGATGTTGTGGGAGGTGTTCTGGAGGGTGTTGTGGGAGGTGTTCTGGAGGGTGTTGTGGAAGGTGTTCTGGAGGGTGTTGTGGGAGGTGTTCTGGAGGGTGTTGTGGGAGGTTTTCTGGAGGGTGTTGTGGGATGTGTTCTGGAGGGTGTTGTGGGAGGTGTTCTGGAGGCTGTTGTGGGAGGTGTTCTGGAGGGTGTTGGGGAAGGTTTTCTGGAGGGTGTTGGGTAGGTGTTCTGGAGGGTGTTTTGGTAGGTGTTGGGGAAGGTGTTCTGGAGGCTGTTGTGGGAGGTGTTCTGGAGGGTGCTGTGGGAGGTGTTCTGGAGGTTGTTGTGGGAGGTGTTCTGGAGGGTGTTGTGGGAGGTGTTCTGGAGGTTGTTGTGGGAGGTGTTCTGGAGGGTGTTGTGGGAGGTGTTCTGGAGGGTGTTGTGGGAGGCGTTCTGGAGGGTGTTGTGGGAGGTGTTCTGGAGGGTGTTGTGAGAGGTGTTCTGGAGGGTGTTGTGAGAGGTGTTCTGGAGGGTGTTGTGAGAAGTGTTCTGGAGGGTGTTGTGGGAGGTGTTCTGGAGGTTGTTGTGGGAGGTGTTCTGGAGGGTGTTGTGGGAGGTGTTCTGGAGGGTGTTGTGAGAGGTGTTCTGGAGGGTGTTGTAGGAGGTGTTCTGGAGGGTGTTGTGGGAGGTGTTCTGGAGAGTGTTGTGGGAGGTGTTCTGGAGGGTGTTGTGGGAGGTGTTCAGGAGGGTGTTGTGGGAGGTGTTCTGGAGGGTGTTGTGGGAGTTGTTCTGTAGGGTGTTGTGAGAGGGGTTCAGGAGGGTGTTGTGGGAGGTGTTCTGGAGGGTGTTGTGGGAGGTGTTCTGGAGGGTGTTGTGGGAGGTGTTCTGGAGGGTGTTGTGGGAGGTGTTCTGGAGGGTGTTGTGAGAGGTGTTCTGGAGGGTGTTGTGGGAGGTGTACTGGAGGGTGTTGGGGAAGGTTTTCTGGAGGGTGTTGGGTAGGTGTTCTGGAGGGTGTTTTGGTAGGTGTTGGGGAAGGTGTTCTGGAGGCTGTTGTGGGAGGTGTTCTGGAGGGTGTTGTGGGAGGTGTTCTGGAGGTTGTTGTGGGAGGTGTTCTGGAGGGTGTTGTGGGAGGTGTTCTGGAGGTTGTTGTGGGAGGTGTTCTGGAGGGTGTTGTGGGAGGTGTTCTGGAGGGTGTTGTGGGAGCTGTTCTGGAGGGTGTTGTGGGAGGTGTTCTGGAGGGTGTTGTGAGAGGTGTTCTGGAGGGTGTTGTGGGAGGTGTTCTGTAGGGTGTTGTGGGAGGTGTTCTGGAGGGTGTTGTGAGAGGTGTTCTGGAGGGTGTTGTGGGAGGTGTTCTGGAGGGTGTTGTGGGAGGTGTTGTGGAGGGTGTTGTGGGAGGTGTTCTGTAGGGTGTTGTGAGAGTGGTTCAGGAGGGTGGTGTGGGAGGTGTTCTGGAGGGTGTTGTGGGAGGTGTTCTGGAGGGTATTGTGGGAGGTGTTCTGGAGGGTGTTGTGGGAGGTGTTCTGGAGGGTGTTGTGAGAGGTGTTCTGGAGGGTGTTGTGGGAGGTGTACTGGAGGGTGTTGGGGAAGGTGTTCTGGAGGGTGTTGGGAAGGTGTTCTGGAGGGTGTTTTGGGAGGTGTTGGGGAAGGTGTTCTGGAGGCTGTTGTGGGAGGTGTTCTGGAGGGTGTTGTGGGAGGTGTTCTGGAGGATGTTGTGGGAGGTGTTCTGGAGGGTGTTGTGGGAGGTGTTCTGGAGGGTGTTGTGGGAGGTGTTCTGGAGGGTGTTGTGGGAGGTGTTCTGGAGGGTGTTGTGAGAGGTGTTCTGGAGGGTGTTGTGGGAGGTGTTCTGGAGGGTGTTGTGGGAGGTGTTCTGGAGGGTGTTGTGAGAGGTGTTCTGGAGGGTGTTTTGGGAGGTGTTCTGGAGGCTGTTGTGGGAGGTGTTGTGGAGGGTGTTGTGGGAGGTGTTCTGGAGGGTGTTGTGGGAAGTGTTCTGGAGGGTGTTGTGGGAGGTGTTCTGGAGGCTGTTGTGGGAGGTGTTCTGGAGGGTGTTATGGGAGGTGTTCTGGAGGGTGTTGTGGGAAGTGTTCTGGAGGGTGTTGTAGGAGGTGTTGGGGAAGGTGTTCTGGAGGCTGTTGTGGGAGGTGTTCTGGAGGGTGTTGTGGGAGGTGTTCTAGAGGGTGTTGTGGGAGGTGTTCTGGAGGGTGTTGTGGGAGGTGTTCTGGAGGGTGTTGTGAGAGGTGTTCTGGAGGGTGTTGTGAGAGGTGTTCTGGAGGGTGTTGTGAGAAGTGTTCTGGAGGGTGTTGTGGGAGGTGTTCTGGAGGTTGTTGTGGGAGGAGTTCTGGAGGGTGTTGTGGGAGGTGTTCTGGAGGGTGTTGTGAGAGGTGTTCTGGAGGGTGTTGTGGGAGGTGTTCTGGAGGGTGTTGTGGGAGGTGTTCTGGAGGGTGTTGTGAGAGGTGTTCTGGACGGTGTTGTGGGAGGTGTTCTGGAGGGTGTTGTGGGAGGTGTTCTGGAGGGTGTTGTGGGAGGTGTTCTGGAGGGTGTTGTAGGAGGTGTTCTGGAGGGTGTTGTGAGAGGTGTTCTGGAGGGTGTTGTGGGAGGTGTTCTGGAGGGTGTTGTGAGAGGTGTTCTGGAGGGTGTTGTGGGAGGAGTTCTACAGGGTGTTGTGGGAGGTGTTCTGGAGGGTGTTGTGGGAGGTGTTCTGGAGGGTGTTGTGGGAGGTGTTCTGGAGGGTGTTGTGGGAGGTGTTCTGGAGGGTGTTGTGAGAGGTGTTCTGGAGGGTGTTGTGGGAGGTGTACTGGAGGGTGTTGGGGAAGGTTTTCTGGAGGGTGTTGGGTAGGTGTTCAGGAGGGTGTTTTGGTAGGTGTTGGGGAAGGTGTTCTGGAGGCTGTTGTGGGAGGTGTTCTGGAGGGTGCTGTGGGAGGTGTTCTGGAGGTTGTTGTGGGAGGTGTTCTGGAGGGTGTTGTGGGAGGTGTTCTGGAGGTTGTTGTGGGAGGTGTTCTGGAGGGTGTTGTGGGAGGTGTTCTGGAGGGTGTTGTGGGAGGCGTTCTGGAGGGTGTTGCGGGAGGTGTTCTGGAGGGTGTTGTGAGAGGTGTTCTGGAGGGTGTTGTGAGAGGTGTTCTGGAGGGTGTTGTGAGAAGTGTTCTGGAGGGTGTTGTGGGAGGTGTTCTGGAGGTTGTTGTGGGAGGTGTTCTGGAGGGTGTTGTGGGAGGTGTTCTGGAGGGTGTTGTGAGAGGTGTTCTGGAGGGTGTTGTAGGAGGTGTTCTGGAGGGTGTTGTGGGAGGTGTTCTGGAGGGTGTTGTGGGAGGTGTTCTGGAGGGTGTTGTGGGAGGTGTTCAGGAGGGTGTTGTGGGAGGTGTTCTGGAGGGTGTTGTGGGAGTTGTTCTGTAGGGTGTTGTGAGAGGGGTTCAGGAGGGTGTTGTGGGAGGTGTTCTGGAGGGTGTTGTGGGAGGTGTTCTGGAGGGTGTTGTGAGAGGTGTTCTGGAGGGTGTTGTGGGAGGTGTACTGGAGGGTGTTGGGGAAGGTTTTCTGGAGGGTGTTGGGTAGGTGTTCTGGAGGGTGTTTTGGTAGGTGTTGGGGAAGGTGTTCTGGAGGCTGTTGTGGGAGGTGTTCTGGAGGGTGTTGTGGGAGGTGTTCTGGAGGTTGTTGTGGGAGGTGTTCTGGAGGGTGTTGTGGGAGGTGTTCTGGAGGTTGTTGTGGGAGGTGTTCTGGAGGGTGTTGTGGGAGGTGTTCTGGAGGGTGTTGTGGGAGGTGTTCTGGAGGGTGTTGTGGGAGGTGTTCTGGAGGGTATTGTGAGAGGTGTTCTGGAGGGTGTTGTGAGAGGTGTTCTGTAGGGTGTTGTGGGAGGTGTTCTGGAGGGTGTTGTGAGAGGTGTTCTGGAGGGTGTTGTGGGAGGTGTTCTGGAGGCTGTTGTGGGAGGTGTTGTGGAGGGTGTTGTGGGAGGTGTTCTGGAGGGTGTTGTGGGAAGTGTTCTGGAGGGTGTTGTGGGAGGTGTTCTGGAGGCTGTTGTGGGAGGTGTTCTGGAGGGTGTTATGGGAGGTGTTCTGGAGGGTGTTGTGGGAACTGTTCTGGAGGGTGTTGTGGGAAGTGTTCTGGAGGGTGTTGTGGGAGGTGTTCTGGAGGGTGTTATGGGAGGTGTTCTGGAGGGTGTTGTGGGAGGTGTTCTGGAGGGTGTTATGGGAGGTGTTCTGGAGGATGTTGTGGGAGGTGTTCTGGAGGGTGTTGTGGGAGGTGTTCTGGAGGGTGTTGTGGAAGGTGTTCTGGAGGGTGTTGTGGGAGGTGTTCTGGAGGGTGTTGTGGGAGGTTTTCTGGAGGGTGTTGTGGGATGTGTTCTGGAGGGTGTTGTGGGAGGTGTTCTGGAGGCTGTTGTGGGAGGTGTTCTGGAGGGTGTTGGGGAAGGTGTTTTGGAGGGTGTTGGGGGAAGTGTTCTGGAGGGTGTTGTGGGAGGTGTTCTGGAGGGTGTTGTGGGAGGTGTTCTGGAGGCTGTTGTGGGAGGTGTTCTGGAGGGTGTTGGGGAAGGTGTTCTGGAGGGTGTTGGGGGAAGTGTTCTGGAGGGTGTTGTGGGAGGTGTTCTGGAGGGTGTTGTGAGAGGTGTTCTGGAGGGTGTTGTGGGAGGTGTTCTGGAGGGTGTTGTGGGAGGTGTTCTGGAGGGTGTTGTGGGAGGTGTTCTGGAGGGTGTTGTGGGAGTTGTTCTGTAGGGTGTTGTGAGAGGGGTTCAGGAGGGTGTTGTGGGAGGTGTTCTGGAGGGTGTTGGGAAGGTGTTCTGAAGGTTGTTGGGGAAGGTGTTCTGGAGGTTGTTGGGAAGGTGTTCTGGAGGTTGTTTTGGGAGGTGTTGATGAAGGTGTTCTGGAGGTTGTTGGGGAAGGTGTTCTGGAGGTTGTTGGGAAGGT
This sequence comes from Procambarus clarkii, assembly GCF_040958095.1. Classification (NCBI taxonomy): domain Eukaryota; kingdom Metazoa; phylum Arthropoda; class Malacostraca; order Decapoda; family Cambaridae; genus Procambarus; species Procambarus clarkii. Next base: position 45,055,652 of record NC_091156.1, read on the forward strand.
GTTCTGGAGGCTGTTGTGGGAGGTGTTGGGGAAGGTGTTCTGGAGGCTGTTGTGGGAGGTGTTCTGGAGGGTGTTGTGGGAGGTGTTCTGGAGGGTGTTGTGGGAGGTGTTCTGGAGGGTGTTGTGGGAGGTGTTCTGGAGGGTGTTGTGAGAGGTGTTCTGGAGGGTGGTGTGAGAGGTGTTCTGGAGGGTGTTGTGAGAAGTGTTCTGGAGGGTGTTGTGGGAGGTGTTCTGGAGGTTGTTGTGGGAGGTGTTTTGGAGGGTGTTGTGGGAGGTGTTCTGGAGGGTGTTGTGAGAGGTGTTCTGGAGGGTGTTGTGGGAGGTGTTCTGGAGGGTGTTGTGGGAGGTGTTCTGGAGGGTGTTGTGAGAGGTGTTCTGGAGGGTGTTGTGGGAGGTGTTCTGGAGGGTGTTGTGGGAGGTGTTCTGGAGGGTGTTGTGGGAGGTGTTCTGGAGATGTTGTAGGAGGTGTTCTGGAGGGTATTGTGAGAGGTGTTCTGGAGGGTGTTGTGGGAGGTGTTCTGGAGGGTGTTGTGAGAGGTGTTCTGGAGGGTGTTGTGGGAGGTGTTCTGGAGGGTGTTGTGGGAGGTGTTCTGGAGGGTGTTGTGGGAGGTGTTGTGGAGGGTGTTGTGGGAGGTGTTCTGTAGGGTGTTGTGAGAGTGGTTCAGGAGGGTGGTGTGGGAGGTGTTCTGGAGGGTGTTGTGGGAGGTGTTCTGGAGGGTATTGTGGGAGGTGTTCTGGAGGGTGTTGTGGGAGGTGTTCTGGAGGGTGTTGTGGGAGGTGTTCTGGAGGGTGTTGTGGGAGGTGTACTGGAGGGTGTTGGGGAAGGTGTTCTGGAGGGTGTTGGGAAGGTGTTCTGGAGGGTGTTTTGGGAGGTGTTGGGGAAGGTGTTCTGGAGGCTGTTGTGGGAGGTGTTCTGGAGGGTGTTGTGGGAGGTGTTCTGGAGGATGTTGTGGGAGGTGTTCTGGAGGGTGTTGTGGGAGGTGTTCTGGAGGGTGTTGTGGGAGGTGTTCTGGAGGGTGTTGTGGGAGGTGTTCTGGAGGGTGTTGTGAGAGGTGTTCTGGAGGGTGTTGTGGGAGGTGTTCTGGAGGGTGTTGTGGGAGGTGTTCTGGAGGGTGTTGTGAGAGGTGTTCTGGAGGGTGTTTTGGGAGGTGTTCTGGAGGCTGTTGTGGGAGGTGTTGTGGAGGGTGTTGTGGGAGGTGTTCTGGAGGGTGTTGTGGGAAGTGTTCTGGAGGGTGTTGTGGGAGGTGTTCTGGAGGCTGTTGTGGGAGGTGTTCTGGAGGGTGTTATGGGAGGTGTTCTGGAGGGTGTTGTGGGAACTGTTCTGGAGGGTGTTGTGGGAAGTGTTCTGGAGGGTGTTGTAGGAGGTGTTGGGGAAGGTGTTCTGGAGGCTGTTGTGGGAGGTGTTCTGGAGGGTGTTGTGGGAGGTGTTCTAGAGGGTGTTGTGGGAGGTGTTCTGGAGGGTGTTGTGGGAGGTGTTCTGGAGGGTGTTGTGAGAGGTGTTCTGGAGGGTGTTGTGAGAGGTGTTCTGGAGGGTGTTGTGAGAAGTGTTCTGGAGGGTGTTGTGGGAGGTGTTCTGGAGGTTGTTGTGGGAGGTGTTCTGGAGGGTGTTGTGGGAGGTGTTCTGGAGGGTGTTGTGGGAGGTGTTCTGGAGGGTGTTGTGGGAGGTGTTCTGGAGGGTGTTGTGGGAGGCGTTCTGGAGGGTGTTGTGGGAGGTGTTCTGGAGGGTGTTGTGAGAGGTGTTCTGGAGGGTGTTGTGAGAGGTGTTCTGGAGGGTGTTGTGAGAAGTGTTCTGGAGGGTGTTGTGGGAGGTGTTCTGGAGGTTGTTGTGGGAGGTGTTCTGGAGGGTGTTGTGGGAGGTGTTCTGGAGGGTGTTGTGAGAGGTGTTCTGGAGGGTGTTGTAGGAGGTGTTCTGGAGGGTGTTGTGGGAGGTGTTCTGGAGGGTGTTGTGGGAGGTGTTCTGGAGGGTGTTGTGGGAGGTGTTCAGGAGGGTGTTGTGGGAGGTGTTCTGGAGGGTGTTGTGGGAGTTGTTCTGTAGGGTGTTGTGAGAGGGGTTCAGGAGGGTGTTGTGGGAGGTGTTCTGGAGGGTGTTGTGGGAGGTGTTCTGGAGGGTGTTGTGGGAGGTGTTCTGGAGGGTGTTGTGGGAGGTGTTCTGGAGGGTGTTGTGAGAGGTGTTCTGGAGGGTGTTGTGGGAGGTGTACTGGAGGGTGTTGGGGAAGGTTTTCTGGAGGGTGTTGGGTAGGTGTTCTGGAGGGTGTTTTGGTAGGTGTTGGGGAAGGTGTTCTGGAGGCTGTTGTGGGAGGTGTTCTGGAGGGTGTTGTGGGAGGTGTTCTGGAGGTTGTTGTGGGAGGTGTTCTGGAGGGTGTTGTGGGAGGTGTTCTGGAGGTTGTTGTGGGAGGTGTTCTGGAGGTTGTTGTGGGAGGTGTTCTGGAGGGTGTTGTGGGAGGTGTTCTGGAGGGTGTTGTGGGAGGTGTTCTGGAGGGTGTTGTGAGAGGTGTTCTGGAGGGTGTTGTGGGAGGTGTTCTGTAGGGTGTTGTGGGAGGTGTTCTGGAGGGTGTTGTGAGAGGTGTTCTGGAGGGTGTTGTGGGAGGTGTTCTGGAGGCTGTTGTGGGAGGTGTTCTGGAGGGTGTTGTGGGAGGTGTTCTGGAGGGTGTTGTGGGAAGTGTTCTGGAGGGTGTTGTGGGAGGTGTTCTGGAGGCTGTTGTGGGAGGTGTTCTGGAGGGTGTTATGGGAGGTGTTCTGGAGGGTGTTGTGGGAACTGTTCTGGAGGGTGTTGTGGGAAGTGTTCTGGAGGGTGTTGTGGGAGGTGTTCTGGAGGGTGTTGTGGGAGGTGTTCTGGAGGGTGTTATGGGAGGTGTTCTGGAGGGTGTTGTGGGAGGTGTTCTGGAGGGTGTTATGGGAGGTGTTCTGGAGGATGTTGTGGGAGGTGTTCTGGAGGGTGTTGTGGGAGGTGTTCTGGAGGGTGTTGTGGAAGGTGTTCTGGAGGGTGTTGTGGGAGGTGTTCTGGAGGGTGTTGTGGGAGGTTTTCTGGAGGGTGTTGTGGAATGTGTTCTGGAGGGTGTTGTGGGAGGTGTTCTGGAGGCTGTTGTGGGAGGTGTTCTGGAGGGTGTTGGGGAAGGTGTTTTGGAGGGTGTTGGGGGAAGTGTTCTGGAGGGTGTTGTGGGAGGTGTTCTGGAGGGTGTTGTGGGAGGTGTTCTGGAGGCTGTTGTGGGAGGTGTTCTGGAGGGTGTTGGGGAAGGTGTTCTGGAGGGTGTTGGGGGAAGTGTTCTGGAGGGTGTTGTGGGAGGTGTTCTGGAGGGTGTTGTGAGAGGTGTTCTGGAGGGTGTTGTGGGAGGTGTTCTGGAGGGTGTTGTGGGAGGTGTTCTGGAGGGTGTTGTGGGAGGTGTTCTGGAGGGTGTTGTGGGAGTTGTTCTGTAGGGTGTTGTGAGAGGGGTTCAGGAGGGTGTTGTGGGAGGTGTTCTGGAGGGTGTTGGGAAGGTGTTCTGAAGGTTGTTGGGGAAGGTGTTCTGGAGGTTGTTGGGAAGGTGTTCTGGAAGTTGTTTTGGGAGGTGTTGATGAAGGTGTTCTGGAGGTTGTTGGGGAAGGTGTTCTGGAGGTTGTTGGGAAGGTGTTCTGGAGGCTGTTGTGGGAGGTGTTGGGGAAGGTGTTCTGGAGGCTGTTGTGGGAGGTGTTCTGGAGGGTGTTGTGGGAGGTGTTCTGGAGGGTGTTGTGGGAGGTGTTCTGGAGGGTGTTGTGGGAGGTGTTCTGGAGGGTGTTGTGAGAGGTGTTCTGGAGGGTGGTGTGAGAGGTGTTCTGGAGGGTGTTGTGAGAAGTGTTCTGGAGGGTGTTGTGGGAGGTGTTCTGGAGGTTGTTGTGGGAGGTGTTTTGGAGGGTGTTGTGGGAGGTGTTCTGGAGGGTGTTGTGAGAGGTGTTCTGGAGGGTGTTGTGGGAGGTGTTCTGGAGGGTGTTGTGGGTGGTGTTCTGGAGGGTGTTGTGAGAGGTGTTCTGGAGGGTGTTGTGGGAGGTGTTCTGGAGGGTGTTGTGGGAGGTGTTCTGGAGGGTGTTGTGGGAGGTGTTCTGGAGGGTGTTGTAGGAGGTGTTCTGGAGGGTATTGTGAGAGGTGTTCTGGAGGGTGTTGTGGGAGGTGTTCTGGAGGGTGTTGTGAGAGGTGTTCTGGAGGGTGTTGTGGGAGGTGTTCTGGAGGGTGTTGTGGGAGGTGTTCTGGAGGGTGTTGTGGGAGGTGTTGTGGAGGGTGTTGTGGGAGGTGTTCTGTAGGGTGTTGTGAGAGTGGTTCAGGAGGGTGGTGTGGGAGGTGTTCTGGAGGGTGTTGTGGGAGGTGTTCTGTAGGGTATTGTGGGAGGTGTTCTGGAGGGTGTTGTGGGAGGTGTTCTGGAGGGTGTTGTGGGAGGTGTTCTGGAGGGTGTTGTGGGAGGTGTACTGGAGGGTGTTGGGGAAGGTGTTCTGGAGGGTGTTGGGAAGGTGTTCTGGAGGGTGTTTTGGGAGGTGTTGGGGAAGGTGTTCTGGAGGCTGTTGTGGGAGGTGTTCTGGAGGGTGTTGTGGGAGGTGTTCTGGAGGATGTTGTGGGAGGTGTTCTGGAGGGTGTTGTGGGAGGTGTTCTGGAGGGTGTTGTGGGAGGTGTTCTGGAGGGTGTTGTGGGAGGTGTTCTGGAGGGTGTTGTGAGAGGTGTTCTGGAGGGTGTTGTGGGAGGTGTTCTGGAGGGTGTTGTGGGAGGTGTTCTGGAGGGTGTTGTGAGAGGTGTTCTGGAGGGTGTTTTGGGAGGTGTTCTGGAGGCTGTTGTGGGAGGTGTTGTGGAGGGTGTTGTGGGAGGTGTTCTGGAGGGTGTTGTGGGAAGTGTTCTGGAGGGTGTTGTGGGAGGTGTTCTGGAGGCTGTTGTGGGAGGTGTTCTGGAGGGTGTTATGGGAGGTGTTCTGGAGGGTGTTGTGGGAACTGTTCTGGAGGGTGTTGTGGGAAGTGTTCTGGAGGGTGTTGTAGGAGGTGTTGGGGAAGGTGTTCTGGAGGCTGTTGTGGGAGGTGTTCTGGAGGGTGTTGTGGGAGGTGTTCTAGAGGGTGTTGTGGGAGGTGTTCTGGAGGGTGTTGTGGGAGGTGTTCTGGAGGGTGTTGTGAGAGGTGTTCTGGAGGGTGTTGTGAGAGGTGTTCTGGAGGGTGTTGTGAGAAGTGTTCTGGAGGGTGTTGTGGGAGGTGTTCTGGAGGGTGTTGTGGGAGGTGTTCTGGAGGGTGTTGTGGGAGGTGTTCTGGAGGGTGTTGTGAGAGGTGTTCTGGAGGGTGTTGTGGGAGGTGTTCTGGAGGGTGTTGTGGGAGGTGTTCTGGAGGGTGTTGTGAGAGGTGTTCAGGACGGTGTTGTGGGAGGTGTTCTGGAGGGTGTTGTGGGAGGTGTTCTGGAGGGTGTTGTGGGAGGTGTTCTGGAGGGTGTTGTAGGTGTTCTGGAGGGTGTTGTGAGAGGTGTTCTGGAGGGTGTTGTGGGAGGTGTTCTGGAGGGTGTTGTGAGAGGTGTTCTGGAGGGTGTTGTGGGAGGTGTTCTGGAGGGTGTTGTGGGAGGTGTTCTGGAGGGTGTTGTGGGAGGTGTTCTGGAGGGTGTTGTGGGAGGTGTTCTGGAGGGTGTTGTGGGAGGTGTTCTGGAGGGTGTTGTGAGAGGTGTTCTGGAGGGTGTTGTGGGAGGTGTACTGGAGGGTGTTGGGGAAGGTTTTCTGGAGGGTGTTGGGTAGGTGTTCTGGAGGGTGTTTTGGTAGGTGTTGGGGAAGGTGTTCTGGAGGCTGTTGTGGGAGGTGTTCTGGAGGGTGCTGTGGGAGGTGTTCTGGAGGTTGTTGTGGGAGGTGTTCTGGAGGGTGTTGTGGGAGGTGTTCTGGAGGTTGTTGTGGGAGGTGTTCTGGAGGGTGTTGTGGGAGGTGTTCTGGAGGGTGTTGTGGGAGGCGTTCTGGAGGGTGTTGTGGGAGGTGTTCTGGAGGGTGTTGTGAGAGGTGTTCTGGAGGGTGTTGTGAGAGGTGTTCTGGAGGGTGTTGTGAGAAGTGTTCTGGAGGGTGTTGTGGGAGGTGTTCTGGAGGTTGTTGTGGGAGGTGTTCTGGAGGGTGTTGTGGGAGGTGTTCTGGAGGGTGTTGTGAGAGGTGTTCTGGAGGGTGTTGTAGGAGGTGTTCTGGAGGGTGTTGTGGGAGGTGTTCTGGAGGGTGTTGTGGGAGGTGTTCTGGAGGGTGTTGTGGGAGGTGTTCAGGAGGGTGTTGTGGGAGGTGTTCTGGAGGGTGTTGTGGGAGTTGTTCTGTAGGGTGTTGTGAGAGGGGTTCAGGAGGGTGTTGTGGGAGGTGTTCCTGAGGGTGTTGTGGGAGGTGTTCTGGAGGGTGTTGTGGGAGGTGTTCTGGAGGGTGTTGTGGGAGGTGTTCTGGAGGGTGTTGTGAGAGGTGTTCTGGAGGGTGTTGTGGGAGGTGTACTGGAGGGTGTTGGGGAAGGTTTTCTGGAGGGTGTTGGGTAGGTGTTCTGGAGGGTGTTTTGGTAGGTGTTGGGGAAGGTGTTCTGGAGGCTGTTGTGGGAGGTGTTCTGGAGGGTGTTGTGGGAGGTGTTCTGGAGGTTGTTGTGGGAGGTGTTCTGGAGGGTGTTGTGGGAGGTGTTCTGGAGGTTGTTGTGGGAGGTGTTCTGGAGGGTGTTGTGGGAGGTGTTCTGGAGGGTGTTGTGGGAGGTGTTCTGGAGGGTGTTGTGGGAGGTGTTCTGGAGGGTGTTGTGAGAGGTGTTCTGGAGGGTGTTGTGGGAGGTGTTCTGTAGGGTGTTGTGGGAGGTGTTCTGGAGGGTGTTGTGAGAGGTGTTCTGGAGGGTGTTGTGAGAGGTGTTGTGGAGGGTGTTGTGGGAGGTGTTCTGGAGGGTGTTGTGGGAAGTGTTCTGGAGGGTGTTGTGGGAGGTGTTCTGGAGGCTGTTGTGGGAGGTGTTCTGGAGGGTGTTATGGGAGGTGTTCTGGAGGGTGTTGTGGGAACTGTTCTGGAGGGTGTTGTGGGAAGTGTTCTGGAGGGTGTTGTGGGAGGTGTTCTGGAGGGTGTTGTGGGAGGTGTTCTGGAGGGTGTTATGGGAGGTGTTCTGGAGGGTGTTGTGGGAGGTGTTCTGGAGGGTGTTATGGGAGGTGTTCTGGAGGATGTTGTGGGAGGTGTTCTGGAGGGTGTTGTGGGAGGTGTTCTGGAGGGTGTTGTGGAAGGTGTTCTGGAGGGTGTTGTGGTAGGTGTTCTGGAGGGTGTTGTGGGAGGTTTTCTGGAGGGTGTTGTGGGATGTGTTCTGGAGGGTGTTGTGGGAGGTGTTCTGGAGGCTGTTGTGGGAGGTGTTCTGGAGGGTGTTGGGGAAGGTGTTTTGGAGGGTGTTGGGGGAAGTGTTCTGGAGGGTGTTGTGGGAGGTGTTCTGGAGGGTGTTGTGGGAGGTGTGCTGGAGGCTGTTGTGGGAGGTGTTCTGGAGGGTGTTGGGGAAGGTGTTCTGGAGGGTGTTGGGAGGAAGTGTTCTGGAGGGTGTTGTGGGAGGTGTTCAGGAGGGTGTTGTGAGAGGTGTTCTGGAGGGTGTTGTGGGAGGTGTTCTGGAGGGTGTTGTGGGAGGTGTTCTGGAGGGTGTTGTGGGAGGTGTTCTGGAGGGTGTTGTGGGAGTTGTTCTGTAGGGTGTTGTGAGAGGGGTTCAGGAGGGTGTTGTGGGAGGTGTTCTGGAGGGTGTTGTGGGAGGTGTTCTGGAGGGTGTTGTGGGAGGTGTTCTGGAGGGTGTTGTGGGAGGTGTTCTGGAGGGTGTTGTGAGAGGTGTTCTGGAGGGTGTTGTGGGAGGTGTTCTGTAGGGTGTTGTGGAAGGTGTTCTGGAGGGTGTTGTGAGAGGTGTTCTGGAGGGTATTGTGGGAGGTGTTCTGGAGGGTGTTATGGGAGGTGTTCTGGAGGATGTTGTGGGAGGTGTTCTGGAGGGTGTTGTGGGAGGTGTTCTGGAGGGTGTTGTGGGAGGTGTTCTGGAGGGTGTTATGGGAGGTGTTCTGGAGGGTGTTGTGGGAACTGTTCTGGAGGGTGTTGTGGGAAGTGTTCTGGAGGGTATTGTGGGAGGTGTTCTGGAGGGTGTTGTGGGAGGTGTTCTGGAGGGTGTTGTGGGAGGTGTTCTGGAAGGTGTTGTGGGAGGTGTTCTGGAGGGTATTGTGGGAGGTGTTCTGGAGGGTGTTGTGTGAGGTGTTCTGGAGGGTATTGTGGGAGGTGTTCTGGAGGGTGTTGTGGGAACTGTTCTGGAGGGTGTTGTGGGAAGTGTTCTGGAGGGTATTGTGGGAGGTGTTCTGGAGGGTGTTGTGGGAGGTGTTCTGGAGGGTGTTGTGGGAGGTGTTCTGGAGGGTGTTGTGGGAGGTGTTCTGGAGGGTATTGTGGGAGGTGTTCTGGAGGGTGTTGTGTGAGGTGTTCTGGAGGGAATTGTGGGAGGTGTTCTGGAGGGTGTTGTGGGAACTGTTCTGGAGGGTGTTGTGGGAAGTGTTCTGGAGGGTGTTGTGGGAGGTGTTCTGGAGGGTGTTGTGGGAAGTGTTCTGGAGGGTGTTGTGGGAGGTGTTCTGGAGGCTGTTGTGGGAGGTGTTCTGGAGGGTGTTATGGGAGGTGTTCTGGAGGGTGTTGTGGGAACTGTTCTGGAGGGTGTTGTGGGAAGTGTTCTGGAGGGTGTTGTGGGAGGTGTTGGGGAAGGTGTTCTGGAGGCTGTTGTGGGAGGTGTTCTGGAGGGTGTTGTGGGAGGTGTTCTAGAGGGTGTTGTGGGAGGTGTTCTGGAGGGTGTTGTGGGAGGTGTTCTGGAGGGTGTTGTGGGAGGTGTTCTAGAGGGTGTTGTGGGAGGTGTTCTGGAGGGTGTTGTGGGAGGTGTTCTGGAGGGTGTTGTGAGAGGTGTTCTGGAGGGTGTTGTGAGAGGTGTTCTGGAGGGTGTTGTGAGAAGTGTTCTGGAGGGTGTTGTGGGAGGTGTTCTGGAGGTTGTTGTGGGAGGTGTTCTGGAGGGTGTTGTGGGAGGTGTTCTGGAGGGTGTTGTGAGAGGTGTTCTGGAGGGTGTTGTGGGAGGTGTTCTGGAGGGTGTTGTGGGAGGTGTTCTGGAGGGTGTTCTGAGAGGTGTTCTGGAGGGTGTTGTAGGAGGTGTTCTGGAGGGTGTTGTGAGAGGTGTTCTGGAGGGTGTTGTGGGAGGTGTTCTGGAGGGTGTTGTGAGAGGTGTTCTGGAGGGTGTTGTGGGAGGTGTTCTGGAGGGTGTTGTGGGAGGTGTTCTGGAGGGTGTTGTGAGAGGTGTTCTGGAGGGTGTTGTGGGAGGTGTTCTGGAGGGTGTTGTGGGAGGTGTTCTGGAGGGTGTTGTGGGAGGTGTTCTGGAGGGTGTTGTGGGAGTTGTTCTGTAGGGTGTTGTGAGAGGGGTTCAGGAGGGTGTTGTAGGAGGTGTTCTGGAGGGTGTTGTGGGAGGTGTTCTGGAGGGTGTTGTGGGAGGTGTTCTGGAGGGTGTTGTGGGAGGTGTTCTGGAGGGTGTTGTGAGAGGTGTTCTGGAGGGTGTTGTGGGAGGTGTACTGGAGGGTGTTGGGGAAGGTTTTCTGGAGGGTGTTGGGAAGGTGTTCTGGAGGGTGTTTTGGTAGGTGTTGGGAAAGGTGTTCTGGAGGCTGTTGTGGGAGGTGTTCTGGAGGGTGTTGTGGGAGGTGTTCTGGAGGTTGTTGTGGGAGGTGTTCTGGAGGGTGTTGTGGGAGGTGTTCTGGAGGTTGTTGTGGGAGGTGTTCTGGAGGGTGTTGTGGGAGGTGTTCTGGAGGGTGTTGTGGGAGGTGTTCTGGAGGGTGTTGTGGGAGGTGTTCTGGAGGGTGTTGTGAGAGGTGTTCTGTAGGGTGTTGTGGGAGGTGTTCTGGAGGGTGTTGTGAGAGGTGTTCTGGAGGGTGTTGTGGGAGGTGTTCTGGAGGCTGTTGTGGGAGGTGTTGTGGAGGGTGTTGTGGGAGGTGTTCTGGAGGGTGTTGTGGGAAGTGTTCTGGAGAGTGTTGTGGGAGGTGTTCTGGAGGCTGTTGTGGGAGGTGTTCTGGAGGGTGTTATGGGAGGTGTTCTGGAGGGTGTTGTGGGAACTGTTGTGGAGGGTGTTGTGGGAAGTGTTCTGGAGGGTGTTGTGGGAAGTGTTCTGGAGGGTGTTGTGGGAGGTGTTCTGCAGGGTGTTATGGGAGGTGTTCTGGAGGGTGTTGTGGGAGGTGTTCTGGAGGGTGTTATGGGAGGTGTTCTGGAGGATGTTGTGGGAGGTGTTCTGGAGGGTGTTGTGGGAGGTGTTCTGGAGGGTGTTGTGGAAGGTGTTCTGGAGGGTGTTGTGGGAGGTGTTCTGGAGGGTGTTGTGGGAGGTGTTCTGGAGGGTGTTGTGGGAAGTGTTCTGGAGGGTGTTGTGGGAGGTGTTCTGGAGGGTGTTGTGAGAGGTGTTCTGGAGGGTGTTGTGGGAGGTGTTCTGGAGGGTGTTGTGGGAGGTGTTCTGGAGGGTGTTGTGGGAGGTGTTCTGGAGGGTGTTGTGGGAGTTGTTCTGTAGGGTGTTGTCAGAGGGGTTCAGGAGGGTGTTGTGGGAGGTGTTCTGGAGGGTGTTGTGGGAGGTGTTCTGGAGGGTGTTGTAGGAGGTGTTCTGGAGGGTGTTGTGGGAGGTGTTCTGGAGGGTGTTGTGAGAGGTGTTCTGGAGGGTGTTGTGGGAGGTGTACTGGAGGGTGTTGGGGAAGGTTTTCTGGAGGGTGTTGGGAAGGTGTTCTGGAGGGTGTTTTGGTAGGTGTTGGGGAAGGTGTTCTGGAGGCTGTTGTGGGAGGTGTTCTGGAGGTTGTTGTGGGAGGTGTTCTGGAGGGTGTTGTGGGAGGTGTTCTGGAGGCTGTTGTGGAAGGTGTTCTGGAGGGTGTTATGGGAGGTGTTCTGGAGGGTGTTGTGGGAACTGTTCTGGAGGGTGTTGTGGGAAGTGTTCTGGAGGGTGTTGTGGGAGGTGTTCTGGAGGGTGTTGTGGGAGGTGTTCTGGAGGGTGTTATGGGAGGTGTTCTGGAGGATGTTGTGGGAGGTGTTCTGGAGGGTGTTGTGGGAGGTGTTCTGGAGGGTGTTGTGGAAGGTGTTCTGGAGGGTGTTGTGGGAGGTGTTCTGGAGGGTGTTGTGGGAGGTGTTCTGGAGGGTGTTGTGGGAAGTGTTCTGGAGGGTGTTGTGGGAGGTGTTCTGGAGGCTGTTGTGGGAGGTGTTCTGGAGGGTGTTGGGGAAGGTGTTTTCGAGGGTGTTGGGGGAAGTGTTCTGGAGGGTGTTGTGGGAGGTGTTCTGGAGGGTGTTGTGGGAGGTGTTCTGGAGGGTGTTGTGGGAAGTGTTCTGGAGGGTGTTGTGGGAAGTGTTCTGGAGGGTGTTGTGGGAGGTGTTCTGGAGGGTGTTGTGGGAGGTGTTCTGGAGGGTGTTGGGGGAGGTGTTCTGGAGGGTATTGTGGGAGGTGTTCTGGAGGGTGTTGTGGGAGGTGTTCTGGAGGGTATTGTGGGAGGTGTTCTGGAGGGTGTTGTGGGAGGTGTTCTGGAGGGTGTTGTGGGAGGTGTTCTGGAGGGTGTTATGGGAGGTGTTCTGGAGGGTGTTGTGGGCACTGTTCTGGAGGGTGTTGTGGGAAGTGTTCTGGAGGGTATTGTGGGAGGTGTTCTGGAGGGTGTTGTGGGAGGTGTTCTGGAGGGTGTTGTGGGAGGTGTTCTGGAGGGTGTTGTGGGAGGTGTTCTGGAGGTTGTTGTGGGAGGTGTTCTGGAGGGTGTTGTGGGAGGTGTTCTGGAGGGTGTTGTGGGAGGTGTTCTGGAGGGTGTTGTGGGAGGTGTTCTGGAGGGTGTTGTGAGAGGTGTTCTGTAGGGTGTTGTGGGAGGTGTTCTGGAGGGTGTTGTGAGAGGTGTTCTGGAGGGTGTTGTGGGAGGTGTTCTGGAGGCTGTTGTGGGAGGTGTTGTGGAGGGTGTTGTGGGAGGTGTTCTGGAGGGTGTTGTGGGAAGTGTTCTGGAGAGTGTTGTGGGAGGTGTTCTGGAGGCTGTTGTGGGAGGTGTTCTGGAGGGTGTTATGGGAGGTGTTCTGGAGGGTGTTGTGGGAACTGTTGTGGAGGGTGTTGTGGGAAGTGTTCTGGAGGGTGTTGTGGGAGGTGTTCTGGAGGGTGTTGTGGGAGGTGTTCTGCAGGGTGTTATGGGAGGTGTTCTGGAGGGTGTTGTGGGAGGTGTTCTGGAGGGTGTTATGGGAGGTGTTCTGGAGGATGTTGTGGGAGGTGTTCTGGAGGGTGTTGTGGGAGGTGTTCTGGAGGGTGTTGTGGAAGGTGTTCTGGAGGGTGTTGTGGGAGGTGTTCTGGAGGGTGTTGTGGGAGGTGTTCTGGAGGGTGTTGTGGGAAGTGTTCTGGAGGGTGTTGTGGGAGGTGTTCTGGAGGGTGTTGTGAGAGGTGTTCTGGAGGGTGTTGTGGGAGGTGTTCTGGAGGGTGTTGTGGGAGGTGTTCTGGAGGGTGTTGTGGGAGGTGTTCTGGAGGGTGTTGTGGGAGTTGTTCTGTAGGGTGTTGTGAGAGGGGTTCAGGAGGGTGTTGTGGGAGGTGTTCTGGAGGGTGTTGTGGGAGGTGTTCTGGAGGGTGTTGTAGGAGGTGTTCTGGAGGGTGTTGTGGGAGGTGTTCTGGAGGGTGTTGTGAGAGGTGTTCTGGAGGGTGTTGTGGGAGGTGTACTGGAGGGTGTTGGGGAAGGTTTTCTGGAGGGTGTTGGGAAGGTGTTCTGGAGGGTGTTTTGGTAGGTGTTGGGGAAGGTGTTCTGGAGGCTGTTTTGGGAGGTGTTCTGGAGGGTGTTGTGGGAGGTGTTCTGGAGGGTGTTGTGGGAGGTGTTCTGGAGGCTGTTGTGGAAGGTGTTCTGGAGGGTGTTATGGGAGGTGTTCTGGAGGGTGTTGTGGGAACTGTTCTGGAGGGTGTTGTGGGAAGTGTTCTGGAGGGTGTTGTGGGAGGTGTTCTGGAGGGTGTTGTGGGAGGTGTTCTGGAGGGTGTTATGGGAGGTGTTCTGGAGGATGTTGTGGGAGGTGTTCTGGAGGGTGTTGTGGGAGGTGTTCTGGAGGGTGTTGTGGAAGGTGTTCTGGAGGGTGTTGTGGGAGGTGTTCTGGAGGGTGTTGTGGGAGGTGTTCTGGAGGGTGTTGTGGGAAGTGTTCTGGAGGGTGTTGTGGGAGGTGTTCTGGAGGCTGTTGTGGGAGGTGTTCTGGAGGGTGTTGGGGAAGGTGTTTTCGAGGGTGTTGGGGGAAGTGTTCTGGAGGGTGTTGTGGGAGGTGTTCTGGAGGGTGTTGTGGGAGGTGTTCTGGAGGATGTTGTGGGAAGTGTTCTGGAGGGTGTTGTGGGAAGTGTTCTGGAGGGTGTTGTGGGAGGTGTTCTGGAGGGTGTTGTGGGAGGTGTTCTGGAGGGTGTTGGGGGAGGTGTTCTGGAGGGTATTGTGGGAGGTGTTCTGGAGGGTGTTGTGGGAGGTGTTCTGGAGGGTATTGTGGGAGGTGTTCTGGAGGGTGTTGTGGGAGGTGTTCTGGAGGGTGTTGTGGGAGGTGTTCTGGAGGGTGTTATGGGAGGTGTTCTGGAGGGTGTTGTGGGAACTGTTCTGGAGGGTGTTGTGGGAAGTGTTCTGGAGGGTATTGTGGGAGGTGTTCTGGAGGGTGTTGTGGGAGGTGTTCTGGAGGGTGTTGTGGGAGGTGTTCTGGAGGGTGTTGTGGGAGGTGTTCTGGAGGGTATTGTGGGAGGTGTTCTGGAGGGTGTTGTGTGAGGTGTTCTGGAGGGTATTGTGGGAGGTGTTCTGGAGGGTGTTGTGGGAACTGTTCTGGAGGGTGTTGTGGGAAGTGTTCTGGAGGGTGTTGTGGGAGGTGTTGTGGGAGGTGTTCTGGAGGGTGTTGTGGAAGGTGTTCTGGAGGGTGTAGTGGGAGGTGTTCTGAAGGGTGTTGTGGGAGGTGTTCTGGAGGGTGTTGTGGAAGGTGTTTTGGAGGGTGTTGGGGGAAGTGTTCTGGAGGGTGTTGTGGGAGGTGTTCTGGAGGGTGTTGTGGGAGGTGTTCTGGAGGGTATTGTGGGAGGTGTTCTGGAGGGTGTTGTGTGAGGTGTTCTGGAGGGTATTGTGGGAGGTGTTCTGGAGGGTGTTGTGGGAACTGTTCTGGAGGGTGTTGTGGGAAGTGTTCTGGAGGGTGTTGTGGGAGGTGTTGTGGGAGGTGTTCTGGAGGGTGTTGTGGAAGGTGTTCTGGAGGGTGTTGTGGGAGGTGTTCTGAAGGGTGTTGTGGAAGGTGTTCTGGAGGGTGTTGTGGAAGGTGTTCTGGAGGGTGTTGTGGGAAGTGTTCTGGAGGGTGTTGTGGGAAGTGTTCTGGAGGGTGTTGTGGGAGGTGTTCTGGAGGGTGTTGTGGTAGGTGTTCTGGAGGGTGTTGGGGGAGGTGTTTTGGAGGGTATTGTGGGAGGTGTTCTGGAGGGTGTTGTGGGAGGTGTTCTGGAGGGTATTGTGGGAGGTGTTCTGAAGGGTGTTGTGGGAGGTGTTCTGGAGGGTGTTGTGGGAGGTGTTCTGGAGGGTGTTATGGTAGGTGTTCTGGAGGGTGGTGTGGGAGGTGTTCTGGAGGGTGTTGTGTGAGGTGTTCTGGAGGGTGTTGTGGGAGGTGTTCTGGAGGGTGTTGTGGGAGGTGTTCTGGAGGGTGTTGTGGGAGGTGTTCTGGAGGGTGTTGTGGGAGTTGTTCTGTAGGGTGTTGTGAGAGGGGTTCAGGAGGGTGTTGTGGGAGGTGTTCTGGAGGGTGTTGTGGGAGGTGTTCTGGAGGGTGTTGTGGGAGGTGTTCTGGAGGGTGTTGTGGGAGGTGTTCTGGAGGGTGTTGTGAGTGGTGTTCTGGAGGGTGTTGTGGGAGGTGTACTGGAGGGTGTTGGGGAAGGTTTTCTGGAGGGTGTTGGGAAGGTGTTCTGGAGGGTGTTTTGGTAGGTGTTGGGGAAGGTGTTCTGGAGGCTGTTGTGGGAGGTGTTCTGGAGGGTGTTGTGGGAGGTGTTCTGGAGGTTGTTGTGGGAGGTGTTCTGGAGGGTGTTGTGGGAGGTGTTCAGGAGGGTGTTGTGGGAGGTGTTCTGGAGGGTGTTGTGGGAGGTGTTCTGGAGGGTGTTGTGAGAGGTGTTCTGGAGGGTGTTGTGGGAGGCGTTCTGTAGGGTGTTGTGAGAGGTGTTCTGGAGGGTGTTGTGGGAGGTGTTCTGGAGGCTGTTGTGGGAGGTGTTGTGGAGGGTGTTGTGGGAGGTGTTCTGGAGGGTGTTGTGGGAAGTGTTCTGGAGGGTGTTGTGGGAGGTGTTCTGGAGGCTGTTGTGGGAGGTGTTCTGGAGGGTGTTATGGGAAGTGTTCTGGAGGGTGTTGTGGGAACTGTTCTGGAGGGTGTTGTGGGAAGTGTTCTGGAGGGTGTTGTGGGAGGTGTTCTGGAGGGTGTTATGGGAGGTGTTCTGGAGGGTGTTGTGGGAGGTGTTCTGGAGGGTGTTGTGGGAGGTGTTGTGGAAGGTGTTGTGGAGGGTGTTGTGGGAGGTGTTCTGGAGGGTGTTGTGGGAGGTGTTCTGGAGGGTGTTGTGGGAAGTGTTCTGGAGGGTGTTGTGGGAGGTGTTCTGGAGGCTGTTGTGGGAGGTGTTCTGGAGGGTGTTGTGGGAGGTGTTCTGGAGGCTGTTGTGGGAGGTGTTCTGGAGGGTGTTGGGGAAGGTGTTCTGGAGGGTGTTGGGGGAAGTGTTCTGGAGGGTGTTGTGGGAGGTGTTCTGGAGGGTGTTGTGGGAGGTGTTCTGGAGGGTGTTGTGGGAAGTGTTCTGGAGGGTGTTGTGGGAAGTGTTCTGGAGGGTGTTGTGGGAGGTGTTCTGGTGGGTGTTGTGGGAGGTGTTCTGGAGGGTGTTGGGGAGGTGTTCTGGAGGGTATTGTGGGAGGTGTTCTGGAGGGTGTTGTGGGAGGTGTTCTGGAGGGTATTGTGGGAGGTGTTCTGGAGGGTGTTGTGGGAGGTGTTCTGGAGGGTGTTGTGGGAGGTGTTCTGGAGGGTGTTATGGGAGGTGTTCTGGAGGGTGTTGTGGGAACTGTTCTGGAGGGTGTTGTGGGAAGTGTTCTGGAGGGTATTGTGGCAGGTGTTCTGGAGGGTGTTGTGGGAGGTGTTCTGAAGGGTGTTGTGGGAGGTGTTCTGGAGGGTGTTGTGGGAGGTGTTCTGGAGGGTATTGTGGGAGGTGTTCTGGAGGGTGTTGTGTGAGGTGTTCTGGAGGGTATTGTGGGAGGTGTTCTGGAGGGTGTTGTGGGAGGTGTTCTGGAGGGTGTTGTGGGAGGTGTTCTGGAGGGTGTTGTGAGAGGTGTTCTGGAGGGTGTTGTGGGAAGTGTTCTGGAGGCTGTTGGGGAAGGTGTTCTGGAGGCTGTTGTGGGAGGTGTTCTGGAGGCTGTTGTGGGAGGTGTTCTGGAGGGTGTTGTGGGAGGTGTTCTGGAGGCTGTTGGGGAAGGTGTTCTGGAGGGTGTTGTGGGAGGTGTTCTGGAGGGTGTTGGAAAAGGTGTTCTGGAGGGTGTTGTGGGAGGTGTTCTGGAGGGTGTTATGGGAGGTGTTCTGGAGGGTGTTGTGGGAACTGTTCTGGAGGGTGTTGTGGGAAGTGTTCTGGAGGGTGTTGTGGGAAGTGTTCTGGAGGGTGTTGTGGGAAGTGTTGTGGAGGGTGTTGTGGGAGGTGTTGTGGAGGGTGTTGTGGGAGGTGTTCTGGAGGGTGTTGTGGGAAGTGTTCTGGAGGGTGTTGTGGGAGGTGTTCTGGAGGGTTTTGTGGGAGGTGTTCTGGAGGGTGTTGTGGGAGGTGTTCTGGAGGGTGTTGTGTGAGGTGTTCTGGAGGGTGTTGTGGGAGGTGTTCTGGAGGGTGTTGTGGGAGGTGTTCTGGAGGGTGTTGTGGGAGGTGTTCTGGAGGGTGTTGTGGGAGTTGTTCTGTAGGGTGTTGTGAGAGGGGTTCAGGAGGGTGTTGTGGGAGGTGTTCTGGAGGGTGTTGTGGGAGGTGTTCTGGAGGGTGTTGTGGGAGGTGTTCTGGAGGGTGTTGTGGGAGGTGTTCTGGAGGGTGTTGTGGGTGGTGTTCTGGAGGGTGTTGTGGGAGGTGTACTGGAGGGTGTTGGGGAAGGTTTTCTGGAGGGTGTTGGGAAGGTGTTCTGGAGGGTGTTTTGGTAGGTGTTGGGGAAGGTGTTCTGGAGGCTGTTGTGGGAGGTGTTCTGGAGGGTGTTGTGGGAGGTGTTCTGGAGGTTGTTGTGGGAGGTGTTCTGGAGGGTGTTGTGGGAGGTGTTCAGGAGGGTGTTGTGGGAGGTGTTCTGGAGGGTGTTGTGGGAGGTGTTCTGGAGGGTGTTGTGAGAGGTGTTCTGGAGGGTGTTGTGGGAGGCGTTCTGTAGGGTGTTGTGAGAGGTGTTCTGGAGGGTGTTGTGGGAGGTGTTCTGGAGGCTGTTGTGGGAGGTGTTGTGGAGGGTGTTGTGGGAGGTGTTCTGGAGGGTGTTGTGGGAAGTGTTCTGGAGGGTGTTGTGGGAGGTGTTCTGGAGGCTGTTGTGGGAGGTGTTCTGGAGGGTGTTATGGGAGGTGTTCTGGAGGGTGTTGTGGGAACTGTTCTGGAGGGTGTTGTGGGAAGTGTTCTGGAGGGTGTTGTGGGAGGTGTTCTGGAGGGTGTTATGGGAGGTGTTCTGGAGGGTGTTGTGGGAGGTGTTCTGGAGGGTGTTGTGGGAGGTGTTGTGGAAGGTGTTGTGGAGGGTGTTGTGGGAGGTGTTCTGGAGGGTGTTGGGGAAGGTGTTTTGGAGGGTGTTGGATGAAGTGTTGTGGAGGGTGTTGTGGGAGGTGTTCTGGAGGGTGTTGTGGGAGGTGTTCTGGAGGCTGTTGTGGGAGGTGTTCTGGAGGGTGTTGGGGAAGGTGTTCTGGAGGGTGTTGGGGGAAGTGTTCTGGAGGGTGTTGTGGGAGGTGTTCTGGAGGGTGTTGTGGGAGGTGTTCTGGAGGGTGTTCTGGGAAGTGTTCTGGAGGGTGTTGTGGGAAGTGTTCTGGAGGGTGTTGTGGGAGGTGTTCTGGAGGGTGTTGTGGGAGGTGTTCTGGAGGGTGTTGGGGAGGTGTTCTGGAGGGTATTGTGGGAGGTGTTCTGGAGGGTGTTGTGGGAGGTGTTCTGGAGGGTATTGTGGGAGGTGTTCTGGAGGGTGTTGTGGGAGGTGTTCTGGAGGGTGTTGTGGGAGGTGTTCTGGAGGGTGTTATGGGAGGTGTTCTGGAGGGTGTTGTGGGAACTGTTCTGGAGGGTGTTGTGGGAAGTGTTCTGGAGGGTATTGTGGCAGGTGTTCTGGAGGGTGTTGTGGGAGGTGTTCTGGAGGGTGTTGTGGGAGGTGTTCTGGAGGGTGTTGTGGGAGGTGTTCTGGAGGGTATTGTGGGAGGTGTTCTGGAGGGTGTTGTGTGAGGTGTTCTGGAGGGTATTGTGGGAGGTGTTCTGGAGGGTGTTGTGGGAGGTGTTCTGGAGGGTGTTGTGGGAGGTGTTCTGGAGGGTGTTGTGAGAGGTGTTCTGGAGGGTGTTGTGGGAAGTGTTCTGGAGGCTGTTGGGGAAGGTGTTCTGGAGGCTGTTGTGGGAGGTGTTCTGGAGGCTGTTGTGGGAGGTGTTCTGGAGGGTGTTGTGGGAGGTGTTCTGGAGGCTGTTGGGGAAGGTGTTCTGGAGGGTGTTGTGGGAGGTGTTCTGGAGGGTGTTGGAAAAGGTGTTCTGGAGGGTGTTGTGGGAGGTGTTCTGGAGGGTGTTATGGGAGGTGTTCTGGAGGGTGTTGTGGGAACTGTTCTGGAGGGTGTTGTGGGAAGTGTTCTGGAGGGTGTTGTGGGAAGTGTTCTGGAGGGTGTTGTGGGAAGTGTTCTGGAGGGTGTTGTGGGAAGTGTTCTGGAGGGTGTTGTGGGAGGTGTTCTGGAGGGTGTTGTGGGAGGTGTTGTGGAGGGTGTTGTGGGAGGTGTTGTGGAGGGTGTTGTGGGAGGTATTCTGGAGGGTGTTGTGGGAAGTGTTCTGGAGAGTGTTGTGGGAGGTGTTCTGGAGGGTGTTGTGAGAGGTGTTCTGGAGGGTGTTGTGGGAAGTGTTCTGGAGGCTGTTGGGGAAGGTGTTCTGGAGGCTGTTGTGGGAGGTGTTCTGGAGAGTGTTGTGGGAGGTGTTCTGGAGGCTGTTGGGGAAGGTGTTCTGGAGGGTATTGTGGGAGGTGTTCTGGAGGGTGTTGTGGGAGGTGTTCTGGAGTGTATTGTGGGAGGTGTTCTGGAGGGTGTTGTGGGAGGTGTTCTGGAGGGTGTTGTGGGAGGTGTTCTGGAAGGTGTTATGGGAGGTGTTCTGGAGGGTGTTGTGGGAACTGTTCTGGAGGGTGTTGTGGGAAGTGTTCTGGAGGGTATTGTGGGAGGTGTTCTGGAGGGTGTTGTGGGAGGTGTTCTGGAGGGTGTTGTGGGAGGTGTTCTGGAGGGTGTTGTGGGAGGTGTTCTGGAGGGTATTGTGGGAGGTGTTCTGGAGGGTGTTGCGTGAGGTGTTCTGGAGGGTATTGTGGGAGGTGTTCTGGAGGGTGTTGTGGGAGGTGTTCTGGAGGGTGTTGTGGGAGGTGTTCTGGTGGGTGTTGTGAGAGGTGTTCTGGAGGGAGTTATGGGAAGTGTTCTGGAGGCTGTTGGGGAAGGTGTTCTGGAGGCTGTTGTGGGAGGTGTTCTGGAGGCTGTTGTCGGAGGTGTTCTGGAGGGTGTTGTGGGAGGTGTTCTGGAGGGTGTTATGGGAGGTGTTCTGGAGGGTGTTGTGGGAACTGTTCTGGAGGGTGTTGTGGGAAGTGTTCTGGAGGGTGTTGTGGGAAGTGTTCTGGAAGGTGTTGTGGGAAGTGTTGTGGAGGGTGTTGTGGGAGGTGTTGTGGAGGGTGTTGTGGGAGGTGTTCTGGAGGGTGTTGTGGGAAGTGTTCTGGAGGGTGTTGTGGGAGGTGTTGTGGAGGGTGTTGTGGGAGGTATTCTGGAGGGTGTTGTGGGAAGTGTTCTGGAGGGTGTTGTGGGAGGTGTTCTGGAGGGTGTTGTGAGAGGTGTTCTGGAGGGTGTTGTGGGAAGTGTTCTGGAGGCTGTTGGGGAAGGTGTTCTGGAGGCTGTTGTGGGAGGTGTTCTGGAGGGTGTTGTGGGAGGTGTTCTGGAGGCTGTTGGGGAAGGTGTTCTGGAGGGTGTTGTGGGAGGTGTTGTGGAGGGTGTTGTGGGAGGTGTTCTGGAGGGTGTTGTGGGAAGTGTTCTGGAGGGTGTTGTGGGAGGTGTTGTGGAGGGTGTTGTGGGAGGTATTCTGGAGGGTGTTGTGGGAGGTGTTCTAGAGGGTGTTGGGGAAGGTGTTCTGGAGGGTGTTGTGGAAGGTGTTTCTGGAGGGTGTTGGGGGAAGGTGTTCTGGAGGTTGTTGGGGAAGGTGTTCTTTAGGGTGTTGTGGGAGATCTTCTGGAGGGTGTTGTGGGAGGTGTTCTGGAGGGTGTTGGGGAAGGTTTTCTGGAGGGTGTTGTGGGAGGTGTTGGGGAAGGTGTTTGGGTAGGTGCTCTGGAGGGTGTTGGGGAAGGTGTTCTGGAGGGTGTTGTGGGAGGTGTTCTGGAGGGTGTTATGGGAGGTGTTCTGGAGGGTGTTGTGGGAAGTGTTCTGGAGGGTGTTGTGGGAAGTGTTTTGGAGGGTGTTGGAAAAGGTGTTCTGGAGGGTGTTGTGGGAGGTGTTCTGGAGGGTGTTATGGGAGGTGTTCTGGAGGGTGTTGTGGGAACTGTTCTGGAGGGTGTTGTGGGAAGTGTTCTGGAGGGTGTTGTGGGAAGTGTTCTGGAGGGTGTTGTGGGAAGTGTTGTGGAGGGTGTTGTGGGAGGTGTTGTGGAGTGTGTTGTGGGAGGTGTTCTGGAGGGTGTTGTGGGAAGTGTTCTGGAGGGTGTTGTGGGAGGTGTTGTGGAGGGTGTTGTGGGAAGTATTCTGGAGGGTGTTGTGGGAAGTGTTCTGGAGGGTGTTGTGGGAGGTGTTCTGGAGGGTGTTGTGAGAGGTGTTCTGGAGGGTGTTGTGGGAAATGTTCTGGAGGCTGTTGGGGAAGGTGTTCTGGAGGCTGTTGTGGGAGGTGTTCTGGAGGGTGTTGTGGGAGGTGTTCTGGAGGCTGTTGGGGAAGGTGTTCTGGAGGGTGTTGTGGGAGGTGTTCTGGAGGCTGTTGGGGAAGGTGTTCTGGAGGGTGTTGTGGGAGGTGTTCTGGAGGGTGTTGGGGAAGGTGTTCTGGAGGGTGTTGTGGAAGGTGTTTCTGGAGGGTGTTGGGGGAAGGTGTTCTGGAGGTTGTTGGGGAAGGTGTTCTTTAGGGTGTTGTGGGAGACCTTCTGGAGGGTGTTGTGGGAGGTGTTCTGGAGGGTGTTGGGGAAGGTGTTCTGGATTGTGTTGTGGGAGGTGTTGGGGAAGGTGTTTGGGTAGGTGCTCTGGAGGGTGTTGGGGAAGGTGTTCTGGAAGGTGTTGTGGGAGGTGTTGGGGAAGGTGTTTGGTTAGGTGTTCTGGAGGGTGTTGTGAGAGGTGTTCTGGAGGGTGTTGTGGGAGGTGTTCTGGAGGCTGTTGTGGGAGGTGTTGTGGAGGGTGTTGTGGGAGGTGTTTTGGAGGGTGTTGTGGGAAGTGTTCTGAAGGGTGTTGTGGGAGGTGTTCTGGAGGCTGTTGTGGGAGGTGTTCTGGAGGGTGTTATGGGAGGTGTTCTGGAGGGTGTTTTGGGAACTGTTCTGGAGGGTGTTGTGGGAAGTGTTCTGGAGGGTGTTGTGGGAGATGTTCTGGAGGGTGTTGTGGGAGGTGTTCTGGAGGGTGTTATGGGAGGTGTTCTGGAGGGTGTTGTGGGTGGTGTTCTGGAGGGTGTTATGGGAGGTGTTCTGGAGGATGTTGTGGGAGGTGTTCTGGAGGGTGTTGTGGGAGGTGTTCTGGAGGGTGTTGTGGAAGGTGTTCTGGAGGGTGTTGTGGGAGGTGTTCTGGAGGGTGTTGTGGGAGGTGTTCTGGAGGGTGTTGTGGGAAGTGTTCTAGAGGGTGTTGTGGGAGGTGTTCTGGAGGGTGTTGTGGGAAGTATTCTGGAGGGTGTTGTGGGAAGTGTTCTGGAGGGTGTTGTGGGAGGTGTTCTGGAGGGTGTTGTGAGAGGTGTTCTGGAGGGTGTTGTGGGAAATGTTCTGGAGGCTGTTGGGGAAGGTGTTCTGGAGGCTGTTGTGGGAGGTGTTCTGGAGGGTGTTGTGGGAGGTGTTCTGGAGGCTGTTGGGGAAGGTGTTCTGGAGGGTGTTGTGGGAGGTGTTCTGGAGGCTGTTGGGGAAGGTGTTCTGGAGGGTGTTGTGGGAGGTGTTCTGGAGGGTGTTGGGGAAGGTGTTCTGGAGGGTGTTGTGGAAGGTGTTCTGGAGGTTGTTGGGGAAGGTGTTCTTTAGGGTGTTGTGGGAGACCTTCTGGAGGGTGTTGTGGGAGGTGTTCTGGAGGGTGTTGGGGAAGGTGTTCTGGATTGTGTTGTGGGAGGTGTTGGGGAAGGTGTTTGGGTAGGTGCTCTGGAGGGTGTTGGGGAAGGTGTTCTGGAAGGTGTTGTGGGAGGTGTTGGGGAAGGTGTTTGGTTAGGTGTTCTGGAGGGTGTTGTGAGAGGTGTTCTGGAGGGTGTTGTGGGAGGTGTTCTGGAGGCTGTTGTGGGAGGTGTTGTGGAGGGTGTTGTGGGAGGTGTTCTGGAGGGTGTTGTGGGAAGTGTTCTGGAGGGTGTTGTGGGAGGTGTTCTGGAGGCTGTTGTGGGAGGTGTTCTGGAGGGTGTTATGGGAGGTGTTCTGGAGGGTGTTGTGGGAACTGTTCTGCAGGGTGTTGTGGGAAGTGTTCTGGAGGGTGTTGTGGGAGATGTTCTGGAGGGTGTTGTGGGAGGTGTTCTGGAGGGTGTTATGGGAGGTGTTCTGGAGGGTGTTGTGGGAGGTGTTCTGGAGGGTGTTATGGGAGGTGTTCTGGAGGATGTTGTGGGAGGTGTTCTGGAGGGTGTTGTGGGAGGTGTTCTGGAGGGTGTTGTGGAAGGTGTTCTGGAGGGTGTTGTGGGAGGTGTTCTGGAGGGTGTTGTGGGAGGTGTTCTGGAGGGTGTTGTGGGAAGTGTTCTAGAGGGTGTTGTGGGAGGTGTTCTGGAGGCTGTTGTGGGAGGTGTTCTGGAGGGTGTTGGGGAAGGTGTTTTGGAGGGTGTTGTGGGAAGTGTTCTGGAGGGTGTTGTGGGAGGTGTTCTGGAGGGTGTTGTGGGAGGTGTTCTGGAGGCTGTTGTGGGAGGTGTTCTGGAGGGTGTTGGGGAAGGTGTTCTGGAGGGTGTTGGGGGAAGTGTTCTGGAGGGTGTTGTGGGAGGTGTTCTGGAGGGTGTTGTGGGAGGTGTTCTGGAGGGTGTTGTGGGAAGTGTTCTGGAGGGTGTTGTGGGAAGTGTTCTGGAGGGTGTTGTGGGAGGTGTTCTGGAGGGTATTGTGGGAGGTGTTCTGGAGGGTGTTGGGGGAGGTGTTCTGGAGGGTATTGTGGGAGGTGTTCTGGAGGGTGTTGTGGGAGGTGTTCTGGAGGGTATTGTGGGAGGTGTTCTGGAGGGTGTTGTGGGAGGTGTTCTGGAGGGTGTTGTGGGAGGTGTTCTGGAGGGAATTGTGGGAGGTGTTCTGGAGAGTGTTGTGGGAGGTGTTCTGGAGGGTGTTGTGAGAGGTGTTCTGGAGGGTGTTGTGGGAGGTGTTCTGGAGGGTGTTGTGGGAGGTGTTCTGGAGGGTGTTGTGGGAGGTGTTCTGGAGGGTGTTGTAGGAGGTGTTCTGGAGGGTGTTGTGAGAGGTGTTCTGGAGGGTGTTGTGGGAGGTGTTCTGGAGGGTGTTGTGAGAGGTGTTCTGGAGGGTGTTGTGGGAGGTGTTCTGGAGGGTGTTGTGGGAAGTGTTCTGGAAGGTGTTGTGGGAAGTGTTGTGGAGGGTGTTGTGGGAGGTGTTGTGGAGGGTGTTGTGAGAGGTGTTCTGGAGGGTGTTGTGGGAAGTGTTCTGGAGGCTGTTGGGGAAGGTGTTCTGGAGGCTGTTGTGGGAGGTGTTCTGGAGGCTGTTGTGGGAGGTGTTCTGGAGGGTGTTGTGGGAGGTGTTCTGGAGGCTGTTGGGGAAGGTGTTCTGGAGGGTGTTGTGGGAGGTGTTCTGGAGGGTGTTGGAAAAGGTGTTCTGGAGGGTGTTGTGGGAGGTGTTCTGGAGGGTGTTATGGGAGGTGTTCTGGAAGGTGTTGTGGGAACTGTTCTGGAGGGTGTTGTGGGAAGTGTTCTGGAGGGTATTGTGGGAAGTGTTCTGGAGGGTGTTGTGGGAAGTGTTGTGGAGGGTATTGTGGGAGGTGTTGTGGAGGGTGTTGTGGGAGGTGTTCTGGAGGGTGTTGTGGGAAGTGTTCTGGAGGGTGTTGTGGGAGGTGTTGTGGAGGGTGTTGTGGGAGGTATTCTGGAGGGTGTTGTGGGAAGTGTTCTGGAGGGTGTTGTGGGAGGTGTTCTGGAGGGTGTTGTGAGAGGTGTTCTGGAGGGTGTTGTGGGAAGTGTTCTGGAGGCTGTTGGGGAAGGTGTTCTGGAGGCTGTTGTGGGAGGTGTTCTGGAGGGTGTTGTGGGAGGTGTTCTGGAGGCTGTTGGGGAAGGTGTTCTGGAGGGTATTGTGGGAGGTGTTCTGGAGGGTGTTGTGGGAGGTGTTCTGGAGGGTATTGTGGGAGGTGTTCTGGAGGGTGTTGTGGGAGGTGTTCTGGAGGGTGTTGTGGGAGGTGTTCTGGAGGGTGTTATGGGAGGTGTTCTGAAGGGTGTTGTGGGAACTGTTCTGGAGGGTGTTGTGGGAAGTGTTCTGGAGGGTATTGTGGGAGGTGTTCTGGAGGGTGTTGTGGGAGGTGTTCTGGAGGGTGTTGTGGGAGGTGTTCTGGAGGGTGTTGTGGGAGGTGTTCTGGAGGGTATTGTGGGAGGTGTTCTGGAGGGTGTTGTTTGAGGTGTTCTGGAGGGTATTGTGGGAGGTGTTCTGGAGGGTGTTGTGGGAGGTGTTCTGGAGGGTGTTGTGGGAGGTGTTCTGGAGGGTGTTGTGAGAGGTGTTCTGGAGGGAGTTGTGGGAAGTGTTCTGGAGGCTGTTGGGGAAGGTGTTCTGGAGGCTGTTGTGGGAGGTGTTCTGGAGGCTGTTGTCGGAGGTGTTCTGGAGGGTGTTGTGGGAGGTGTTCTGGAGGGTGTTATGGGAGGTGTTCTGGAGGGTGTTGTGTGAACTGTTCTGGAGGGTGTTGTGGGAAGTGTTCTGGAGGGTGTTGTGGGAAGTGTTCTGGAAGGTGTTGTGGGAAGTGTTGTGGAGGGTGTTGTGGGAGGTGTTGTGGAGGGTGTTGTGGGAGGTGTTCTGGAGGGTGTTGTGGGAAGTGTTCTGGAGGGTGTTGTGGGAGGTGTTGTGGAGGGTGTTGTGGGAGGTATTCTGGAGGGTGTTGTGGGAAGTGTTCTGGAGGGTGTTGTGGGAGGTGTTCTGGAGGGTGTTGTGAGAGGTGTTCTGGAGGGTGTTGTGGGAAGTGTTCTGGAGGCTGTTGGGGAAGGTGTTCTGGAGGCTGTTGTGGGAGGTGTTCTGGAGGGTGTTGTGGGAGGTGTTCTGGAGGCTGTTGGGGAAGGTGTTCTGGAGGGTGTTGTGGGAGGTGTTGTGGAGGGTGTTGTGGGAGGTGTTCTGGAGGGTGTTGTGGGAAGTGTTCTGGAGGGTGTTGTGGGAGGTGTTGTGGAGGGTGTTGTGGGAGGTATTCTGGACGGTGTTGAGGGAGGTGTTCTAGAGGGTGTTGGGGAAGGTGTTCTGGAGGGTGTTGTGGAAGGTGTTTCTGGAGGGTGTTGGGGGAAGGTGTTCTGGAGGTTGTTGGGGAAGGTGTTCTTTAGGGTGTTGTGGGAGATCTTCTGGAGGGTGTTGTGGGAGGTGTTCTGGAGGGTGTTGGGGAAGGTTTTCTGGAGGGTGTTGTGGGAGGTGTTGGGGAAGGTGTTTGGGTAGGTGCTCTGGAGGGTGTTGGGGAAGGTGTTCTGGAGGGTGTTGTGGGAGGTGTTCTGGAGGGTGTTATGGGAGGTGTTCTGGAGGGTGTTGTGGGAAGTGTTCTGGAGGGTGTTGTGGGAAGTGTTTTGGAGGGTGTTGGAAAAGGTGTTCTGGAGGGTGTTGTGGAAGGTGTTCTGGAGGGTGTTATGGGAGGTGTTCTGGAGGGTGTTGTGGGAACTGTTCTGGAGGGTGTTGTGGGAAGTGTTCTGGAGGGTGTTGTGGGAAGTGTTCTGGAGGGTGTTGTGGGAAGTGTTGTGGAGGGTGTTGTGGGAGGTGTTGTGGAGGGTGTTGTGGGAGGTGTTCTGGAGGGTGTTGTGGGAAGTGTTCTGGAGGGTGTTGTGGGAGGTGTTGTGGAGGGTGTTGTGGGAAGTATTCTGGAGGGTGTTGTGGGAAGTGTTCTGGAGGATGTTGTGGGAGGTGTTCTGGAGGGTGTTGTGAGAGGTGTTCTGGAGGGTGTTGTGGGAAATGTTCTGGAGGCTGTTGGGGAAGGTGTTCTGGAGGCTGTTGTGGGAGGTGTTCTGGAGGGTGTTGTGGGAGGTGTTCTGGAGGCTGTTGGGGAAGGTGTTCTGGAGGGTGTTGTGGGAGGTGTTCTGGAGGCTGTTGGGGAAGGTGTTCTGGAGGGTGTTGTGGGAGGTGTTCTGGAGGGTGTTGGGGAAGGTGTTCTGGAGGGTGTTGTGGAAGGTGTTTCTGGAGGGTGTTGGGGGAAGGTGTTCTGGAGGTTGTTGGGGAAGGTGTTCTTTAGGGTGTTGTGGGAGACCTTCTGGAGGGTGTTGTGGGAGGTGTTCTGGAGGGTGTTGGGGAAGGTGTTCTGGATTGTGTTGTGGGAGGTGTTGGGGAAGGTGTTTGGGTAGGTGCTCTGGAGGGTGTTGGGGAAGGTGTTCTGGAAGGTGTTGTGGGAGGTGTTGGGGAAGGTGTTTGGTTAGGTGTTCTGGAGGGTGTTGTGAGAGGTGTTCTGGAGGGTGTTGTGGGAGGTGTTCTGGAGGCTGTTGTGGGAGGTGTTGTGGAGGGTGTTGTGGGAGGTGTTCTGGAGGGTGTTGTGGGAAGTGTTCTGGAGGGTGTTGTGGGAGGTGTTCTGGAGGCTGTTGTGGGAGGTGTTCTGGAGGGTGTTATGGGAGGTGTTCTGGAGGGTGTTGTGGGAACTGTTCTGGAGGGTGTTGTGGGAAGTGTTCTGGAGGGTGTTGTGGGAGATGTTCTGGAGGGTGTTGTGGGAGGTGTTCTGGAGGGTGTTATGGGAGGTGTTCTGGAGGGTGTTGTGGGAGGTGTTCTGGAGGGTGTTATGGGAGGTGTTCTGGAGGATGTTGTGGGAGGTGTTCTGGAGGGTGTTGTGGGAGGTGTTCTGGAGGGTGTTGTGGAAGGTGTTCTGGAGGGTGTTGTGGGAGGTGTTCTGGAGGGTGTTGTGGGAGGTGTTCTGGAGGGTGTTGTGGGAAGTGTTCTAGAGGGTGTTGTGGGAGGTGTTCTGGAGGCTGTTGTGGGAGGTGTTCTGGAGGGTGTTGGGGAAGGTGTTTTGGAGGGTGTTGTGGGAAGTGTACTGGAGGGTGTTGTGGGAGGTGTTCTGGAGGGTGTTGTGGGAGGTGTTCTGGAGGCTGTTGTGGGAGGTGTTCTGGAGGGTGTTGGGGAAGGTGTTCTGGAGGGTGTTGGGGGAAGTGTTCTGGAGGGTGTTGTGGGAGGTGTTCTGGAGGGTGTTGTGGGAGGTGTTCTGGAGGGTGTTGTGGGAAGTGTTCTGGAGGGTGTTGTGGGAAGTGTTCTGGAGGGTGTTGTGGGAGGTGTTCTGGAGGGTGTTGTGGGAGGTGTTCTGGAGGGTGTTGGGGGAAGTGTTCTGGAGGGTATTGTGGGAGGTGTTCTGGAGGGTGTTGTGGGAGGTGTTCTGGAGGGTATTGTGGGAGGTGTTCTGGAGGGTGTTGTGGGAGGTGTTCTGGAGGGTGTTGTGGGAGGTGTTCTGGAGGGTATTGTGGGAGGTGTTCTGGAGGGTGTTGTGGGAGGTGTTCTGGAGGGTGTTGTGAGAGGTGTTCTGGAGGGTGTTGTGGGAGGTGTTCTGGAGGGTGTTGTGGGAGGTGTTCTGGAGGGTGTTGTGGGAGGTGTTCTGGAGGGTGTTGTAGGAGGTGTTCTGGAGGGTGTTGTGAGAGGTGTTCTGGAGGGTGTTGTGGGAGGTGTTCTGGAGGGTGTTGTGAGAGGTGTTCTGGAGGGTGTTGTGGGAGGTGTTCTGGAGGGTGTTGTGGGAGGTGTTCTGGAGGGTGTTGTGGGAGGTGTTCTGGAGGGTGTTGTGGGAGTTGTTCTGTAGGGTGTTGTGAGAGGGGTTCAGGAGGGTGTTGTGGGAGGTGTTCTGGAGGGTGTTGTGGGAGGTGTTCTGGAGGGTGTTGTGGGAGGTGTTCTGGAGGGTGTTGTGGGAGGTGTTCTGGAGGGTGTTGTGAGAGGTGTTCTGGAGGGTGTTGTGGGAGGTGTACTGGAGGGTGTTGGGGAAGGTTTTCTGGAGGGTGTTGGGAAGGTGTTCTGGAGGGTGTTTTGGTAGGTGTTGGGGAAGGTGTTCTGGAGGCTGTTGTGGGAGATGTTCTGGAGGGTGTTGTGGGAGGTGTTCTGGAGGGTGTTATGGGAGGTGTTCTGGAGGGTGTTGTGGGAGGTGTTCTGGAGGGTGTTATGGGAGGTGTTCTGGAGGGTGTTGTGGGAGGTGTTCTGGAGGGTGTTGTGGGAGGTGTTCTGGAGGGTGTTGTGGGAAGTGTTCTGGAGGGTGTTGTGGGAGGTGTTCTGGAGGCTGTTGTGGGAGGTGTTCTGGAGGGTGTTGGGGAACGTGTTTTGGAGGGTGTTGGGGGAAGTGTTCTGGAGGGTGTTGTGGGAGGTGTTCTGGAGGGTGTTGTGGGAGGTGTTCTGGAGGCTGTTGTGGGAGGTGTTCTGGAGGGTGTTGGGGAAGGTGTTCTGGAGGGTGTTGGGGGAAGTGTTCTGGAGGGTGTTGTGGGAGGTGTTCTGGAGGGTGTTGTGGGAGGTGTTCTGGAGGGTGTTGTGGGAAGTGTTCTGGAGGGTGTTGTGGGAAGTGTTCTGGAGGGTGTTGTGGGAGGTGTTCTGGATGGTGTTGTGGTAGGTGTTCTGGAGGGTGTTGGGGGAGGTGTTCTGGAGGGTATTGTGGGAGGTGTTCTGGAGGGTGTTGTGGGAGGTGTTCTGGAGGGTATTGTGGGAGGTGTTCTGGAGGGTGTTGTGGGAGGTGTTCTGGAGGGTGTTATGGGAGGTGTTCTGGAGGGTGTTGTGGGAACTGTTCTGGAGGGTGTTGTGGGAAGTGTTCTGGAGGGTATTGTGGGAGGTGTTCTGGAGGGTGTTGTGGGAGGTGTTCTGGAGGGTGTTGTGGGAGGTGTTCTGGAGGGTGTTGTGGGAGGTGTTCTGGAGGGAATTGTGGGAGGTGTTCTGGAGGGTGTTGTGTGAGGTGTTCTGGAGGGTATTGTGGGAGGTGTTCTGGAGGGTGTTGTGGGAACTGTTCTGGAGGGTGTTGTGGGAAGTGTTCTGGAGGGTGTTGTGGGAGGTGTTGGGGAAGGTGTTCTGGAGGCTGTTGTGGGAGGTGTTCTGGAGGGAGTTGTGGGAGGTGTTCTGGAGGGTGTTGTGGGAGGTGTTCTGGAGGATGTTGTGGGAGGTGTTCTGGAGGGTGTTGTGGGAGGTGTTCTGGAGGGTGTTGTGGGATGTGTTCTGGAGGGTGTTGTGGGAGGTGTTCTGGAGGGTGTTGTGAGAGGTGTTCTGGAGGGTGTTGTGGGAGGTGTTCTGGAGGGTGTTGTGGGAGGTGTTCTGGAGGGTGTTGTGAGAGGTGTTCTGGAGGGTGTTGTGGGAGGTGTTCTGGAGGCTGTTGTGGGAGGTGTTGTGGAGGGTGTTGTGGGAGGTGTTCTGGAGGGTGTTGTGGGAAGTGTTCTGGAGGGTGTTGTGGGAGGTGTTCTGGAGGCTGTTGTGGGAGGTGTTCTGGAGGGTGTTATGGGAGGTGTTCTGGAGGGTGTTGTGGGAACTGTTCTGGATGGTGTTGTGGGAAGTGTTCTGGAGGGTGTTGTGGGAGGTGTTGGGGAAGGTGTTCTGGAGGCTGTTGTGGGAGGTGTTCTGGAGGGTGTTGTGGGAGGTGTTCTAGAGGGTGTTGTGGGAGGTGTTCTGGAGGGTGTTGTGGGAGGTGTTGTGAGAGGTGTTCTGGAGGGTGTTGTGAGAGGTGTTCTGGAGGGTGTTGTGAGAAGTGTTCTGGAGGGTGTTGTGGGAGGTGTTCTGGAAGTTGTTGTGGGAGGTGTTCTGGAGGGTGTTGTGGGAGGTGTTCTGGAGGGTGTTGTGAGAGGTGTTCTGGAGGGTGTTGTGGGAGGTGTTCTGGAGGGTGTTGTGGGAGGTGTTCTGGAGGGTGTTGTGAGAGGTGTTCTGGAGGGTGTTGTGGGAGGTGTTCTGGAGGGTGTTGAGGGAGGTGTTCTGGAGGGTGTTGTGGGAGGTGTTCTGGAGGGTGTTGTAGGAGGTGTTCTGGAGGGTGTTGTGAGAGGTGTTCTGGAGGGTGTTGTGGGAGGTGTTCTGGAGGGTGTTGTGAGAGGTGTTCTGGAGGGTGTTGTGGGAGGTGTTCTGGAGGGTGTTGTGGGAGGTGTTCTGGAGGGTGTTGTGGGAGGTGTTCTGGAGGGTGTTGTGGGAGTTGTTCTGTAGGGTGTTGTGAGAGGGGTTCAGGAGGGTGTTGTGGGAGGTGTTCTGGAGGGTGTTGTGGGAGGTGTTCTGGAGGGTGTTGTGGGAGGTGTTCTGGAGGCTGTTGTGGGAGGTGTTCTGGAGGGTGTTGTGAGAGGTGTTCTGGAGGGTGTTGTGGGAGGTGTACTGGAGGGTGTTGGGGAAGGTTTTCTGGAGGGTGTTGGGAAGGTGTTCTGGAGGGTGTTTTGGTAGGTGTTGGGGAAGGTGTTCTAGAGGCTGTTGTGGGAGGTGTTTTGGAGGGTGTTGTGGGAGGTGTTCTGGAGGTTGTTGTGGGAGGTGTTCTGGAGGGTGTTGTGGGAGGTGTTCTGGAGGTTGTTGTGGGAGGTGTTCTGGAGGGTGTTGTGGGAGGTGTTCTGGAGGGTGTTGTGGGAGGTGTTTTGGAGGGTGTTGTGGGAGGTGTTCTGGAGGGTGTTGTGAGAGGTGTTCTGGAGGGTGTTGTGAGAGGTGTTCTGTAGGGTGTTGTGGGAGGTGTTCTGGAGGGTGTTGTGAGAGGTGTTCTGGAGGGTGTTGTGGGAGGTGTTCTGGAGGCTGTTGTGGGAGGTGTTGTGGAGGGTGTTGTGGGAGGTGTTCTGGAGGGTGTTGTGGGAAGTGTTCTGGAGAGTGTTGTGGGAGGTGTTCTGGAGGCTGTTGTGGGAGGTGTTCTGGAGGGTGTTATGGGAGGTGTTCTGGAGGGTGTTGTGGGAACTGTTCTGGAGGGTGTTGTGGGAAGTGTTCTGGAGGGTGTTGTGGGAGGTGTTCTGGAGGGTGTTGTGGGAGGTGTTCTGCAGGGTGCTATGGGAGGTGTTCTGGAGGGTGTTGTGGGAGGTGTTCTGGAGGGTGTTATGGGAGGTGTTCTGGAGGATGTTGTGGGAGGTGTTCTGGAGGGTGTTGTGGGAGGTGTTCTGGAGGGTGTTGTGGAAGGTGTTCTGGAGGGTGTTGTGGGAGGTGTTCTGGAGGGTGTTGTGGGAGGTGTTCTGGAGGGTGTTGTGGGAAGTGTTCTGGAGGGTGTTGTGGGAGGTGTTCTGGAGGCTGTTGTGGGAGGTGTTCTGGAGGGTGTTGGGGAAGGTGTTTTGGAGGGTGTTGGGGGAAGTGTTCTGGAGGGTGTTGTGGGAGGTGTTCTGGAGGGTGTTGTGGGAGGTGTTCTGGAGGCTGTTGTGGGAGGTGTTCTGGAGGGTGTTGGGGAAGGTGTTCTGGAGGGTGTTGGGGGAAGTGTTCTGGAGGGTGTTGTGGGAGGTGTTCTGGAGGGTGTTGTGAGAGGTGTTCTGGAGGGGGTTGTGGGAGGTGTTCTGGAGGGTGTTGTGGGAGGTGTTCTGGAGGGTGTTGTGGGAGGTGTTCTGGAGGGTGTTGTGGGAGTTGTTCTGTAGGGTGTTGTGAGAGGGGTTCAGGAGGGTGTTGTGGGAGGTGTTCTGGAGGGTGTTGTGGGAGGTGTTCTGGAGGGTGTTGTGGGAGGTGTTCTGGAGGGTGTTGTGGGAGGTGTTCTGGAGGGTGTTGTGAGAGGTGTTCTGGAGGGTGTTGTGGGAGGTGTACTGGAGGGTGTTGGGGAAGGTTTTCTGGAGGGTGTTGGGAAGGTGTTCTGGAGGGTGTTTTGGTAGGTGTTGGGGAAGGTGTTCTGGAGGCTGTTGTGGGAGGTGTTCTGGAGGGTGTTGTGGGAGGTGTTCTGGAGGTTGTTGTGGGAGGTGTTCTGGAGGGTGTTGTGGGAGGTGTTCTGGAGGTTGTTGTGGGAGGTGTTCTGGAGGGTGTTGTGGGAGGTGTTCTGGAGGGTGTTGTGGGAGGTGTTCTGGAGGGTGTTGTGGGAGGTGTTCTGGAGGGTGTTGTGAGAGGTGTTCTGGAGGGTGTTGTGAGAGGTGTTCTGTAGGGTGTTGTGGGAGGTGTTCTGGAGGGTGTTGTGAGAGGTGTTCTGGAGGGTGTTGTGGGAGGTGTTCTGGAGGCTGTTGTGGGAGGTGTTGTGGAGGGTGTTGTGGGAGGTGTTCTGGAGGGTGTTGTGGGAAGTGTTCTGGAGAGTGTTGTGGGAGGTGTTCTGGAGGCTGTTGTGGGAGGTGTTCTGGAGGGTGTTATGGGAGGTGTTCTGGAGGGTGTTGTGGGAACTGTTCTGGAGGGTGTTGTGGGAAGTGTTCTGGAGGGTGTTGTGGGATGTGTTCTGGAGGGTGTTGTGGGAGGTGTTCTGCAGGGTGCTATGGGAGGT
The DNA here is from genome assembly GCF_040958095.1 of Procambarus clarkii. Lineage (NCBI taxonomy): Eukaryota > Metazoa > Arthropoda > Malacostraca > Decapoda > Cambaridae > Procambarus > Procambarus clarkii. Next base: position 45,088,303 of record NC_091156.1, read on the forward strand.
GTTCTGGAGGGTGTTGTGGGAGGTGTTCTGGAGGGTGTTATGGGAGGTGTTCTGGAGGATGTTGTGGGAGGTGTTCTGGAGGGTGTTGTGGGAGGTGTTCTGGAGGGTGTTGTGGAAGGTGTTCTGGAGGGTGTTGTGGGAGGTGTTCTGGAGGGTGTTGTGGGAGGTGTTCTGGAGGGTGTTGTGGGAAGTGTTCTGGAGGGTGTTGTGGGAGGTGTTCTGGAGGCTGTTGTGGGAGGTGTTCTGGAGGGTGTTGGGGAAGGTGTTTTGGAGGGTGTTGTGGGAGGTGTTCTGGAGGGTGTTGTGGGAGGTGTTCTGGAGGGTGTTGTGAGAGGTGTTCTGGAGGGTGTTGTGGGAGGTGTACTGGAGGGTGTTGGGGAAGGTTTTCTGGAGGGTGTTGGGAAGGTGTTCTGGAGGGTGTTTTGGTAGGTGTTGGGGAAGGTGTTCTGGAGGCTGTTGTGGGAGGTGTTCTGGAGGGTGTTGTGGGAGGTGTTCTGGAGGTTGTTGTGGGAGGTGTTCTGGAGGGTGTTGTGGGAGGTGTTCTGGAGGTTGTTGTGGGAGGTGTTCTGGAGGGTGTTGTGGGAGGTGTTCTGGAGGGTGTTGTGGGAGGTGTTCTGGAGGGTGTTGTGGGAGGTGTTCTGGAGGGTGTTGTGAGAGGTGTTCTGGAGGGTGTTGTGAGAGGTGTTCTGTAGGGTGTTGTGGGAGGTGTTCTGGAGGGTGTTGTGAGAGGTGTTCTGGAGGGTGTTGTGGGAGGTGTTCTGGAGGCTGTTGTGGGAGGTGTTGTGGAGGGTGTTGTGGGAAGTGTTCTGGAGGGTGTTGTGGGAAGTGTTCTGGAGAGTGTTGTGGGAGGTGTTCTGGAGGCTGTTGTGGGAGGTGTTCTGGAGGGTGTTATGGGAGGTGTTCTGGAGGGTGTTGTGGGAACTGTTCTGGAGGGTGTTGTGGGAAGTGTTCTGGAGGGTGTTGTGGGATGTGTTCTGGAGGGTGTTGTGGGAGGTGTTCTGCAGGGTGCTATGGGAGGTGTTCTGGAGGGTGTTGTGGGAGGTGTTCTGGAGGGTGTTATGGGAGGTGTTCTGGAGGATGTTGTGGGAGGTGTTCTGGAGGGTGTTGTGGGAGGTGTTCTGGAGGGTGTTGTGGAAGGTGTTCTGGAGGGTGTTGTGGGAGGTGTTCTGGAGGGTGTTGTGGGAGGTGTTCTGGAGGGTGTTGTGGGAAGTGTTCTGGAGGGTGTTGTGGGAGGTGTTCTGGAGGCTGTTGTGGGAGGTGTTCTGGAGGGTGTTGGGGAAGGTGTTTTGGAGGGTGTTGGGGGAAGTGTTCTGGAGGGTGTTGTGGGAGGTGTTCTGGAGGGTGTTGTGGGAGGTGTTCTGGAGGCTGTTGTGGGAGGTGTTCTGGAGGGTGTTGGGGAAGGTGTTCTGGAGGGTGTTGGGGGAAGTGTTCTGGAGGGTGTTGTGGGAGGTGTTCTGGAGGGTGTTGTGAGAGGTGTTCTGGAGGGTGTTGTGGGAGGTGTTCTGGAGGGTGTTGTGGGAGGTGTTCTGGAGGGTGTTGTGGGAGGTGTTCTGGAGGGTGTTGTGGGAGTTGTTCTGTAGGGTGTTGTGAGAGGGGTTCAGGAGGGTGTTGTGGGAGGTGTTCTGGAGGGTGTTGTGGGAGGTGTTCTGGAGGGTGTTGTGGGAGGTGTTCTGGAGGGTGTTGTGGGAGGTGTTCTGGAGGGTGTTGTGAGAGGTGTTCTGGAGGGTGTTGTGGGAGGTGTACTGGAGGGTGTTGGGGAAGGTTTTCTGGAGGGTGTTGGGAAGGTGTTCTGGAGGGTGTTTTGGTAGGTGTTGGGGAAGGTGTTCTGGAGGCTGTTGTGGGAGGTGTTCTGGAGGGTGTTGTGGGAGGTGTCCTGGAGGTTGTTGTGGGAGGTGTTCTAGAGGGTGTTGTGGGAGGTGTTCTGGAGGGTGTTGTGGGAGGTGTTCTGGAGGGTGTTGTGGGAGGTGTTCTGGAGGGTGTTGTGAGAGGTGTTCTGGAGGGTGTTGTGGGAGGTGTTCTGTAGGGTGTTGTGGGAGGTGTTCTGGAGGGTGTTGTGAGAGGTGTTCTGGAGGGTGTTGTGGGAGGTGTTCTGGAGGTTGTTGTGGGAGGTGTTGTGGAGGGTGATGTGGGAGGTGTTCTGGGGGGTGTTGTGGGAAGTGTTCTGGAGGGTGTTGTGGGAGGTGTACTGGAGGCTGTTGTGGGAGGTGTTCTGGAGGGTGTTATGGGAGGTGTTCTGGAGGGTGTTGTGGGAACTGTTCTGGAGGGTGTTGTGGGAAGTGTTCTGGAGGGTGTTGTGGGAGGTGTTCTGGAGGGTGTTGTGGGAGGTGTTCTGGAGGGTGTTATGGGAGGTGTTCTGGAGGGTGTTGTGGGAGGTGTTCTGGAGGGTATTATGGGAGGTATTCTGGAGGATGTTTTGGGAGGTGTTCTGGAGGGTGTTGTGGGAGGTGTTCTGGAGGGTGTTGTGGAAGGTGTTCTGGAGGGTGTTGTGGGAGGTGTTCTGGAGGGTGTTGTGGGAGGTGTTCTGGAGGGTGTTGTGGGAAGTGTTCTGGAGGGTGTTGTGGGAGGTGTTCTGGAGGCTGTTGTGGGAGGTGTTCTGGAGGGTGTTGGGGAAGGTGTTTTCGAGGGTGTTGGGGGAAGTGTTCTGGAGGGTGTTGTGGGAGGTGTTATGGAGGGTGTTGTGGGAGGTGTTCTGGAGGCTGTTGTGGGAGGTGTTCTGGAGGGTGTTGGGGAAGGTGTTCTGGAGGGTGTTGGGGGAAGTGTTCTGGAGGGTGTTGTGGGAGGTGTTCTGGAGGGTGTTGTGGGAAGTGTTCTGGAGGGTGTTGTGGGAAGTGTTCTGGAGGGTGTTGTGGGAAGTGTTCTGGAGGGTGTTGTGGGAGGTGTTCTGGAGGGTGTTGTGGGAGGTGTTCTGGAGGGTGTTGGGGGAGGTGTTCTGGAGGGTATTGTGGGAGGTGTTCTGGAGGGTGTTGTGGGAGGTGTTCTGGAGGGTATTGTGGGAGGTGTTCTGGAGGGTGTTGTGGGAGGTGTTCTGGAGGGTGTTGTGGGAGGTGTTCTGGAGGGTGTTATGGGAGGTGTTCTGGAGGGTGTTGTGGGAACTGTTCTGGAGGGTGTTGTGGGAAGTGTTCTGGAGGGTATTGTGGGAGGTGTTCTGGAGGGTGTTGTGGGAGGTGTTCTGGAGGGTGTTGTGGGAGGTGTTCTGGAGGGTGTTGTGGGAGGTGTTCTGGAGGGTATTGTGGGAGGTGTTCTGGAGGGTGTTGTGTGAGGTGTTCTGGAGGGTATTGTGGGAGGTGTTCTGGAGGGTGTTGTGGGAACTGTTCTGGAGGGTGTTGTGGGAAGTGTTCTGGAGGGTGTTGTGGGAGGTGTTGTGGGAGGTGTTCTGGAGGCTGTTGTGGGAGGTGTTCTGGAGGGTGTTGTGGGAGGTGTTCTGGAGGGTGTTGTGGGAGGTGTTCTGGAGGGTGTTGGAAAAGGTGTTCTGGAGGGTGTTGTGGGAGGTGTTCTGGAGGGTGTTATGGGAGGTGTTCTGGAGGGTGTTGTGGGAACTGTTCTGGAGGGTGTTGTGGGAGGTGTTCTGGAGGGTGTTATGGGAGGTGTTCTGGAGGGTGTTGTGGGAACTGTTCTGGAGGGTGTTGTGGGAAGTGTTCTGGAGGGTATTGTGGGAGGTGTTCTGGAGGGTGTTGTGGGAGGTGTTCTGGAGGGTGTTGTGGGAGGTGTTCTGGAGGGTGTTGTGGGAGGTGTTCTGGAGGGTGTTGTGGGAGGTGTTCTGGAGGGTGTTGTGGGAGGTGTTCTGGAGGGTGTTGTGAGTGGTGTTCTGGAGGGTGTTGTGGGAGGTGTACTGGAGGGTGTTGGGGAAGGTTTTCTGGAGGGTGTTGGGAAGGTGTTCTGGAGGGTGTTTTGGTAGGTGTTGGGGAAGGTGTTCTGGAGGCTGTTGTGGGAGGTGTTCTGGAGGGTTTTGTGGGAGGTGTTCTGGAGGTTGTTGTGGGAGGTGTTCTGGAGGGTGTTGTGGGAGGTGTTCAGGAGGGTGTTGTGGGAGGTGTTCTGGAGGGTGTTGTGGGAGGTGTTCTGGAGGGTGTTGTGAGAGGTGTTCTGGAGGGTGTTGTGGGAGGCGTTCTGTAGGGTGTTGTGAGAGGTGTTCTGGAGGGTGTTGTGGGAGGTGTTCTGGAGGCTGTTGTGGGAGGTGTTCTGAAGGGTGTTGTGGGAGGTGTTCTGGAGGGTGTTGTGGGAAGTGTTCTGGAGGGTGTTGTGGGAGGTGTTCTGGAGGCTGTTGTGGGAGGTGTTCTGGAGGGTGTTATGGGAGGTGTTCTGGAGGGTGTTGTTGGAACTGTTCTGGAGGGTGTTGTGGGAAGTGTTCTGGAGGGTGTTGTGGGAGGTGTTCTGGAGGGTGTTGTGGGAGGTGTTCTGGAGGGTGTTATGGGTGGTGTTCTGGAGGGTGTTGTGGGAGGTGTTCTGGAGGGTGTTATGGGAGGTGTTCTGGAGGGTGTTGTGGGAGGTGTTCTGGAGGGTGTTGTGGGAGGTGTTCTGGAGGGTGTTGTGGAAGGTGTTCTGGAGGGTGTTGTGGGAGGTGTTCTGGAGGGTGTTGTGGGAGGTGTTCTGGAGGGTGTTGTGGGAGGTGTTGTGGGAGGTGTTCTGGAGGCTGTTGTGGGAGGTGTTCTGGAGGGTGTTGTGGGAGGTGTTCTGGAGGGTGTTGTGGGAGGTGTTCTGGAGGGTGTTGGAAAAGGTGTTCTGGAGGGTGTTGTGGGAGGTGTTCTGGAGGGTGTTATGGGAGGTGTTCTGGAGGGTGTTGTGGGAACTGTTCTGGAGGGTGTTGTGGGAGGTGTTCTGGAGGGTGTTATGGGAGGTGTTCTGGAGGGTGTTGTGGGAACTGTTCTGGAGGGTGTTGTGGGAAGTGTTCTGGAGGGTATTGTGGGAGGTGTTCTGGAGGGTGTTGTGGGAGGTGTTCTGGAGGGTGTTGTGGGAGGTGTTCTGGAGGGTGTTGTGGGAGGTGTTCTGGAGGGTGTTGTGGGAGGTGTTCTGGAGGGTGTTGTGGGAGGTGTTCTGGAGGGTGTTGTGAGTGGTGTTCTGGAGGGTGTTGTGGGAGGTGTACTGGAGGGTGTTGGGGAAGGTTTTCTGGAGGGTGTTGGGAAGGTGTTCTGGAGGGTGTTTTGGTAGGTGTTGGGGAAGGTGTTCTGGAGGCTGTTGTGGGAGGTGTTCTGGAGGGTTTTGTGGGAGGTGTTCTGGAGGTTGTTGTGGGAGGTGTTCTGGAGGGTGTTGTGGGAGGTGTTCAGGAGGGTGTTGTGGGAGGTGTTCTGGAGGGTGTTGTGGGAGGTGTTCTGGAGGGTGTTGTGAGAGGTGTTCTGGAGGGTGTTGTGGGAGGCGTTCTGTAGGGTGTTGTGAGAGGTGTTCTGGAGGGTGTTGTGGGAGGTGTTCTGGAGGCTGTTGTGGGAGGTGTTCTTAAGGGTGTTGTGGGAGGTGTTCTGGAGGGTGTTGTGGGAAGTGTTCTGGAGGGTGTTGTGGGAGGTGTTCTGGAGGCTGTTGTGGGAGGTGTTCTGGAGGGTGTTATGGGAGGTGTTCTGGAGGCTGTTGTGGGAGGTGTTCTGGAGGCTGTTGTGGGAGGTGTTCTGGAGGGTGTTGGGGAAGGTGTTCTGGAGGGTGTTGGGGGAAGTGTTCTGGAGGGTGTTGTGGGAGGTGTTCTGGAGGGTGTTGTGGGAGGTGTTCTGGAGGGTGTTGTGGGAAGTGTTCTGGAGGGTGTTGTGGGAAGTGTTCTGGAGGGTGTTGTGGGAGGTGTTCTGGAGGGTGTTGTGGGAGGTGTTCTGGAGGGTGTTGGGGGAGGTGTTCTGGAGGGTATTGTGGGAGGTGTTCTGGAGGGTGTTGTGGGAGGTGTTCTGGAGGGTATTGTGGGAGGTGTTCTGGAGGGTGTTGTGGGAGGTGTTCTGGAGGGTGTTGTGGGAGGTGTTCTGGAGGGTGTTATGGGAGGTGTTCTGGAGGGTGTTGTGGGAACTGTTCTGGAGGGTGTTGTGGGAAGTGTTCTGGAGGGTATTGTGGGAGGTGTTCTGGAGGGTGTTGTGGGAGGTGTTCTGGAGGGTGTTGTGGGAGGTGTTCTGGAGGGTGTTGTGGGAGGTGTTCTGGAGGGTATTGTGGGAGGTGTTCTGGAGGGTGTTGTGTGAGGTGTTCTGGAGGGTATTGTGGGAGGTGTTCTGTAGGGTGTTGTGGGAGGTGTTCTGGAGGGTGTTGTGGGAGGTGTTCTGGAGGGTGTTGTGAGAGGTGTTCTGGAGGGTGTTGTGGGAAGTGTTCTGGAGGGTGTTGGGGAAGGTGTTCTGGAGGCTGTTGTGGGAGGTGTTCTGGAGGCTGTTGTGGGAGGTGTTCTGGAGGGTGTTGTGGGAGGTGTTCTGGAGGCTGTTGGGGAAGGTGTTCTGGAGGGTGTTGTGGGAACTGTTCTGGAGGGTGTTGTGGGAAGTGTTCTGGAGGGTGTTGTGGGAGGTGTTGTGGGAGGTGTTCTGGAGGCTGTTGTGGGAGGTGTTCTGGAGGGTGTTGTGGGAGGTGTTCTGGAGGGTGTTGTGGGAGGTGTTCTGGAGGGTGTTGGAAAAGGTGTTCTGGAGGGTGTTGTGGGAGGTGTTCTGGAGGGTGTTATGGGAGGTGTTCTGGAGGGTGTTGTGGGAACTGTTCTGGAGGGTGTTGTGGGAGGTGTTCTGGAGGGTGTTATGGGAGGTGTTCTGGAGGGTGTTGTGGGAACTGTTCTGGAGGGTGTTGTGGGAAGTGTTCTGGAGGGTATTGTGGGAGGTGTTCTGGAGGGTGTTGTGGGAGGTGTTCTGGAGGGTGTTGTGGGAGGTGTTCTGGAGGGTGTTGTGGGAGGTGTTCTGGAGGGTGTTGTGGGAGGTGTTCTGGAGGGTGTTGTGGGAGGTGTTCTGGAGGGTGTTGTGAGTGGTGTTCTGGAGGGTGTTGTGGGAGGTGTACTGGAGGGTGTTGGGGAAGGTTTTCTGGAGGGTGTTGGGAAGGTGTTCTGGAGGGTGTTTTGGTAGGTGTTGGGGAAGGTGTTCTGGAGGCTGTTGTGGGAGGTGTTCTGGAGGGTGTTGTGGGAGGTGTTCTGGAGGTTGTTGTGGGAGGTGTTCTGGAGGGTGTTGTGGGAGGTGTTCAGGAGGGTGTTGTGGGAGGTGTTCTGGAGGGTGTTGTGGGAGGTGTTCTGGAGGGTGTTGTGAGAGGTGTTCTGGAGGGTGTTGTGGGAGGCGTTCTGTAGGGTGTTGTGAGAGGTGTTCTGGAGGGTGTTGTGGGAGGTGTTCTGGAGGCTGTTGTGGGAGGTGTTCTTAAGGGTGTTGTGGGAGGTGTTCTGGAGGGTGTTGTGGGAAGTGTTCTGGAGGGTGTTGTGGGAGGTGTTCTGGAGGCTGTTGTGGGAGGTGTTCTGGAGGGTGTTATGGGAGGTGTTCTGGAGGGTGTTGTTGGAACTGTTCTGGAGGGTGTTGTGGGAAGTGTTCTGGAGGGTGTTGTGGGAGGTGTTCTGGAGGGTGTTGTGGGAGGTGTTCTGGAGGGTGTTATGGGTGGTGTTCTGGAGGGTGTTGTGGGAGGTGTTCTGGAGGGTGTTGTGGGAGGTGTTCTGGAGGGTGTTGTGGAAGGTGTTCTGGAGGGTGTTGTGGGAGGTGTTCTGGAGGGTGTTGTGGGAGGTGTTCTGGAGGGTGTTGTGGAAGGTGTTCTGGAGGGTGTTGTGGGAGGTGTTCTGGAGGGTGTTGTGGGAGGTGTTCTGGAGGGTGTTGTGGGAAGTGTTCTGGAGGGTGTTGTGGGAGGTGTTCTGGAGGCTGTTGTGGGAGGTGTTCTGGAGGCTGTTGTGGGAGGTGTTCTGGAGGGTGTTGGGGAAGGTGTTCTGGAGGGTGTTGGGGGAAGTGTTCTGGAGGGTGTTGTGGGAGGTGTTCTGGAGGGTGTTGTGGGAGGTGTTCTGGAGGGTGTTGTGGGAAGTGTTCTGGAGGGTGTTGTGGGAAGTGTTCTGGAGGGTGTTGTGGGAGGTGTTCTGGAGGGTGTTGTGGGAGGTGTTCTGGAGGGTGTTGGGGGAGGTGTTCTGGAGGGTATTGTGGGAGGTGTTCTGGAGGGTGTTGTGGGAGGTGTTCTGGAGGGTATTGTGGGAGGTGTTCTGGAGGGTGTTGTGGGAGGTGTTCTGGAGGGTGTTGTGGGAGGTGTTCTGGAGGGTGTTATGGGAGGTGTTCTGGAGGGTGTTGTGGGAACTGTTCTGGAGGGTGTTGTGGGAAGTGTTCTGGAGGGTATTGTGGGAGGTGTTCTGGAGGGTGTTGTGGGAGGTGTTCTGGAGGGTGTTGTGGGAGGTGTTCTGGAGGGTGTTGTGGGAGGTGTTCTGGAGGGTATTGTGGGAGGTGTTCTGGAGGGTGTTGTGTGAGGTGTTCTGGAGGGTATTGTGGGAGGTGTTCTGTAGGGTGTTGTGGGAGGTGTTCTGGAGGGTGTTGTGGGAGGTGTTCTGGAGGGTGTTGTGAGAGGTGTTCTGGAGGGTGTTGTGGGAAGTGTTCTGGAGGGTGTTGGGGAAGGTGTTCTGGAGGCTGTTGTGGGAGGTGTTCTGGAGGCTGTTGTGGGAGGTGTTCTGGAGGGTGTTGTGGGAGGTGTTCTGGAGGCTGTTGGGGAAGGTGTTCTGGAGGGTGTTGTGGGAGGTGTTCTGGAGGGTGTTGGAAAAGGTGTTCTGGAGGGTATTGTGGGAGGTGTTCTGGAGGGTGTTATGGGAGGTGTTCTGGAGGGTGTTGTGGGAACTGTTCTGGAGGGTGTTGTGGGAAGTGTTCTGGAGGGTGTTGTGGGAAGTGTTCTGGAGGGTGTTGTGGGAAGTGTTGTGGAGGGTGTTGTGGGAGGTGTTGTGGAGGGTGTTGTGGGAGGTATTCTGGAGGGTGTTGTGGGAAGTGTTCTGGAGGGTGTTGTGGGAGGTGTTGTGGAGGGTGTTGTGGGAGGTATTCTGGAGGGTGTTGTGGGAAGTGTTCTGGAGGGTGTTGTGGGAGGTGTTCTGGAGGGTGTTGTGAGAGGTGTTCTGGAGGGTGTTGTGGGAAGTGTTCTGGAGGCTGTTGGGGAAGGTGTTCTGGAGGCTGTTGTGGGAGGTGTTCTGGAGGGTGTTGTGGGAGGTGTTCTGGAGGCTGTTGGGGAAGGTGTTCTGGAGGGTATTGTGGGAGGTGTTCTGGAGGGTGTTGTGGGAGGTGTTCTGGAGGGTATTGTGGGAGGTGTTCTGGAGGGTGTTGTGGGAGGTGTTCTGGAGGGTGTTGTGGGAGGTGTTCTGGAGGGTGTTATGGGAGGTGTTCTGGAGGGTGTTGTGGGAACTGTTCTGGAGGGTGTTGTGGGAAGTGTTTTGGAGGGTATTGTGGGAGGTGTTCTGGAGGGTGTTGTGGGAGGTGTTCTGGAGGGTGTTGTGGGAGGTGTTCTGGAGGGTGTTGTGGGAGGTGTTCTGGAGGGTATTGTGGGAGGTGTTCTGGAGGGTGTTGTGTGAGTTGTTCTGGAGGGTATTGTGGGAGGTGTTCTGGAGGGTGTTGTGGGAGGTGTTCTGGAGGGTGTTGTGGGAGGTGTTCTGGAGGGTGTTGTGAGAGGTGTTCTGGAGGGTGTTGTGGGAAGTGTTCTGGAGGCTGTTGGGGAAGGTGTTCTGGAGGCTGTTGTGGGAGGTGTTCTGGAGGCTGTTGTGGGAGGTGTTCTGGAGGGTGTTGTGGGAGGTGTTCTGGAGGCTGTTGGGGAAGGTGTTCTGGAGGGTGTTGTGGGAGGTGTTCTGGAGGGTGTTGGAAAAGGTGTTCTGGAGGGTGTTGTGGGAGGTGTTCTGGAGGGTGTTATGGGAGGTGTTCTGGAGGGTGTTGTGGGAACTGTTCTGGAGGGTGTTGTGGGAAGTGTTCTGGAGGGTGTTGTGGGAAGTGTTCTGGAGGGTGTTGTGGGAAGTGTTGTGGAGGGTGTTGTGGGAGGTGTTGTGGAGGGTGTTGTGGGAGGTGTTCTGGAGGGTGTTGTGGGAAGTGTTCTGGAGGGTGTTGTGGGAGGTGTTGTGGAGGGTGTTGTGGGAGGTATTCTGGAGGGTGTTGTGGGAAGTGTTCTGGAGGGTGTTGTGGGAGGTGTTCTGGAGGGTGTTGTGAGAGGTGTTCTGGAGGGTGTTGTGGGAAGTGTTCTGGAGGCTGTTGGGGAAGGTGTTCTGGAGGCTGTTGTGGGAGGTGTTCTGGAGGGTGTTGTGGGAGGTGTTCTGGAGGCTGTTGGGAAAGGTGTTCTGGAGGGTGTTGTGGGAGGTGTTCTGGAGGCTGTTGGGGAAGGTGTTCTGGAGGGTGTTGTGGGAGGTGTTCTGGAGGGTATTGTGGGAGGTGTTCTGGAGGGTGTTGTGGGAGGTGTTCTGGAGGGTATTGTGGGAGGTGTTCTGGAGGGTGTTGTGGGAGGTGTTCTGGAGGGTGTTGTGGGAGGTGTTCTGGAGGGTGTTATGGGAGGTGTTCTGGAGGGTGTTGTGGGAACTGTTCTGGAGGGTGTTGTGGGAAGTGTTCTGGAGGGTATTGTGGGAGGTGTTCTGGAGGGTGTTGTGGGAGGTGTTCTGGAGGGTGTTGTGGGAGGTGTTCTGGAGGGTGTTGTGGGAGGTGTTCTGGAGGGTATTGTGGGAGGTGTTCTGGAGGGTGTTGTGTGAGGTGTTCTGGAGGGTATTGTGGGAGGTGTTCTGGAGGGTGTTGTGGGAGGTGTTCTGGAGGGTGTTGTGGGAGGTGTTCTGGAGGGTGTTGTGAGAGGTGTTCTGGAGGGTGTTGTGGGAAGTGTTCTGGAGGGTGTTGGGGAAGGTGTTCTGGAGGCTGTTGTGGGAGGTGTTCTGGAGGCTGTTGTGGGAGGTGTTCTGGAGGGTGTTGTGGGAGGTGTTCTGGAGGCTGTTGGGGAAGGTGTTCTGGAGGGTGTTGTGGGAGGTGTTCTGGAGGGTGTTGGAAAAGGTGTTCTGGAGGGTGTTGTGGGAGGTGTTCTGGAGGGTGTTATGGGAGGTGTTCTGGAGGGTGTTGTGGGAACTGTTCTGGAGGGTGTTGTGGGAAGTGTTCTGGAGGGTGTTGTGGGAAGTGTTCTGGAGGGTGTTGTGGGAAGTGTTGTGGAGGGTGTTGTGGGAGGTGTTGTGGAGGGTGTTGCGGGAGGTATTCTGGAGGGTGTTGTGGGAAGTGTTCTGGAGGGTGTTGTGGGAGGTGTTGTGGAGGGTGTTGTGGGAGGTATTCTAGAGGGTGTTGTGGGAAGTGTTCTGGAGGGTGTTGTGGGAGGTGTTCTGGAGGGTGTTGTGAGAGGTGTTCTGGAGGGTGTTGTGGGAAGTGTTCTGGAGGCTGTTGGGGAAGGTGTTCTGGAGGCTGTTGTGGGAGGTGTTCTGGAGGGTGTTGTGGGAGGTGTTCTGGAGGCTGTTGGGGAAGGTGTTCTGGAGGGTATTGTGGGAGGTGTTCTGGAGGGTGTTGTGGGAGGTGTTCTGGAGGGTATTGTGGGAGGTGTTCTGGAGGGTGTTGTGGGAGGTGTTCTGGAGGGTGTTGTGGGAGGTGTTCTGGAGGGTGTTATGGGAGGTGTTCTGGAGGGTGTTGTGGGAAGTGTTCTGGAGGGTGTTGTGGGAAGTGTTCTGGAGGGTATTGTGGGAGGTGTTCTGGAGGGTGTTGTGGGAGGTGTTCTGGAGGGTGTTGTGGGAGGTGTTCTGGAGGGTGTTGTGGGAGGTGTTCTGGAGGGTATTGTGGGAGGTGTTCTGGAGGGTGTTGTGTGAGTTGTTCTGGAGGGTATTGTGGGAGGTGTTCTGGAGGGTGTTGTGGGAGGTGTTCTGGAGGGTGTTGTGGGAGGTGTTCTGGAGGGTGTTGTGAGAGGTGTTCTGGAGGGTGTTGTGGGAAGTGTTCTGGAGGCTGTTGGGGAAGGTGTTCTGGAGGCTGTTGTGGGAGGTGTTCTGGAGGCTGTTGTGGGAGGTGTTCTGGAGGGTGTTGTGGGAGGTGTTCTGGAGGCTGTTGGGGAAGGTGTTCTGGAGGGTGTTGTGGGAGGTGTTCTGGAGGGTGTTGGAAAAGGTGTTCTGGAGGGTGTTGTGGGAGGTGTTCTGGAGGGTGTTATGGGAGGTGTTCTGGAGGGTGTTGTGGGAACTGTTCTGGAGGGTGTTGTGGGAAGTGTTCTGGAGGGTGTTGTGGGAAGTGTTCTGGAGGGTGTTGTGGGAAGTGTTGTGGAGGGTGTTGTGGGAGGTGTTGTGGAGGGTGTTGTGGGAGGTGTTCTGGAGGGTGTTGTGGGAAGTGTTCTGGAGGGTGTTGTGGGAGGTGTTGTGGAGGGTGTTGTGGGAGGTATTCTGGAGGGTGTTGTGGGAAGTGTTCTGGAGGGTGTTGTGGGAGGTGTTCTGGAGGGTGTTGTGAGAGGTGTTCTGGAGGGTGTTGTGGGAAGTGTTCTGGAGGCTGTTGGGGAAGGTGTTCTGGAGGCTGTTGTGGGAGGTGTTCTGGAGGGTGTTGTGGGAGGTGTTCTGGAGGCTGTTGGGGAATGTGTTCTGGAGGGTGTTGTGGGAGGTGTTCTGGAGGGTGTTGGGGAAGGTGTTCTGGAGGGTGTTGTGGAAGGTGTTTCTGGAGGGTGTTGGGGGAAGGTGTTCTGGAGGTTGTTGGGGAAGGTGTTCTTTAGGGTGTTGTGGGAGATCTTCTGGAGGGTGTTGTGGGAGGTGTTCTGGAGGGTGTTGGGGAAGGTGTTCTGGATTGTGTTGTGGGAGGTGTTGGGGAAGGTGTTTGGGTAGGTGCTCTGGAGGGTGTTGGGGAAGGTGTTCTGGAAGGTGTTGTGGGAGGTGTTGGGGAAGGTGTTTGGTTAGGTGTTCTGGAGGGTGTTGTGAGAGGTGTTCTGGAGGGTGTTGTGGGAGGTGTTCTGGAGGGTGTTGTGGGAGGTGTTCTGGAGGGTGTTGTGAGAGGTGTTCTGGAGGGTGTTCTGGGAGGTGTTCTGGAGGCTGTTGTGGGAGGTGTTGTGGAGGGTGTTGTGGGAGGTGTTCTGAAGGGTGTTGTGGGAAGTGTTCTGGAGGGTGTTGTGGGAGGTGTTCTGGAGGCTGTTGTGGGAGGTGTTCTGGAGGGTGTTATGGGAGGTGTTCTGGAGGGTGTTGTGGGAACTGTTCTGGAGGGTTTTGGGGGAAGTGTTCTGGAGGGTGTTGTGGGAGGTGTTCTGGAGGGTGATGTGGGAGGTGTTCTGGAGGGTGTTCTGGAGGGTGTTGTGGGAGGTGTTCTGGAGGGTGATGTGGGAGGTGTTCTGGAGGGTGTTCTGGAGGGTGTTGTGGGAGGTGTTCTGGTGGGTGTTATGGGAGGTGTTCTGGAGGGTGTTGTGGGAGGTGTTCTGGAGGGTGTTGTGGGAGGTGTTCTGGAGGGTGTTGTGGAAGGTGTTCTGGAGGGTGTTGTGGGAGGTGTTCTGGAGGGTGTTGTGGGAGGTGTTCTGGAGGGTGTTGAGGGAAGTGTTCTGGAGGGTGTTGTGGGAGGTGTTCTGGAGGCTGTTGTGGGAGGTGTTCTGGAGGGTGTTGGGGAAGGTGTTTTGGAGGGTGTTGGGGGAAGTGTTCTGGAGGGTGTTGTGGGAGGTGTTCTGGAGGGTGTTGTGGGAGGTGTTCTGGAGGCTGTTTTGGGAGGTGTTCTGGAGGGTGTTGGGGAAGGTGTTCTGGAGGGTGTTGGGGGAAGTGTTCTGGAGGGTGTTGTGGGAGGTGTTCTGGAGGGTGTTGTGGGAGGTGTTCTGGAGGGTGTTGTGGGAAGTGTTCTGGAGGGTGTTGTGGGAAGTGTTCTGGAGGGTGTTGTGGGAGGTGTTCTGGAGGGTGTTGTGGGAGGTGTTCTGGAGGGTGTTGGGGGAGGTGTTCTGGAGGGTATTGTGGGAGGTGTTCTGGAGGGTGTTGTGGGAGGTGTTCTGGAGGGTATTGTGGGAGGTGTTCTGGAGGGTGTTGTGGGAGGTGTTCTGGAGGGTGTTGTGGGAGGTGTTCTGGAGGGTGTTGGGGAAGGTGTTCTGGAGGGTGTTGTGGGAGGTGTTCTGGAGGCTGTTGTGGGAGGTGTTCTGGAGGGTGTTGTGGGAAGTGTTCTGGAGGGTATTGTGGGAGGTGTTCTGGAGGGTGTTGTGGGAGGTGTTCTGGAGGGTGTTGTGGGAGGTGTTCTGGAGGGTGTTGTGGGAGGTGTTCTGGAGGGTATTGTGGGAGGTGTTCTGGAGGGTGTTGTGTGAGGTGTTCTGGAGGGTATTGTGGGAGGTGTTCTGGAGGGTGTTGTGGGAGGTGTTCTGGAGGGTGTTGTGGGAGGTGTTCTGGAGGGTGTTGTGAGAGGTGTTCTGGAGGGTGTTGTGGGAAGTGTTCTGGAGGCTGTTGGGGAAGGTGTTCTGGAGGCTGTTGTGGGAGGTGTTCTGGAGGGTGTTGTGGGAGGTGTTCTGGAGGCTGTTGGGGAAGGTGTTCTGGAGGGTGTTGTGGGAGGTGTTCTGGAGGGTGTTGGGGAAGGTGTTCTGGAGGGTGTTGTGGGAGGTGTTCTGGAGGGTGTTATGGGAGGTGTTCTGGAGGGTGTTGTGGGAACTGTTGTGGAGGGTGTTGTGGGAAGTGTTGTGGAGGGTGTTGTGTTAGGTGTTGTGGAGGGTGTTGTGGGAGGTGTTCTGGAGGGTGTTGTGGGAAGTGTTCTGGAGGGTGTTGTGGGAGGTGTTGTGGAGGGTGTTGTGGGAGGTGTTCTGGAGGGTGTTGTGGGAAGTGTTCTGGAGGATGTTGTGGGAGGTGTTCTGGAGGGTGTTGTGAGAGGTGTTCTGGAGGGAGTTGTGGGAAGTGCTCTGGAGGCTGTTGGGGAAGGTGTTCTGGAGGCTGTTGTGGGAGGTGTTCTGGAGGGTGTTGTGGGAGGTGTTCTGGAGGCTGTTGGGGAAGGTGTTCTGGAGGGTGTTGTGGGAGGTGTTCTGGAGGGTGTTGGGGAAGGTGTTCTGGAGGGTGTTGTGGGAGGTGTTTCTGGAGGGTGTTGGGGGAAGGTGTTCTGGAGGTTGTTGGGGAAGGTGTTCTTTAGGGTGTTGTGGGAGATCTTCTGGAGGGTGTTGTGGGAGGTGTTCTGGAGGTTGTTGGGGAAGGTGTTCTGGAGGGTGTTGTGGGAGGTGTTGGTGAAGGTGTTTGGGTAGGTGCTCTGGAGGGTGTTGGGGAAGGTGTTCTGGAGGGTGTTGTGGGAGGTGTTCTGGAGGGTGTTGGGGAAGGTATTCTGGTGAGTGTAGCAGAAGGTGTTCTGGAGGGTGTTAGGCAGGGTAAGAGGACTTTCGACTGTTAGCTCAGTCGAATAAGGCAGCGTCTGGAATGCTCTCGGACCTAGATTCGAATCCTCGTCACGGCCCTCGTGGATTAGTTCAGGGTGAGGGGCTTACGGTGAGGGCCTCTAACCGAGTAGGAGTAAAAAGAAGCAACACTTTAGTGTTGGTAGAGAATGGGGGGAGAGGCTAGATATTGCACGAGGGGTAACTGCAATAGACTGTTGAAGGTGAAGCAACTAGCACACGAGGGGGTCCTGAAACAGAACAACGCGGCAAGGCAACAATGTTTCTCCCCAGGACACTATCTTGGTTCATCTCTTTGGGCCCTTATTCGAGTGGAAACCCTTTCTCTCTCCCTTGCTTTTTTTGTTGTGGCTGTTAGTGGACCATAAGCTGGCAATGGCCGCGTCGCAGGCCGCCGCCCCCATCACCTGCGAATATTTGGCAACTATAAACACTAGATGGGGAGTGTTTGGGTGCACTGTGTAGTGGACTCAGTGGGAGCCAGGTGGCAGTGTCACCCCAGCCAGGAGAAAATAACATGGAGTTGTTCCAGATATAAGAGGACAGGTGTACTGTCGTTACGTCCAGCAGGAAGCAGAGGTTGCAATGGCAGTGGTGCAGAGGCGTGAAGCGAGCGGGTGAAATGTGGGTAGTAATGTATGGTTGTAATGGTAGTGGGCGTAATGTATGGTTGTAATAGTAGTGGGCGTAATGTAGTGGTGTAATGGTAGTGGGCGTAATGCAGGGTTGTAATGGTAGTGGGCGTAATGCAGGGTTGTAATGGTAGTGGGTGTAATGTAAGGTTGTAATGGTGGTGGGCGTAATGCAGGGTTGTAATGGTAGTGGGCGTAATGCAGGGTTGTAATGGTAGTGGGCGTAATGTATGGTTGTAATGGTAGTGGGCGTAATGCAGGGTTGTAATGGTAGTGGGCGTAATGCAGGGTTGTAATGGTAGTGGGTGTAATGTATGGTTGTAATGGTAGTGGGCGTAATGCAGGGTTGTAATGGTAGTGGGCATAATGCAGGGTTGTAATGGCAGTGGGCGTAATGTAGGGTTGTAATGGCAGTGGGCGAAATGCAGGGTTGTAATGGTAGAGGGCATAATACAGTATTGTAATGGTGGTGAAGGTGGTAGTGGTGGTGGTGGGGATGGGTATGGTAGTGGGGATGGTGGTGGTGAAGGTGGTAGTGGTGGTGGTGGGGATGGGTATGGTAGTGGGGATGGTGGTGGTGGTGGTGGGGATGGTGGTGGTGGTGGTGGTAGTGGGGATGGTGGTGGTGGTGGTGGGGATGGTGGTGGTGGTGGTGGTAGTGGGGATGGTGGTGGTGGTAGTGGGGATGGTGGTGGTGGTAGTGGGGATGGTGGTGGTGGTAGTGGGGATGGTGGTGGTGGTAGTGGGGATGGTGGTGGGGATGTTGGTAGTGGTGGGGATGGTTGTTGGATTTCTGGGGCTTGACTCAGATATTCAATTATTTGATTATTGTATTAAAATAAATTGAAGGACCATCCTCTTTTGAGAAAAGAGGGAAAACGAATATTAGTGATCATTAGAATGACACTAGAGAAGCAGTGTCTATGGATAATAATTAAAAGAATAATCACTTGAAAATAATGAATAGACTGTATTAATAATTAATTAAAGTCAAAGCCTCATATATCAACATTGGGGGGGGGGGGTATTTCTAGAAGTTCATATATATCTAGGAACCAGTGTGGTTCGTCACTAGTTCATTGTTGAGTTAATAACACAGTAAATCTAAACTACAATAGATTCAGAGATATGATATCCCAAATTATGAATATTAAAGATTATGAATTACTGAGCAACAGTCAGAGCAAAACACATTAATTACCAAATCATCATTTCTGGCAATAATTTATTCAATGTAAAGATCCTATATGAATTATATAGAAATCAGTAATAATATTAGATAAATTTGTACGAAAAAATGTCTTAGCTGTAAGACGATTTCTGTAACGCCATTTCGTCATTCGTCCTCGTGGTCACAGGATCCCAATAAAGAAAGAACCCGAGGTGAATATCACAAATGATAAGAAACAACTTGTCGACTCCTCGTATACACGCTGAAATCAGAGAAATTTAAGTAGCATTTGATTAGGCTACAATTTATTTCAAATATTCATGAAAACGGAGAAATTGTTGAAATTCAACTAACGTTGTGTATTAGGTATCCTTGCTGTATAACGATAGACTACTCACAAATATACAATCTAGGATGAAGCATCAAACGAGAATGGTATACTTAACATGAGCGTATACTGAGGTCTGCCGAAACCGCGTCAGCCAGTCCCAGGCATCCACTGCTGTGTACGTGTAATTACGGGACATGGCTTCAATTGTTGACGCGTTATTAACTGGTCGGGCACTATAGAACACGTGAATGAGTTATTGTTAACTGTTAACCGGGTATCAACGTAATTCTTTTCGATAAAAACTCCCCAGCTACTACCACGTGTCTCGCTACTCTTCACGCCAGGGATGCCTCATCGTGTCCAACAATGGCGTCTCCGCCATCCCTCAACCCGTCTCTCGCATTCACCACAGAAATTATTAATCACGAATAATTCTTTTCCGCGCAATTATGGATGTAATACGTGAATGAGAACTGGGTTGCAATTATAGGGACTTAAATATTATCATATTCTCGTTTAATGGTGTTGAATGAGAAATGGAGAAGATTTTATTCTCTCCATGGCATTCGTACGTAACAGATAAAACTGCTACTTGATAACAATTTCAGTTAATAACTCTCGGTTTTAGATTATTGGGAGTTATATTATCCGTAGGTAATTATTACACGGAATACTGATAATTTTAGAGAATCACATTCAATTCTCTAACACATTGGTAATAAACTTGTCTAACTAGACATTATCTGACGCAATGTTGCTACTCGATTTCATGAGAATTCTAGCACTAATACGCAGATGAAATGGTTTAATTTATGTTGACACTACCGTTAGTGAGATTAATAATTACTGTAGTTAGTATATAATGATGATGATTTATTATAATACAATAGTAGTTTATTAGTGTTGGAAATTTCCGACATAACTCCGGGGGGAGAAAACTCGGGTCGCAGTTCTGAGTACTGAAGTACCCATTCCGAAGTTATATTATGGATTAGTAAATTAATACGTTAGTACGATAGCAACGAATGTCCCGAATCTGTCAGAGACAGATAATACTCTAAGTCATTATGGGAACATGAATTATACATTGAAATATTAAATGATTAAGTTATCTGTAATCAAGAACTCTCTAAAGCTTACAATAAACTCAACAACTAGGGTCGCAATGACATGTAATGGTTGTATTATGTAGTTACTGAATAGTAGGCAAACCCAGAAAAAGTTCCTAAGAACTGATAACATTATTGTATAAGTTGTATTCTACATTATTATTCAGTAAAGTATTATTGGGTCATTCAAGATCAAGGAGACTCTGACACTACAGTATGGTCACTGTGACTTGTAACTATTGTGTTACTAGACAATAACATCACGGAGCATCATGATTACCCCAAAATCAAATGAGGAAATTTGATTTAATATGCACTGCCGTGCAGTAGTCATTCTGACTGATGGTATAACTAAGTTGCTAACGAGCTAAAATAGTGTAGTATTAGAGAACTGAAAATGTTTATTCATTAAAATCTAACAAGATTCTGAGTCGACAGTGAGATTAGTAGCCTAGTCATTCGGACTCATGAGCTAATTGAAATGCAGCTCATAGGCTTGACACTGTAAACTCATTAATACATCCTCAACCTTTAAATGAAAATTGAGTTTATTAAATCAGTCTCTTTAAGTATAGTCAACTGTAATTAATTATGAGTACAGACTAGGCTAGTACTCAGTTGACACTAACTAAAGTCTCTAAACCTACCTAAATAAATGGTTTAAATTTCTAACCTAACTAAGTAGAGGATTAAGCTAACTGTAATAACTCACTAATTCTTAGTGGAGTTACTCTACCTAAATTGTGAGCAGTAATGTACTCAAATTAACATGGGAGCTGTATTGAGCTCATTAACAGGTTGAGCTATATTGAGCTCGTTAACATTGTGAGCTATATTGAGCTCGTTAACATGTTGAACTATATTGAGCTCGTTAACAGTTAACAGGGTGAGCTATATTGAGCTCATTAACAGTTAACAGGGTGAGCTATATTGAGCTCGAACTAACGAGGTGGAGTATTGTAGCGTTCAATTATCATGGCGAGCAATATTGAGCTCGAATTCGCATGGGGAACAATAAAGCACTCAGTTATTACGTTAATTCACAGGTGAGCTGTAAGATCAGCTTGGGTTATTAGTGCAAGATCCTTGTTGAAGAATAGCTAAGCACGGAATCTAGGCAGATTCTCTGGTGAGCAGTGCTCGAATTAGCGTGAGGAGCATTGTAGCGTTCAATTATCATTACGAGCAATGCTCGTATTAGCATGGAGGAACATTAAAGGGCTCAATTGTTACGCTAACCCAGGGTGAGTCATATTGAACTCGAATTAATAAGGTGGAGCATTGTAGCGTTCAATTGTCATTGCGAGCAGTGATCATATTAGCATGGAGGAACATTAAAGGGCTCAATTGTTACGTTAACTCAAAGGTGAGCTATATTGAGCTCATTAAGCATGTTAAGTAACAATGTTGATGTTTTAATGATAATGCATTAAGCAAAAGGGAAACCTAAGGTTGCTGGAAATTTAATTACTGTCACGATTAATCCTATTCAAAGATAATTTGTAACATTTTCCCAACCAAAACGTTTCACGGGTTATTAGTTCTCTGTAGATTCACTTACATATTGGTAAGTTTGCCAGTTTGTTCGTGCTGCACACCTACAATAATTAAGCAGAAACGAAAGAAAACAGCTCAAACAAAATTGATGCAAGTATTTTTCACTAACTCTTAGTGCAGAAAACATTGAATTGATAAGGTTTTTCTTGGCAAACCTTAAGCGCAGGTATTTTGGACCTTGGTCCCAGTGAATTTATAATTATAGAAGTTGCTTAATGACTTCATAATATTGCTAAATTCAGGAAATGCTAGATGCATTGAGTGTTAGATTCTCTAGCCTAATATTATTAATTACCTAGGGAGACTGAGTGTGTTCAATCATTACTTGTCGAGAATAATTCTAGGTCTGTAGTGGATTCAATGGCTTGGTCGCTGTGACTTGTACTTGTTTAGGTACGGACCACTGGTTTTCCACTGAGAGCTATGAAACATCTCGGCGAATACTAATTGTACTACGTTCAATCTGGGTTTATTACTCGGCTGTGTTTCTCCTTTTAGCTGGCTGCTGGAGAATTGATTTACTGCTGACTAATTTATTATTGTTGGCAGGCCAAGGCTTGTTCACATTCAGAACTTTACCAGTAAGTAAGTAGCCACCTGCAGATTGGAGCATATTCATGCCCAATCGTTTAACATGTCCAGTTATGAATTGGTAATAATAGTCTGATCCTACTAGTAAATTTACATTGTTAAGGCGGTCAGGCGTTAACTTGTTGTCAGCCAAATTAATTTCACGTTCCTGCAGGAAGTGGGCTGTGTACCCCAGACCCTTAATATTTAGGTCAAAAGGTATTTGATCTACAACAATGGCTTGGATAGCCTTGACATGACTACCTAGTCGTACAAGCGGTTGAACTACTGAGTATTCATGAGTTCCTCGATTTATCATGAACACTGACAGGTTTAATTTTACCTGTCTGATTGGTTGTAAATTGAGTGTCTCTGCCGCTTTCTGAGTAATGAAAGTTCTCTGGGATCCTTGATCAAATAATCCACGAGTGGTGATCTTGGCTCCTTTGTTCTTTACTTGAAGTTGGGAAGTAGGCAAAGTTGCATCCACTTGAGATGCTGGTGAAATTACGCTGTACACATCTCGCACCTTGCAGCACTGTACTGGTGTAGATTCTCTACCTCCAATTCTACGATTGACATAATTTGTCTTGACAAATTTGCACAGTGCAGCATGATGCTTGCCCCTTCTACACCTATTGCAGGTGTTCAGTGGGGTGTCACAGCTATGAACATTATGTGATTTGAGACACCTAGTACATTTATGTAACTGTTTGAGTCGTCTGACTCTTGTGTCTCTATTAGGGTAATTAGTACATTTGTACAGAGAATGTTTTTGATTGCAAAACAAGCACATTCCCCATCCTACAGCTCGTTTAGGGGTTACCGGTTTAGGTAAAACAGTACCTGCAGGTTGTGATGGTTTTGTTGCTTGCATTTGCTTGTTATTTATTCTCTTGTGAGTACTTGGTGTACTCTGGGGAGCAATTACTGGGCTCTTGGGAGTGCTCTTTGGACTATTAGGTCTCTTATGAGCACCTGTGGGGCTCTTGGGCCTTACTGATGAATCAGTGTTTGACTTATTGTTATTACATTGATTATTAGTACCCTTATTACCTGGTGACAGTGTCACTTTAGGAGTTCCAGGTAAGGAAACTGATGTGGGTACAGTTTCGGTGCATTCAGAAGAGGCATTAAGTGCCTGGTTTACTGAATGCTTGCTTATATTGCGCAAACCTGCAAATATATCCTGCATTGACAGGACATTACCATTCTGGTATACATATAATTTATTGAGTGTGTCACCAGACAATTTTCTCTGGATGATAATTTTAGTCATCCACTCAGCAGTTGGGTGATCCACCTCTTTACTGTAGGAATTCAACAGTGACTGAAGCTGAAAACTAAAGACATGTAAAGAGTCAACTGATGGTTCTTTTGAGATATATATATACAAGAGTTGTTACATTCTTGTACAGCCACTAGTACGCGTAGCGTTTCGGGCAAGTCCTTAATCCTATGGTCCCTGGAATACGATCCCCTGCCGCGAAGAATCGTTTTTTCATCCAAGTACACATTTTACTGTTGCGTTAAACAGAGGCTACAGTTAAGGAATTGCGCCCAGTAAATCCACCCCGGCCAGGATACGAACCCATGACATAGCGCTCGCGGAACGCCAGGCGAGTGTCTTACCACTACACCACGGAGACTGCAGAGTTCTGGTTGAGATAAATCTAGTAATTGGTGTGCAAGGTTTATAACAGTCTTCTCATTGTTAGCACTTACTCTAGAAGGCTGGTGTGAGTAATTGTGACCATTACTTGTATTGCTCGAGGCTTCTTGCTTAGCCTCAGCTTGAATTACAGCTTCGGCTGCTGCAGCAGCTTTAGCTTTATCATTTTCTGGTTCAGATTCACTGATTATTACAGCTTCACTAGTTTCATCTGCAGCTTCACTTGTTTCTCTGGGTTCCTGTGAGGAGCTAGTTAATTCAGTAGCCTCATGCATTGAATTTATAGAATCCAGGGAATATTGAGAAGAGCTGTCTGAAAATTGATCAGACTCTGTAAATATATTATTACGTGAAGTTGTATTGGATGAGATGGTAGAAATTGAAGGTTGTACTTCAGTTGTTGATCCTGTGTAGTGATCAGTATTGATTAGAGGATTCTCCTCATTTTGAGGTAGCTCATGTATTTCATCTGAGCTGGGTGCTTGCTTGGGTGTAGGTCTACTAAAAAAATGTTCTATCCAATCAGGAACATTTTGTGTCACAAGAACTTTGTTATATTGGTCTAACTTATCTTGAATGATATCTTCATAGTCGGCAAGATCAGATTCTATCAGACGTAATTCGTCTGGGTCAGTATTATTGCCAAGGAGTATGTTCCTATAAGACTCGATTATAACCTTTACATAGTCATATTTTTGACTAGCCACCTTTGAGGAACTTATTAGCCTGAAGACGTCAACTAAGTTAGTTCTAAACAGTTGTTACATTTGTCAAGTAGTCTTGACAGGTGATCTTGAAGACCTCTCAAGATTCTTCCAGTTTTTTTCTGGAGTAGCCATTCTGGCTGTAAGTTTGAGCCTTATAGGGCTTATATAGCTACTTGGACAGCTATGGTACTAGCTCCTTTATGTAGAGCAGGTATAATTATTGACAGCCTGATATTTTCTTGAGGCTGATTGTAATTTACCTCATTTAGAGGTTAGCTACCTACCTAATAATAAGCAACTAAGATTTGAGTGGTGCCCTGGTATCACTACAGGTGTTCCTTAGCTTAGCTCTTCAAAATCAGCCTTGGATGGGTAGTGAACTTACAGTAACACTCAAAGATGTACATAGAAATATGTAATAAAATATAATTACACAATAAATGGTTAATCCCACCCATTAGGGTCAGCACTACATAAATTAATAATGCACCAGCACTGTCTAACAGTACTAGTTAGGTAATAATCCTACCTATTAATGCAGCTAATGGTGCAAACTGAATTTGTACAAATTTTAGTACTGTGTCAGTCTGAAATATCCTACCTCTGTTAGGTTGGCATGATAACTACAATAAATGTGGTACAGTAATATGTAAAATAGTGCTATGTTTTTGGATTTTGTAATTTTATATAATATATACACTGGTAGAAATTATGTGTATAAGAAATTAAATGAACACAAGAGTATTATTGTTCTACTGCCGTAAATCGTGTTCTACTGCCGTAAATAATATTTAACACCTGAATGTACCTCCTAATTGTGGAATATAATGTTATCAGGGTTAGTAATGATTAATTGATTTATGGGATCAGCAATTTGTATTAGTATACTGGATCCTAAAATGTTAATGAATTCACTGACTTGAGTGAATCAGTAATTATGGATTGAATTTAGGCTATAATGGACAGTCTGCTGACAGCCGTAAATTGTAAATTTTTTGTATAGCCCAATAATGGTTAACACATAATTGGTGTTAGTTATTAATTAATATATATATATCCGGTTCGAAGAGGACCAAAATGTTGGATTTCTGGGGCTTGACTCAGATATTCAATTATTTGATTATTGTATTTAAATAAATCGAAGGACCACCCACTTTTGAGAAAAGAGGGAAAACGAATACTAGTGATCATTAGAATGACACTAGAGAACCAGTGTCTATGGATAATAATTAAAAGAATAATCACTTGAAAATAATGAATAGACTGTATTAATAATTAATTAAAGTCAAAGCCTCAAATATCAACATTTGGGGGGGGGGGTATTTCTAGAAGTTCATATATATCTAGGAACCAGTGTGGTTCGTCACTAGTTCATTGTTGAGTTAATAACATAGTAAATCTAAACTACAATAGATTCAAAGATATGATAACTCAAATTATGAATATTAAAGATTATGAATTACTGAGCAACAGTCAGAGCAAAACACATTAATTACCAAATCATCATTTCTGGCAATAATTTATTCAATGTAAAGATCCTATATGAATTATATAGAAATCAGTAATAATATTAGATAAATTTGTACGAAAAAAATTCTTAGCTGTAAGACCGATTTCTGTAACGCCATTTCGTCATTCGTCCTCGTGGTCACAGGATCACAATAAAGAAAGAACCCGAGGTGAATATCACAAATGATGAGAAACAACATGTCGACTCCTCGTATACACGCTAAAATCAGAGAAATTTAAGTTTCATTTGATTAGGCTACGATTTATTTCAAATATTCATGAAACGGAGAAATTGTTGAAATTCAACTAACGTTGTGTGTTAGGTATCCTTGCTGTATAACGACAGAATACTCACAAATATACAATCTAGGATGATGAATCAAACGAGAATGGTATACTTAACATGAGCGTATCAAATACTGAGGTCTGCCGAAACCGCGTCAGCCAGTCCCAGGCGTCCACTGCTGTGTACGTGTAATTACGGGACGTGGCTTCAATTATTGATGCGTTATTAACTGGCCGGGCACTATAGAACACGTGAATAAGTAATTGTTAACTGTTAACCGGTTATCAACGTAATTCTTTTCGATAAAAACTCCCCAGTTACTACCACGTGTCTCGCCACTCTTCACGCCAGGGATGCCTCGTGTCCAACAATGGCGTCTCCGCCTTCCCTCAACCCGTCTCTCGCATTCACCACAGAAATTATTAATCACGAATAATTCTTTTCCGCGCAATTATGGATGTAATACGTGAATGAGAACGGGGTTGCAATTATAGGGACTTAAATATTATCATATTCTCGTTTAATGGTGTTGAACGAGAAATGGAGAAGATTTTATTCTCTCCATGGCATTCGCATGTAACAGATAAAACTGCTACTTGATAACAATTTCAGTTAATAACTCTCGGTTTTAGATTATTGGTAGTTATATTATCCGTAGGTAATTATTACACGGAATACTGATAATTTTAGAGAACCACATTCAATTCTCTAACACATTGGTAATAAACGTGTCTAACTAGACATTATTTGACGCAATGTTGCTACTCGATTTAATGAGAATTCTAGCACTGATGCACAGATGAAATGGTTTAATTTATGTTGACACTACCGTTAGTGATATTAATAACTACTGTAGTTAGTATATAATGATGATGATTTATTATAATACAATAGTAGTTTATTAGTGTTGGAAATTTCCAACAATGGTGGTGGGTGGTGAGGATGGTGGTGTTGTTGGTGGTGGGGATGGTGATGGTAGTGTTGGTGGTGGTGGGGATGGTGATGGTGGTGTTATTGGTGGTGGGGATGGTGATGGTAGTGTTGGTGGTGGTGGGGATGGTGATGGTGGTGTTGTTGGTGGTGGTAGTGTTGGTGGTGGTGGGGATGGTGATGGTGGTGGTGTTGATGGTGGGGATGGTGATGGTAGTGTTGATGGTGGTGGGGATGGTGATGGTGGTGGGGATGGTGATGGTGGTGTTGGTGGTAGTGGGGATGGTGATGGTGGTGGTTGGGATGGTGGTAGTGTTGGTGGTGGAGATGGTTGTGGTGGTGGTAGGGCTGGTGGTAGTGATGGTGGAGGGAATGGTGGTGGTGGTGGAGGAGATGGTGGTGGTGGGGATGGTGGTAGTGGTGGTGTTGGAGATGGTGGTAGTAGTGCTGGTGGGGACAGTGGTGGTGGGGATGATGGTGATGATGGAGATGGTGGTAGTGGTGGTGGTGGGGATGGTGGTAGTTGTGGTGGTGGAGATGGTTGTGGTGGTGGTAGGGCTGGAGGTTGTGGGGATGGTGATGGTGGTGGGGATGGTAGTAGTGGTGGTGGTATTAATGGTTGTGGTGGTATGGATGGTGGTGGTGGTGGTGGGGATGGTTGTAGTGATGATGGAGGGGATGACGATGATGGTAGTGGTGATGGTGATGATGACGATGATGGTAGTGGTGATGGTGATGATGACGATGATGGTAGTGGTGATGGTGATGATGACGATGATGGTAGTGGTGATGGTGATGATGACGATGATGGTGGTGGTGATGATGACAGTGATGGTAGTGGTGATAGTGATGATGACGATGATGGTAGTGGTGATGGTGATGATGATGGTAGTGCTGATGATGACGATGATGGTGATGGTGATGATGACGATGGTGGTGGTGGTGATGGTGATGATGACAGTGATGGTAGTGGTGATAGTGATGATGACGATGATGGTAGTGGTGATGGTGATGATGACGATGATGGTGGTGGTGATGGTGATGATGACAGTGATGGTAGTGGTAATGGTGATCATGACGATGATGTTAGTGGTGATGGTGATGATGACGATGACGGTGGTGGTGATGGTGATGATGACAGTGATGGTAGTGGTGGCTTCCCCTTGTTGACTACCCGTTTTGAGCGCCCACCTAACTTCTTGTTATTGGTCCTGGGATCAACGTCCTCCCACGGCCCGGTCTCTGACCAGGCCTCCTGGTTGGTGGTCTGGTCAACCAGGCTGTTGGACGCAGCTGTTCGCAGCCTGCTGCTATGAATCAGAGCCTGGTTAATCTCAAGAGTACAAGCATATCATTACATTGACTCATTGGCATTTCTTCAACTCATTAATCTTGATCACAGGTGTGCATATGAGACTTGTAATAAAGACTTAGATTTGAAACGGAAATGTTCCCTAATTCACTCTTTACTCAATATTCCCCAATTCACTCTTTACTCAATTGTCCATATATTCACTCTTTACTCAATTGTCCATATATTCACTCTTTACTCAATTGTCCATATATTCACTCTTTACTCAATTGTCCATATATTCACTCTTTACTCAATTGTCCATATATTCACTCTTTACTCAATTGTCCATATATTCACTCTTTACTCAATTGTCCATATATTCACTCTTCACAGAAGCCAACGTGGATTAAAATATGAATATGGAAACTGTAATGGGGTTTATCTAATTATTATTCAATTTATCCAATTATCCAACACAAAATTAATGCAATATGATGAGCCTTTAAGGTTCCGTTGAACTACCTTCATGTGTAATAAGAGAGATTAGTTTTAAAACTAAAAATAGCAAAAATAAGATGTTCAATTTTTTTTTTAATAAAAATGTAATTATTTAATTATATAATAACAAATATAAATATTTGTATAATAAATAATAAAAAAAAAATTGACTAAAAAAAATAACAGGACATGGTGCAGAACAAAAAATAAGAACAAGGTTAAGAACAAGTAGCAAGAACAAAGTCTTGAACAAAAAATAACAATAATAAGGTTTTAAACAGCAAGAACAAAATATTGAACAAAAAATAACTACGACAAGGTGTTAAACACAAATAGTAAAGAACAAGATGTTCAATAACACTATAAAGAAACAAGGTTACAAAATATCACCTAGAACAAGACTTTGAACGAAAGAAGCAGCAAAGAACAAGACCTTAAATTATAACGTTCTAGCTACAGCATTAAACAAAACTTCCCACTGCTTGTGCAGTTGAACCTACTCGAACCACGACCACAAGTTATCAAACACTTATGCAATCATTCCTTCAGCTTTTGTTTTTAAATTAAACGGGAACGTTGTTGTGTTCACCTCCTGGCCTGAGGCTGGGGTACTGGAGCCTGTTAGGCTTTTCTGAGAAACATTTGTGCTCTATCTGCTCACTTGTGTGTGTATTTATAACTTGTGCCTGTAGGATCGAGCTGTTAGCTCTTGGACCCCGCCTTTCTAACCGTTGGTTGCCTCTGAGTACTGACTCACTCCCGACCTTTTTGTTTTCCTATCGTAGCTACTGTTTATTACACACACACACTCATATACACATCACAAAGATGCAGCCCACAACAACTGTCTAATCCTAGGCGCACATTTGCTGCTGGGTGAACAGGTGCATTATGTGAGAGAAAATTCTGCACAAATTGTTTCTGTTCCGGCCAGGGATGGAACCCCGTTTCCTTTTAGTTTTAAAGAAACAAATTTAAGAAACTGAGCTGAATTTCCGCCCAGGTGGAGACTCGGCTGAGTTTGGCGGCTGGCTACCATTAGGCTGACTACCTACTCGCTTAGTGCAGGTCGGCGTTCAATCCCTGACCGTCCAAGTGGTTGGGCACCATTCCTTCCCACCCGTCCCATCCGAAATCCTTATCCTGATCCCCCCTTCCCAGTTCTAAATAGTCGTAATGGCTAGGCGCATTCCCTTGATAATTCCCTCCCTCCCTCCTTCCTGTTGCGGGCTCCCTCCTCCCTGTTGCGGGCTCCCTCCTCCCTGTTGCGGGCTCCCTCCTCCCTGTTGTGGGCTCCCTCCTCCCTGTTGCGGGCTCCCTTCTGTTATTTTTTCAACGTCTCTCCGCGTATTTACTCTTAACGGATTTGCGTGCGTGTGCTACAGATAACTTGGTAAAAAGTGATCTTAGTTTGCCGGGGCTTGGAGCGAGATGTCCCGCCGGCGACGGGGCAGCGAAGCCCGGCTTGTGGTGAGGGATCCTGAGGCAGGGAAGGCAATGTATACTAATGTATACTGTATACTTACTGAAGTACAATGTATACTAAAGGGCAGGGAAGGCAATGTATACTAATGTCAATATGCGGGCTTCCTATGCTCTGCCGGGGACCTCAAGACCCGCATTTATAAAGAACAGGTCGCTTCTGACACGGCGCCAGCTCTCCCCCCCTGACACGGCTCCAGCTCTCCCCCCTGACACGGTGCCAGCTCTCCCTCCCTGACACGGCTCCAGCTCTCCCACCTGACACGGCTCCAGCTCTCCCCCCTGACACGGCTCCAGCTCTCCCTCCCTGACACGGCGCAAGCTCCCCCCCTGACACGGCTCCAGCTCCCCCCCCCTGACACGGCTCCAGCTCTTCCTCCCTGACACGGCTCCAGCTCTCCCTCCCTTGACACGGCGCCAGCTCTCCCCCCTGACACGGCTCCAGCTCTCCCTCCCTGAAACGGCGCCAGCTCCCCCCCTGACACGGCTCCAGCTCCCCCCCTGACACGGCTCCAGCTCTCCCTCCCTGACACCGGCTCCAGCTCTCCCTCCCGGACTGGGCGCCAGCTCTCCCTCCCTGACACGGCTCCAACTCCCCCGTGACACGGCCTCCAGCTCTCCCTCCCTGACACGGCTCCAGCTATCCCTCCCCTGACACGGCTCCAGCTCTCCCTCCCTGACACGGCTCCAGCTATCCCTCCCTGACACGGCTCCAGCTCTCCCCCCCCTGACACGGCTCCAGCTTCCCCCCTGACACGGCTCCAGCTCTCCCTCCCTGACACGGCTCCAGCTCTCCCTCCCTGACGCGGCGCCAGTAGTGTAAACCGGGCCAAGTCGGGGCCGTTTTGCTTTTTTCGACGGCCCCAACTTGACCCGGGTGTTTTTCGTTACATTAGGCTTTGGCCCCAACTTGGCACGGGTGTTTTTAGTTACCCTAGTGAGATATGACGACCCCAACTTGGCCCAGGTGTTTTTAGTTACCCTAGTGAGATTTGACTGCCCCAACTTGGCCCGGGTGTTTTTAGTTACCCCAGTGAGATTTGACGGCCCCAACTTGGCCCAGGTGTTTTTAGTTACCCCAGTGAGATTTGACGGCCCCAACTTGGCCCAGGTGTTTTTAGTTACCCTAGTGAGATTTGACGGCCCCAACTTGGCCCGGGTGTTTTTAGTTACCCCAGTGAGATTTGACGGCCCCAACTTGGCCCAGGTGTTTTTAGTTACCCTAGTGAGATTTGACGGCCCCAACTTGGCCCGGGTGTTTTTAGTTTCCCTAGTGAGATTTGACGGCTCCAACTTGGCCCGGGTGTTTTTAGTTACCCCAGTGAGATTTGACGGCCCCAACTTGGCCCAGGTGTTTTTAGTTACCCCAGTGAGATTTGACGGCCCCAACTTGGCCCAGGTGTTTTTAGTTACCCCAGTGAGATTTGACGGCCCCAACTTGGCCCGGGTGTTTTCGTTACATTAGGCTTTGGCCCCAACTTGGCCCAGGTGTTTTTAGTTACCCCAGTGAGATTTGACGGCCCCAACTAGGCCCGGGTGTTTTTAGTTACCCCAGTGAGATTTGACGGCCCCAACTTGGCCCAGGTGTTTTCGTTACATTAGGCTTTGGCCCCAACTTGGCCAAGGTGTTTTTCGTTACATTTAGCTTTGGCCCCTACTTGGCCTGGGTGTTTTTTGTTACTTTTAGCTTTGGCCCCAACTTGGCCCGGGCGTTTTTCGTTACATTTAGCTTTGGCCCCTACTTGGCCCGGTCAATTTTACCAGTATTTTATCAGTATGCCCCGACGAGTGATTGCTTCTACTCCCTGAAATTTTTGCACGAGGGGATTAAAAGGCCCCTCTATGGCCCGGTTCATTTTCGTTACCCCAGCGAGCCTTGCACAGACATCGCTAATGGTCAATGACGTCACTAGGTAGCCACTCAATGACCCTGCACAGGCATTGCTAATGGTCAATGACATCATCAGCTAGCCAGTCATCCCGTCTTAATCTTCCCTGAATAAGTTCGTTTTCTGTTATTCTGTATTTATTCCCATTTTCAATATTTATAGCAAAGGGGATTAAAATGCTGCCTTCTGTCAAGCCTAATGTGCAGTAGCGTTAACCATTATATGCTCGTTTTTTTCTCAATAAGGTATTACCGTACTGTTTCCCATTGTCTAAGATCATTTTATAGCTAAGATTTCATATTAACATAAGAAATGAGTTCAAACCCTGTTACAGAACCAGTATTTACCCAGGTCTTTTTCCTAAATCTAAAACATATTCCAATTTATGCCCATTGTTTCATGTTCTGTCTAGTGTTGATAATTTTAATAGCCTATTAATATCCCCCTGTATCATGTTCATTCATTCACAGCTCTATCATGTCACATCTATTTCTTAGCCTTTCTAGAGAATGTAATTTGAGCTTTGTCAATCTTTCTTCAGAGATAGCTTATTGAGCATAGGGCTAATAAAAATGAAAACCTACTATCATCCATTTGTATGAAAACAGTCCCCTGCCAGGCGTGGTGACTTCAATGCAATTTCAGTAGTAATTCAATATTGCTGCATAAACGCATAAATGTATTTGCGTGTACATAAATATATATGCACATCTCGCATTCACTCAAAAACATGCCTCCCACACCTTACTGTAGCATAAAACAAATCAAAAATACTCATTCAGTATACATATGTATGGACTATATTAAGTGAAAGCATGCCTCTCATGTTATGAAATAAAGCTTTCTGCAGTCACCTTCTTTTCTGACGTCATCAACCCTAATGTGGTGCGAGGCGTCAACGTGCTAAATGCGGATCCCAGGAGGTTCACACATAAGTGTGAACTATTAATCAGGCTTAATACCTCAAATGTACTCTGTGCTTCACCAGAGTCGATATTCAGCTACAATAGCTCGTATTTTCGCTCATTACTTATATTTTCTGTTATTCATTTCATAAATCCTATCAAACCAGCCTAACCTAACTCTAATAGGACAGAGTGGAATGAAAAGGACAAAGCAGCAGTGAATGAAGTACTAAAGGCACTTGACATGGAAGGGGATGAGCATAGCATTGAGAAGGTTTTCAGGCTAGGATGGTACAACAAAGACTGAGACTGAGTGTTAAAGATAGTGTTTGCAAACGAGAGCACAAAGGAGAAGATCCTATCAAGGAAGAGCTCCCTGAAAAACGTGGGAAAATTAAAAAATGTATTCCTCCAGAGAGACATGACAAGGGAG
The DNA here is from genome assembly GCF_040958095.1 of Procambarus clarkii. NCBI lineage: Eukaryota > Metazoa > Arthropoda > Malacostraca > Decapoda > Cambaridae > Procambarus > Procambarus clarkii. The sequence goes on from NC_091156.1 coordinate 45,120,422, forward strand.
GAGAGAGCTGTGGCGGCAGATGCAAGGAAGAGGCGCAGGACGAGAGGGGAAAACCAGGAACTCACAGCTCCCAACACAACACCCCCAGAAGCGAGGGGGGAACCCACAACCAGCTACCCAGTAACACCAGAAGGGAGGACAACCCCGCCTTCCTCCTCTACATAGAAAACCCACTTACCCCAAACCCTCCCTGCCCCCACTCAAATGTTCAGCCAAATCTCCTTCCCCCCACACCCAATCCCCACCCTTCTACCCCTCCCCTCTTCCCGAGTCCTCCCTCACCCCCTTTCCTTCCCGTCCTCCCTCCCCTTTCACCTCATACCCTCCCTGTCCCTCCCCCTTCAGTGGATCCCCCGCCCCTCATCCCAGTATCCTCTGAGACCCTGTTATCCACCTCACAGGTCCTCACACCCATGGAACAGCCTCCCCCACCAGCAGAACATTCACCAGGGAGGCGATTTGAGAAGGGTCAGAAGAAAGTGAGCCTCAAAGTATGTACACTAACATAGATGGAATTACAAATAAAGCAAATGAGCTTGGAGAACGGGTACTAGAGGAAAACCCAGACATAATAGCCCTCACAGAAACAAAGATCACGAAAACGATAACAAACGCAGTGTTCCCACAGGACTATTATGTTATGAGGAAAGAGAGGGAAGGAAGAGGTGGGGGTGGTGTAGCTCTGCTGGTAAGAAAAGGCTGGGATTTCGAGGAGATGGATATTCAGGGCTGTGAAGGTTTCAGTGACTATATAGCAGGTACCGTAACAAATGGAGGGAAAAAAATTATAGTCGTAGTTATATATAATCCACCACCAAATGACAGAAGACCTAGATAGGAATATGATAGAAATAACATGGCCACCATTAACATAATAGAAAGAACAGCTTCTGTTGCTAGCAGGAATGGATCTGGACTACTAATTATGGGAGACTTCAACCATGGGAAGATAGATTGGAAGAACAGAGACCCGCATGGAGGACCAGAAACATGGAGGGCTAAGCTGCTGGACGTGGCAACAAGAAACTTTCTAAGCCAGCACATCAAAGAACCAACAAGAATGAGAGGAGAAGATGAACCAGCAATGCTTGATTTGATATTTACCCTAAATGAGCGGGATGTAAGGGAAGTTAAGATGGAAGCGCTCTTGGGAATGAGTGACCAAAGTCTATTGAACTTTAAGTTCCTGGTAGAGCTAGGAATTACCTCCCCCAAAAAAGAACTAGGAATCAAAAGGCTGGCATACCGCAAGGGGAATTATGAACAGATGAGAAGTTTCCTAAGTGAAATACCTTGGGACACAGACCTCAGAGATAAGTCTGTACAGGGTATGATGGACTATGTTACCCAAAAGTGTCAGGAGGCAGTAAACAGGTTCATCCCGGCCCAACGGGAAAAATCCGAGAAGCAACAGAAGAATCCATGGTATAATAGGGCATGTATGGAAGCGAAGAAACTGAACAAAAGGGCGTGGAGGAACTTCCGGAATAACAGAACACCAGAAAGCAGAGAGAGATACCAGAGAACCAGGAATGAGTACGTCAGGGTGAGAAGAGAAGCAGAGAAAAGTTTTGAAAATGATATAGCAAACAAAGCCAAGACCGAACCAAAGCTACTCCACAGTCACATCAGAAGGAAAACAACAGTGAAAGAACAGGTATTGAAACTTCGAACAGGCGAGGACGGGTACACAGAGAATGACAGAGAGGTGTGTGAAGAACTCAACAAGAGGTTCCAGGAGGTCTTCACAATAGAACAAGGTGAGGTTACTGTGCTAGGAGAAAGGGAGGTAAACCAGGCGGCCATGGAAGAGTTCGAAATTACGAGAGAGGAGGTCAAGAGACACCTGCTGGATCTAGATGCTAGAAAGGCTGTTGGTTCAGATGGGATCTCACCATGGATACTGAAAGAGTGTGCAGAGGCACTTTGCTTGCCACTCTCCATAGTGTATAGTAAGTCACTGGAGACGGGAGACCTACCAGAAATATGGAAGACGGCGAATGTGGTCCCAATATACAAAAAGGGCGACAGGCAAGAGGCACTTAACTACAGGCCAGTGTCCTTGACTTGTATACAATGCAAGGTGATGGAGAAGATCGTGAGAAAAAAC
>NC_091156.1:45123031-45235531 GCF_040958095.1 Procambarus clarkii
ATCATGCCCGGCCATAATGCCCGGCTATCATGCCCGCCATAATGCCCGGCTATCATGCCCGTCCATAGTGCCCGGCCATAGTGCCCGGCCATAGTGCCTGGCTATCATGCCCGGCCATAGTGCCTGGCTATCATGCCCGGCCATAATGCCCGGCTATCATGCCCGGCCATCATGCCCGGCCATAATGCCCGGCTATCATGCCCGTCCATAGTGCCCGGCCATAATGCCCGGCTATCATGCCCGGCCATAATGCCCGGCTATCATGCCCGGCCATAATGCCCGGCTATCATGCCCGGCCATAATGCCCGGCTATCATGCCCGGCCATAATGCCCGGCTATCATGCCCGGCCATAATGCCCGGCTATCATGCCCGGCCATAGTGCCCGGCCATAATGCCTGGCTATCATGCCCGGCCATAATGCCCGGCTATCATGCCCGGCCATAATGCCCGGCTATCATGCCCGGCCATAATGCCCGGCTATCATGCCCGGCCATAATGCCCGGCTATCATGCCCGGCCATAATGCCCGGCTATCATGCCCGTCCATAGTGCCCGACCATAATGCCCGGCTATCATGCCCGGCCATAATGCCCGGCTATCATGCCCGGCCATAATGCCCGGCTATCATGCCCGTCCATAGTGCCCGGCCATAGTGCCTGGCTATCATGCCCGGCCATAGTGCCTGGCTATCATGCCCGGCCATAATGCCCGGCTATCATGCCCGGCCATCATGCCCGGCCATAATGCCCGGCTATCATGCCCGTCCATAGTGCCCGCCATAATGCCCGGCTATCATGCCCGGCCATAATGCCCGGCTATCATGCCCGGCCATAATGCCCGGCTATCATGCCCGGCCATAATGCCCGGCTATCATGCCCGGCCATAATGCCCGGCTATCATGCTCGTCCATAGTGCCCGGTCATAATGCCCGGCTATCATGCCCGTCCATAGTGCCCGGCCATAATACACGGCTATCATGCCCGGCCATAATGCCCGGCTATCATGCCCGTCCATAGTGCCCGGCTATCATGCCCGGCCATAATGCCCGGCTATCATGCCCGGCCATAATGCCCGGCTATCATGCCCGGCCATAGTGCCCGGCTATCATGCCCGGCCATAGTGCGCGGCTATCATGCCCGGCTATCATGCCCGGCCATAGTGCCCGGCTATCATGCCAGGCCATAGTGCCCGGCTATCATGCCCGGCTATCATGCCCGGCCATAATGCCCGGCTATCATGCCCGTCCATAGTGCCCGGCAATAATGCCCGGCTATCATGCCCGTCCATAGTGCCCGGCCATAATGCCCGGCTATCATGCCGGCCATAATGCCCGGCTATCATGCCCGTCCATAGTGCCCGGCCATAATGCCCGGCTATCATGCCCCGGCCATAATGCCCGGCTATCATGCCCGGCCATAATGCCCGGCTATCATGCCCGGCCATAATGCCCGGCTATCATGCCCGGCCATAATGCCCGGCTATCATGCCCGGCCATAACGCCCGGCTATCATGCCCGTCCATAGTTCCCGGCCATAATGCCCGGCTATCATGCCCGTCCATAGTGCCCGGCCATAATGCCCGGCTATCATGCCCGGTTATAATGCCCGGCTATCATGCCCGGCCATAATGCCCGGCTATCATGCCCGGCCATAATGCCCGGCTATCATGCCCGGCCATAATGCCCGGCTATCATGCCCGGCCATAATGCCCGGCTATCATGCCCGGCCATAGTGCCCGGCCATAATGCCTGGCTATCATGCCCGGCCATAATGCCCGGCTATCATGCCCGGCCATAATGCCCGGCTATCATGCCCGGCCATAATGCCCGGCTATCATGCCCGGCCATAATGCCCGGCTATCATGCCCGGCCATAATGCCCGGCTATCATGCCCGTCCATAGTGCCCGGCCATAATGCCCGGCTATCATGCCCGGCCATAGTGCCTGGCTATCATGCCCGGCCATAGTGCCTGGCTATCATGCCCGGCCATAATGCCCGGCTATCATGCCCGGCCATCATGCCCGGCTATCATGCCCGGCCATAGTGCCTGGCTATCATGCCCGTCCATAGTGCCCGGCCATAATGCCCGGCCATAATGCCCGGCTATCATGCCCGGCCATAATGCCCGGCTATCATGCCCGGTCATAATGCCCGGCTATCATGCCCGGCCATAATGCCCGGCTATCATGCCCGGCCATAGTGCCCGGCTATCATGCCTGGCTATCATGCCCGGCCATAATGCTCGGCTATCATGCCCGGCCATAATGCCCGGCTATCATGCCCGGCCATAATGCCCGGCTATCATGCCCGGCCATAATGCCCGGCTATCATGCCCGGCCATAATGCCCGGCTATCATGCCCGGCCATAATGCCCGGCTATCATGCCCGGCCATAATGCCCGGCTATCATGCCCGGCCATAATGCCCGGCTATCATGCCCGGCCATAATGCCCGGCTATCATGCCCGGCCATAATGCCCGGCTATCATGCCCGGCCATAATGCCCGGCTATCATGCCCGGCCATAATGCCCGGGTATCATGCCCGTCCATAGTGCCCGGCCATAATGCCTGGCTATCATGCCCGGCCATAATGCCCGGCTATCATGCCCGGCCATAATGCCCGGCTATCATGCCCGGCCATAATGCCCGGCTATCATGCCCGGCCATAATGCCCGGCTATCATGCCCGGCCATAATGCCCGGCTATCATGCCCGGCCATAATGCCCGGCTATCATGCCCGGCCATAATGCCCGGCTATCATGCCCGGCAATAATGCCCGGCTATCATGCTCGTCCATAGTGCCCGGTCATAATGCCCGGCTATCATGCCCGTCCATAGTGCCCGGCCATAATACACGGCTATCATGCCCGGCCATAATGCCCGGCTATCATGCCCGTCCATAGTGCCCGGCTATCATGCCCGGCCATAATGCCCGGCTATCATGCCCGGCCATAATGCCCGGCTATCATGCCCGGCCATAGTGCCCGGCTATCATGCCCGGCCATAGTGCGCGGCTATCATGCCCGGCTATCATGCCCGGCCATAGTGCCCGGCTATCATGCCAGGCCATAGTGCCCGGCTATCATGCCCGGCTATCATGCCCGGCCACAATGCCCGGCTATCATGCCCGTCCATAGTGCCCGGCAATAATGCCCGGCTATCATGCCCGTCCATAGTGCCCGGCCATAATGCCCGGCTATCATGCCCGGCCATAATGCCCGGCTATCATGCCCGTCCATAGTGCCCGGCCATAATGCCCGGCTATCATGCCCGGCCATAATGCCCGGCTATCATGCCCGGCCATAATGCCCGGCTATCATGCCCGGCCATAATGCCCGGCTATCATGCCCGGCCATAATGCCCGGCTATCATGCCCGGCCATAACGCCCGGCTATCATGCCCGTCCATAGTTCCCGGCCATAATGCCCGGCTATCATGCCCGTCCATAGTGCCCAGCCATAATGCCCGGCTATCATGCCCGGTTATAATGCCCGGCTATCATGCCCGGCCATAATGCCCGGCTATCATGCCCGGCCATAATGCCCGGCTATCATGCCCGGCCATAATGCCCGGCTATCATGCCCGGCCATAATGCCCGGCTATCATGCCCGGCCATAGTGCCCGGCCATAATGCCTGGCTATCATGCCCGGCCATAATGCCCGGCTATCATGCCCGGCCATAATGCCCGGCTATCATGCCCGGCCATAATGCCCGGCTATCATGCCCGGCCATAATGCCCGGCTATCATGCCCGGCCATAATGCCCGGCTATCATGCCCGTCCATAGTGCCCGGCCATAATGCCCGGCTATCATGCCCGGCCATAGTGCCTGGCTATCATGCCCGGCCATAGTGCCTGGCTATCATGCCCGGCCATAATGCCCGGCTATCATGCCCGGCCATCATGCCCGGCTATCATGCCCGGCCATAGTGCCTGGCTATCATGCCCGTCCATAGTGCCCGGCCATAATGCCCGGCCATAATGCCCGGCTATCATGCCCGGCCATAATGCCCGGCTATCATGCCCGGTCATAATGCCCGGCTATCATGCCTGGCCATAATGCCCGGCTATCATGCCCGGCCATAGTGCCCGGCTATCATGCCTGGCTATCATGCCCGGCCATAATGCTCGGCTATCATGCCCGGCCATAATGCCCGGCTATCATGCCCGGCCATAATGCCCGGCTATCATGCCCGGCCATAATGCCCGGCTATCATGCCCGGCCATAATGCCCGGCTATCATGCCCGGCCATAATGCCCGGCTATCATGCCCGGCCATAATGCCCGGCTATCATGCCCGGCCATAATGCCCGGCTATCATGCCCGGCCATAATGCCCGGCTATCATGCCCGGCCATAATGCCCGGCTATCATGCCCGGCCATAATGCCCGGCTATCATGCCCGTCCATAGTGCCCGGCCATAATGCCTGGCTATCATGCCCGGCCATAATGCCCGGCTATCATGACCGGCCATAATGCCCGGCTATCATGCCCGGCCATAATGCCCGGCTATCATGCCCGGCCATAATGCCCGGCTATCATGCCCGGCCATAATGCCCGGCTATCATGCCCGGCCATAATGCCCGGCTATCATGCCCGGCAATAATGCCCGGCTATCATGCCCGGCCATAATGCCCGGCTATCATGCCCGTCCATAGTGCCCGGCCATAATGCCTGGCTATCATGCCCGGCCATAATGCCCGGCTATCATGCCCGGCCATAATGCCCGGCTATCATGCCCGGCTATCATGCCCGGCCATAATGCCCGGCTATCATGCCCGGCCATAATGCCCGGCTATCATGCCCGGCTATCATGCCCGGCCATAATGCCCAGCTATCATGTCCGGCCATAATGCCCAGCTATCATGCCCGGCCATAATGCCCGGCTATCATGCCCGTCCATAGTGCCCGGTTATCATGCCCGGCCATAATGCCCGGCTATCATGCCCGGCCATAATGCCCGGCTATCATGCCCGGCCATAGTGCCCGGCCATAATGCCTGGCTATCATGCCCGGCCATTATGCCCGGCTATCATGCCCGGCCATAATGCCCGGCTATCATGCCCGGCCATAATGCCTGGCTATCATGCCCGGCCATAATGCCCGGCTATCATGCCCAGCCATAATGCCCGGCTATCATGCCCGGCCATAATGCCCGGCTATCATGCCCGGCCATAATGCCCGGCTATCATGCCCGGCCATAATGCCCGGCTATCATGCCCGGCCATAATGCCCGGCTATCATGCCCGGCCATAATGCCCGGCTATCATGCCCGTCCATAGTGCCCGGCCATAATGCCTGGCTATCATGCCCGGCCATAATGCCCGGCTATCATGCCCGGCCATAATGCGCGGCTATCATGCCCGGCCATAATGCCCGGCTATCATGCCCGGCCATAATGCCCGGCTATCATGCCCGGCCATAATGCCCGGCTATCATGCCTGGCTATCATGCCCGGCCATAATGCCCAGCTATCATGCCCAGCCATAATGCCCAGCTATCATGCCCGGTCATAATGCCCGGCTATCATGCCCGTTCATAGTGCCCGGCTATCATGCCCGGCCATAATGCCCGGCTATCATGCCCGGCCATAATGCCCGGCTATCATGCCCGGCCATAATGCCCGGCTATCATGCCCGGCCATAATGCCCGGCTATCATGCCCGTCCATAGTGCCCAGCTATCATGCCCGGCCATAATGCCCGGCTATCATGCCCGGCCGTAATGCCTGGCTATCATGCCCGGCCATAATGCCCGGCTATCATGCCCGGCCATAATGCCCGGCTATCATGCCCGTCCATCGTGCCCGGCCATAATGCCCGGCTATCATGCCCGTCCATAGTGCCCGGCTATCATGTCCGTCCATAGTGCCCGGCTATCATGCCCGTCCATAGTGCCCGGCTATCATGCCCGTCCATAGTGCCCGGCTATCATGCCCGGCCATAATGCCCGGCTATCATGCCCGGCCATAATGCCCGGCTATCATGCCCGTCCATAGTGCCTGGCCATAATGCCCGGCTATCATGCCCGTCCATAGTGCCCGGCTATCATGTCCGTCCATAGTGCCCGGCTATCATGTCCGTCCATAGTGCCCGGCTATCATGCCCGGCCATAATGCCCGGCTATCATGCCCGGCCATAATGCCCGGCTATCATGCCCGGCCATAATGTCCGGCTATCATGCCCGGCCATAATGCCCGGCTATCATGCCCGGCCATAGTGCCCGGCCATAATGCCTGGCTATCATGCCCGGCCATAATGCCCGGCTATCATGCCCGGCCATAATGCCCGGCTATAATGCCCGGCTATCATGCCCGGCCATAATGCCCGGCTATCATGCCCGGCCATAATGCCCGGCTATCATGCCCGGCCATAATGCCCGGCTATCATGCCCGGCCATAATGCCCGGCTATCATGCCCGGCCATAATGCCCGGCTATCATGCCCGGCTATCATGCCCGGCCATAATGCCCGGCTATCATGCCCGGCCATAATGCCCGGCTATCATGCCCGTCCATAGTGCCCGGCCATAATGCCTGGCTATCATGCCCGGCCATAATGCCTGGCTATCATGCCCGGCCATAATGCCCGGCTATCATGCCCGGCCATAATGCCCGGCTATCATGCCCGGCCATAATGCCCGGCTATCATGCCCGGCCATAATGCCCGGCTATCATGCCCGGCTATCATGCCCGGCCATAATGCCCAGCTATCATGCCCGGCCATAATGCCCAGCTATCATGCCCGGTCATAATGACAGGCTATCATGCCCGTCCATAGTGCCCGGCTATCATGCCTGGCCATAATGCCCGGCTATCATGCCCGGCTATCATGCCCGGCCATAATGCCCGGCTATCATGCCCGGCCATAATGCCCGGCTATCATGCCCGTCCATAGTGCCCAGCTATCATGCCCGGCCATAATGCCCGGCTATCATGCCCGGCCATAATGCCCGGCTATCATGCCCGTCCATAGTGCCCGGCTATCATGCCCGTCCATAGTGCCCGGCTATCATGCCCGGCCATAATGCCCGGCCATAATGCCCGGCTATCATGCCCGTCCATAATGCCCGGCTATCATGCCCGTCCATAGTGCCCGGCTATCATGTCCGTCCATAGTTCCCGGCTATCATGCCCGTCCATAGTGCCCGGCTATCATGTCCGTCCATAGTGCCCGGCTATCATGTCCGTCCATAGTGCCCGGCTATCATGTCCGTCCATAATGCCCGGCTATCATGTCCGTCCATAGTGCCCGGCTATCATGCCCGTCCATAGTGCCCGGCTATCATGTCCGTCCATAGTGCCCGGCTATCATGTCCGTCCATAGTGCCCGGCTATCAAGTCCGTCCATAGTGCCTGGCTATCATGTCCGTCCATAGTGCTCGGCTATCATGCCCGTCCATAGGGCCCGGCTATCATGTCCGTCCATAGTGCCCGGCTATCATGCCCGGGTATAGTGCCCGTCCAACATGTCCGGCCATAATACCCGGCTATCATGTCCGGCCATAATGCTCTCTGGTCTGGAAGTTACTGATTGCTCGCTCCAGGTTTTTGTTTTTGCCGTTATCTGCTAATTTGTGCAATTTTGATACATTATTTAGGAAGTTATTGGGGTGTAAAAAAGATTTTTTGGGGGGAGGGGAAGGAATTGCTTTTAGAAGGGTACGTGGGTGATTTTTGGATTGGGGGATATAGGTGGCGTATGTGGGTGATTGGTAGATTGGGATGAATAGTGGAACTGGTTATTGAGGACTGGGGTGGGGGTGTTGGGTACGGGGGGTTATCTTGAGACGATTTCGGGGCTTTTAGTGTCCCTTCGGCCCGGTCCTCGACCAGGCCTCCATCCCCAGGAAGGAGCCCGTGACAGCTGACTAACACCCAGTTACCTATTTTACTGCTAGGTAACAGGAGCATAGGGTGAAAGAAACTCTGCCCATTGTTTCTCGTCGGCGCCCGGGATCGAACCCCGGACCACATGATCAAAAGTCCAGCCTGCTGTCCGCTCGGCCGACCGGCTCCCCAATGCCGGTCGGGGGGGGGGGGGGGGGGGAATGGTCGTGGAAGTGTGGGTATGTCTGGGAAACAATGGAGTGGATTCTTGCCTCTTCCCCTCCTGCTCTTGCTTCCTTATCTTCACGTTCCCTGCTTTCCTTTCCTCTTGTTCTCCATTACTGCTCCAGCTTCTATAACTCCTCCCTGTCGCTTTCTGGCCATTCTCTCTCTCTCTCTCTCCCTCTCCCTCCCTCTCTCTTTCTTTCTCTCTCTCTCTCTCTTTGTCTCTCTCTCTCTTTGTCTCTCTCTCTCTCTCTCTCTCTCTCTCTCTCTCTCTCTCTCTCTCTCTCTCTCTCTCTCTCTCTCTCTCTCTCTCTCTCTCTCTCTCTCTCTCTCTCTCTCTCTCTCTCTCTCTCTCTCTCTCTCTCTCTCTCTCTCTCTCTCTCTCTCTCTCTCTCTCTCTCTCTCTCTCTCTCTCTCGTCTCCTAACTATCCCACCCTTTACCCTCCCCTCATCCTATCCTGCGTTACTTCCCTCCTCTTCCCATTTCCTCGTTCTTGGCTTTAACATCTCGAACGTTTCTCGACTGTTGTTTTCACTTCCTTTACGTCTTATCGCGCTTCATTTGCTTCCAACTCTAGTTTCTCAGTCCCAGTACCAACTGGTACCCATGGCCTTCCTGCCCTAGTTACCCTCTTATCCTTAATACCCATCTCCCCTCGTACCCACGAGCAGTGATGTGGTGGAGGCAGACTCCATACACAGTTCTATATGCAAATATGATAGAGCCCAATAGGCTCAGGATCCTGTACACCACAACTAGGTGAGAACACAGCTCGCCTGCCTTAATTCTGGGCCTTGACACTTGATGTGTCTTGTGCGGTTTACATCACATGTGCTGGTATTTGCTCGTGTAAAGGCCTAGTTTACACATGTGATATTTGCTGGCGTAATGACCCTGTTTACACATGCGATATTTGCAGGTGTAAGGGCCCAGTATTGACCAATGGTCATGGTAATTCAAATAAAAAATAATTCAACCAATTATTAAAGCCAATTATTCAACCAATTATTGAAACCAATTGTTCAACTAATTATTAAAACCAATTATTAAATAAATTATTAAAACAAATTATTCAACCAATTATTAAAACCAATTATTCAACCAATTATTAAAACCAATTATTAAAACCAATAATTCAACCAATTATTTAAACCAATTATTCAAGCAATTATTAAAACCAATTATTCAACAAACTATTAAATCAATTATTTCACCAATTATTACAGAAGTTTATAACTTCTACGCTACTGGAGTGCCCGGCTGTATCCTGTGTGACAGGTTGTTCAGCGGGTTATTAAACTGTTATTGAAGTTGTTTAATTACCATTGGTGAGAGTGTGACACATGTGAGTGTGTCGCCAGTGTGACACATGTGAGTGTGTCGCCAGTGTGACACATGTGAGTGTGTCGCCAGTGTGACACATGTGAGTGTGTCGCCAGTGTGACACATGTGAGTGTGGCCAGTATGACACATGTGAGTGTGTCGCCAGTGTGACACATGTGAGTGTGTCGCCAGTGTGACACATGTGAGTGTGTCGCCAGTGTGACACATGTGAGTGTGTCGCCAGTGTGACACATGTGAGTGTGTCGCCAGTGTGACACATGTGAGTGTGTCGCCAGTGTGACACATGTGAGTGTGTCGCCAGTGTGACACATGTGAGTGTGTCGCCGGTGTGACACATGTGAGTGTGTCGCCGGTGTGACTCATGTGAGTGTGGCCAGTGTGATACATGTGAGTGTGTCGCCAGTGTGACACATGTGAGTGTGTCGCCAGTGTGACACATGTGAGTGTGTCGCCAGTGTGACACATGTGAGTGTGTCGCCAGTGTGACACATGCGAGTGTGTCGCCAGTGTGACACATGTGAGTGTGTCGCCAGTGTGACACATGTGAGTGTGTCGCCAGTGTGACACATGTGAGTGTGTCGCCAGTGTGACACATGTGAGTGTGTCGCCAGTGTGACACATGTGAGTGTGGCCAGTGTGACACATGTGAGTGTGTGGCCAGTGTGACACATGTGAGTGTGGCCAGTAAGACACATGTGAGTGTGTCGCCAGTGTGACACATGTGAGTGTGTGGCCAGTATGACACATGTGAGTGTGTCGCCAGTGTGACACATGTGAGTGTGTCGCCAGTGTGACACATGTGAGTGTGTCGCCAGTGTGACACATGTGAGTGTGGCCAGTATGACACATGTGAGTGTGTCGCCAGTGTGACACATGTGAGTGTGTGGCCAGAATGGCACATGTTAGTGTGGCCAGTATGACACATGTGAGTGTCATACTGGCCACATTCATAGCTCTGTGGGCGTTCACGTTCATAGCTCTGTTTGCCGGGTTCTCTTTCTCTGTCTACCGTAAACCCATGCACAGTGGCATGAACATTCACTTCCTTTCCTACCATTCTTCTGTTAAGAAAAGTGTCCTCGTCTCTCTCTTCCTCCGCGCTCTACGCCTCAGCTACCCTCAGTTTCTTGATTCTGAAATTGCCTTTATCTACAAATCATTCTCTCGCCTTGGTTACCCTTTGCATTTCATCAACTGTGCCTGTTCTCAAGCAAAACGCAATATCTTTCATCCTACACCTGCTTCCAACACTAGTAGCACTGTACTATGCCTTCCCTTCATATCTGAACTCAAAACTTTTACCAATACCTTTCGTCCTCTTGACATAAAGCTCGCCTTCAGGAGGAGTCTGGGTGGTTTCGGAAAAGTTGTTCAATGTCAACCAATATTTTTTGACTAGTTGTATATGAAAAGTGCTGAAATTGTCGCAAGTTTCAGTACTGCAGCGTAAATAGAAATGGAGATTTTTTTCAACGTTTTTTACACATTTTTAAGTCTACACTTCAGAACACACGTTTCTGATATAATTATTCTGTGACACTTTTCTGACACATTAGCATATAATAAAGGATTGCTAGTTTGAGAATTTCCAAAACATCTTTAGTTTTCCTAATACAAATGTTCAAAGTTCCCCCCAAAAATTATGCAAATATGGCATGTTTATTGCTATTATAAAACAATAAATGAACTTAGAGAAAAATGCTCTCTAGCAAATGTAGAGACATGCCCTCCACATATACTGTGTAAGTTTCATGTAAATGAATAAAAAATTAAACAGTTTTGTAAACGTTTGTGTCAATTGAAAAAAAAAAAAACAGAAATTAATAAAGACTAAGGTTCTAAAATCTGTGGCTGAGGTTGACATCAACCAATTTTCTCCAAAATTGGCACCCTTATAGATAGGCTTACGTGCAGTCAGGTGTGTAAGTTTGATGCAAATCGGCCGAAAAAAAAATAAAAAATACATTTTTTTTCCTTAAAAATTATTTCCAATTAATCTAATTATAATACTTGTTTAATATATGCTATTGTGATAGCAAAGAGTCATAGCTATGATTTCAGTTGACACTTTTGTTTGATAATCGATTTTGACCATTTTGGTATAATTTTCAGTTACTTCAATATTTTTTTCTCCCTTCCTATTTATGCTACGATGCTGAAACTTAGACCAGATAAAACACTTTTCATATAGAACTTGTCAAAAAAGTTTGATTGAAATCGAACGAGTTTTCATTTATTGCATTTTTGGAACCTGATTGGAACCAGACGCCCCTTCAGACAAAGTAACACACTTCGTAGCAATCTAGTTCACACTGCCCCTCATACTTTTAATGCTGCTGGTGTCTACTCTATTTCCTGTTCGTCTTGTCCTCTCCAATACTTTGGCGAAACTGGCCGTACACTGAATGACAGACTTAAAGAACACAAGAGAAGTGTTAAGTCTGCAGACACTAACAATGCTCTCTTCTGTCATGTGAGGGATTCCAATCATCCTGTTGATTGGTCTTCCTCCAAAATAATCTTTCCTGGCTCTACTCTACATAGACGCCGTCTTGTTGAATAGGCTCTAATACACAATGTACCCAACATGAACTTGAGTCCTGGCTTTGTTGCTGTGGACTCTTCCCTTTCACAGTATATACTTAAATGCTCTAATCTTTCTAACAAACGTGACCTAGCATAGCTTACCCTTCCATTTATCTTTCTTTCTCTTTCCTTTTCTTTCTCTCTTCTCTCTTTTCTGTTCTTTGGTTTTCTTTACGTTCCCTTGCTATCCCCTTCTTATTCCTATTACTATCTCCTTCTCATTCGGTGGTTATAATAGAAGCTGCCTTGTATGGGCCGATAGGCCCTCTGCAGTTCCTACTACTATCTCCTCTACTACACTTTGCTCCTCACCTCTCTCCAGCCTATTTATTGTCTGCGTCTACTTCCTCATCACAATCGACTTGAGATTGGTCCAGGACGGACCGAAACGTCGTCGTCCCTTCACCTTCTAGTATGTGGGTTGGTCAATAATCTTGATGACTCTGAGAAAACCTTTTGATGTCTTAGAGAATAACTTTTATGACTTAGAGAATAACTTTGATGAATGAAAGTGACCTAGAAATTACCTTTGATGACTGAGACTAACTTTTGATGACTCTGCGAATGACTTTGATGTCTTAGAGAACAACTTTGATGACTTGACTTGAACGAATGTGAGTTAGAGGTCACCTTTGATGACTCTGAGATTATCTTTGATGACTTTGAGAATGACGTTTGAGAACATGAGTAGTATTTTTGATAGCTCAGAGATTAACTTTTGATGACATAGAGAATAACGTTTATGTCTTAGAGAACAACATTGATGTCTTAGAGAATACCTTTGATGAACGAAGGTGACTTAGATAATATCCTTGATGACTCTGAGAATAACCTTGATGGCTCTGGGAATACCTTTGATGACTCTGAGAATAACTTTGATGAACGAAGATGTTTTGGAAAGTTTCTCTGATGAACGAAGGTGACTTACAGAATAACTTTGATGACAGAGATTAACTTGGATGGCTTAGAGATTAACTTTTGAGGACTGAGATTAACTTTTGATAGCTCTGAGATTAACTTTTGATAGCTCTGAGATTAACTTTTGTGGACATAAGTAGTATTTTGACGTCTCTGAGTGTGTCTTTGGGTGTGTCCTTGATGTATCAAAGAGTAACTCTGACGTCTCGAAGAGTAACTTTGACGTCTCGAAGAGTAACTTTGATGTCTCGAAGAGTGTCTTTGATTTCTCGCAGAGTATTTTTGTTGTCTTTGAGTGCATCTTTGATGTCTTTGAGTATGTCCTTGATGTCTCGAAGAGTGTCTTTGACTATATTTCTTACTAAACAACATATAATTTTAGTTACGAAAGTGCTGAAAGAAGTTACATTTGACTATTTTTGTACTCTACGATGTATACTGTTAGTTACGAAAGTGCGGAACGAAGTTACATTTGACTATTTTTTCTTACTTAACGACACATAATTTTAGTTAGGAACAGTGATGAATCTGACTAGTTATAGTTGGCTTGACGAATAGTTTTAGTTGAGAAATGATGAACAAGACTACTTTCAGTTGATTGACGATGGATAAAGTTAGTTATGAACAGTATTGGAAAGTTTCCTTTGACTATTTTTAGCTAAGAGAACGGTCATTTTAATTAAGACCAATATTGACCGAGGTTAATTCTGACTATTTTTAGTTGACTGGATAATAAGTTTAGTTGAGAAATGACGAAAGTGACAATGTTTTTAGTTGATTGATGAATATTTTTAGTTAAAATAAGAATAGTTTGATTTTAAAGAATATGTAAGAGAATATGGCGAACACAGAGAACATATGGGGAACATGACAAAGAACGCAGAAAACATGTAAGAAAAGTTGATGAACACAGTGAACATGAATACTGAGTATAAAAAGTTGTACAGAGAACATGTAAGGGACTGTAAAGTACTGGTAAGAACATGTAGTGGAGGGATGGAGGACAATTGTAAAAGTTAGGTGGAGAACATGTGCAAACGTGTAAAGGATTGAGAGAGATTGTAAGCATCGGTACTGAGATGTGCGGAACGCATGCTTGAACATGTATGTAAGAAAGTGTAGTGAGATGCGAGGCGAACATGTGGGGACTTGTAATGGAAGGAAGGAGTTGGGTATATTTACATACGGGTCATGCTAAAATATGATAGGATACACGGTAATAGTTGTTTAAGTCTTATTGAAAGAACTAGAGAATATGTAAGAGTAAGTACTGATCTAAACGTACAGAGATAATGCTATGAACGGGGAAAGAATGCAAATTAATAACTATATTTAAAATTTATGAAACTTGGATGAGATGAGGAAGAGGGGAAGATAAGGAGGAAGGCGGGAGGGGGTGAAAAGATAATTACACAGGTGCGGTTAGGTGGTTTTACTCTGATAAAGAGTTAGGCTGGAGAGGGACTTGATCGGAAATATTTATGTTTGATGATCTAAGGCAGAGGAAAGGAAATGGAGCTAGGCTAATGTCTTGATTTATTTTACTACGTTAGAAATATGGTGGTCTTAAATCTCAGGGGATTTGGTCTGATAATAAAGAACTTGTACAAATGAGCTAAGCGGGGAACAAGAGTTGAAAACTCGGTAACTGAACTGGTCGTATTAACTACATCTGAAATAGCTACGGTTTAAATTTTATAGGATTTCGTTAGATACTAAAGGCAACTAAGTTGGTGAACATGAGTTTGAACTCGGTAATTTGCTTTGATTTATTTTACAAGGGGGGGTCTGAAAATGTAGTTGTGGGTTTAAATCTCCGGGGATTTGGACTGATAGTAGTGAATTTGCAAGAGGGAACTAAGACAGAGGACAACAGCTAGAGTGCGGTAAATACGCTATGTTTACTTACTCAGTTAGAAGTATGGCGGGTTTAAATTTTATGAAAATTAATGGGTTATTAA
Source organism: Procambarus clarkii (assembly GCF_040958095.1). Lineage (NCBI taxonomy): Eukaryota > Metazoa > Arthropoda > Malacostraca > Decapoda > Cambaridae > Procambarus > Procambarus clarkii. The sequence goes on from NC_091156.1 coordinate 45,137,892, forward strand.
CGAAGATGTGCGAGGGAACTAAGGCTTAGGACGAAAGCTGGAGCTTGGTAACTAAATTACTGTATTGTACTAAGTTTGAAATATGACGGATTAAAATTTTAGGATGATTGGACTGTTAGTAAAGAAGTTACGGGGATAAACTACAGCGGGGACAGGAGCTAGAACTTGCTTACTGAATTGATTTGATCTACTATGTCTGAAAAATGACTGTTTATAATTTCAGGAGGATTGGGCTGATAGTATTCAATATACGACAGTGGACTAAGCTAGAACTTGCTTACTGACTCGACTGATTTGTGTGAAACTGACTTGTTTAATGTAAAGGAATTAGCATTACGGTGTCTAAAATAGTTGTACGGATTTATGAACGAATAATATAAAGATAATGAAAAAAGTGAGGGGTAAGGTAATAGATGGAGAGGCTGAGGGACTGATAGATATTACGGTGACACTAAGATAAGATTATGGAGATGATACCTGTTTGGTGGGGTCGGAATACGTGATGCGGGAGTGTGAGGTGGGGGCAGGTGATGAGAGGTGATAGGTAGGAACAGGCGTTACGGCGACGCTAAGATAAGATAAGATTACGGCGGTGACCTGGATGAGAGGGGGGTGTGAGGTAGGAACAGACGATGCAGGGATGGGAGGGAAGGGGGAGGGGGTGAGAGGTAAGGTGACGTGGTGGGCGGAAGGGGGTGGGAGGGGGATGGCCGGGTAATGCTTTAGTTTTAGTTATATAGACATACTCGTTTGTATGTAAGAATTTCTACTTAATCGTATACGGTCCAAAATATCTGTTTATTATCAGTATGAACTCTGAAAAAATTAGAATTTCTCCTATAAGATCTCTTAACAAACTTCTATGAACATATTTTCCTCATAAGAACTCTTAACAAACTTCTAAAATCTCAGAAATTATTTTCCTCATAAGAATTCCTTAATTCCAAATCAGTGACCGGCCAAAATCACCTGGAACCCCTGACGCTGTAGCGTCCTCTTCTTAAAAGTTCGGTGTGACATATCGTTCATCTTTTCTAAAGTTTGGTGCATCGGGTGTAACGTATTGGCCCTTTTTTCTAAAGTTCGGCGAATACGGTGTGCCGTATTGACCCTTTTTTTCCAAAGTTTGGTGAATCCGGTTTGACATATCAGCCTTTTTCCCAGAAAAAAGTTCCCATATGGCTTCATCGCTACTACTTATAGTCTACCCACTTCAAGATCCTGAACCAACATAGAAGCAGCAAGAGCATGTATGGGCCAATAGGCCTTCTGCAGTTACTTCTATTCTTATATTTTCTTATCCAATTTATACCTTCATATTCTGTCTTATCTCTGTCACCTCACCCAAAGTGAGTATAAGTATAATGTATTTTGTGTGTAAACCTAATCTTTTGAAAATGTAATAATCATTACGAAATGCATTCAAACGTCAGACCAGAAATAAAAGAATGAATTTTGGAGAGTTCATTTATCAATTACCCTCGACAGTAAAGAAGAATGTAAGAAATATTGAGAAGATTCGTGTTAGAGTTATTAATCTTACCTTTTCAGTCATATTCAGCAACACACACACACACACACTCACACACACACACACAGTTTGGTGTTGGTGTGGTGTGGTGTGGTGTATGGTGTGGTGTGGTGTGTGATGTGGTGTTGTGACCATCGTGTTGGGTGGATGTGGGTTGGGAGCTCCTGGTTCACTAGTGGAGTGGGAGGGGTAATCAGGCAACTTCGAAGTGAAAAAGTGTGTACAAGTGAATGAAAAAACCTTGGGTTTTGACCAAAGCCATAAGGTAGTGAAGAATAACAGTTTAAGTAGCGTAATTCAAAATAGTTGATGAAGTGCTGTGGCAGTGTGCAGTGTGGAGCGGACCTCACCGACCTCTGACCGTGACCTCACCCCCCGGCAGCAACCCTCCTACCACCACGTGGGACGACGCTTGGAGATTCACTCACCTATTGTGTTAGCAGGACGGTGAGATACTTGGAACCCCTGTGGGTAAGGTTGCATTATAGCAATGACTAGGTCAGGAAGGGCGTCTAGGTCCAACAGTATTATGATTGAAGAAGAAGATAGGTTTGTGGAGAAGATGATTGGGCAATTTGTAGAGAAGAGGGATGTTTGGATAGATGATCTAATCCAGGGGATTAAAAGTGAAGTCTTTAATAAAATACAGGACGAGGTTCAAAGACTCAAACAAGAGTTTATGGATTATATTCAAGAGGAAATCAGGAAGAGCAGGGTAGAATGGCAAGGAGAAATATCTAGGCTTACTAATGAATTTGGCAGGAATAAGGGAAGCTTGGCAGGGGAAGGGGGAGTATTAGTAGGTGGAGTAGCGGGAGTGGGAGGGGTGGGGGTCAGCCAGGGAGGGGGCCACCAGCATGACCCTGAACTGAGAAAGAGGACAATCATAATCCATGGATTGCTTGAAGCCAGGGCACCATCGAGGCAGGAAAGGATGGAGATTGAGGATTTGGAGCTACAGGGGATATTGAGAGACAAGAGCCCAGATGGCAGGGAATGAGGTGCAAGTCCAACGACGCATTGGGCCATACAACTGTCACAGGAAACGACCTGTCCTGGTACAGTTCACTAACGAAGAGGCAGTGGATTACATACTGCATCACAAACACTTACTCAGAGGTAGCGAAAATTACTACAACATATATATTGACAAATTCGTGACGAAGGAGGAGCAGATAGCCCACAGAGCAAGCAAACAACAATACAACTCTTCCCATTTGAGCGTAGCTACACACCCCAATGCTAATCCACACCATGCTAACCAGCTCACACATTCTCATTCCCCAAATCAGCCCTCTCTGCCCCTGCTTATCTCCCCAACACCTCCCTTGACCACACTGCAGTCAAATTCATCCCACATTCCAAGGACCCCCTCATCACCTCAACCCCCAAAACCCGTCCAGCCCTCATCCCCTCAACCCCCAAACCCCACCCAGCCCTCATCCCCTCAACCCCAAGAACCCACCCAGCCCTCATCCCCTCAACACCCAAAACCTACCCAGCCCTCACCCCTCCTAATCCCCTCTCCTTCCATGTGACCCCCCACCCTTGCGAGGGGGGTGGGAGGTTCCCCCCACCCCCTCTATCCTTCCCCCTCCCAACCTCTCAACCTCTATCTGACTCCCAACCTTACGCTATCTCCCAACCCCTCTATGCCTATCAGACCCTCCCTAATCTTCAGACCCAGTATGCCCTTCTTAATCCAGACCTATCTACCCAGGCCCTACCCCAGACCCTCCTACCTACCTTCCTAGAAGCCCAGCCCCCATTAGCCCCCCAAGCACCCCTCCTGACCTCTTTCACCCCCATACATCCCCCTGGACCCCCCCAGACACCCCTCGGATCCCCCCGGACATCCCCCGGATCCTCCCCGCCCCCAGTCATCCCCCAGACAACCCCCAGATCCCCCAGATCCCCCTGCCCCCAGTCACCCCCCAAACACCCCCCAGATTCCCCCAGACCCCCAGAGAAAGGGAGAACTCTGGTACAAGAGTTTCCATGAAGAATCTCAAGGTTTGGTACACCAATGTTGATGGGGTATCTAATAAAGCAGAAGAGATAAAAGAAAGAGTGAGTGAAGCAGATCCTGACATAGTTGCAATTGTGGAAACTAAAATTAATGACATGATCTCAGATGCAATCTTTCCAGAAGGGTACCAGGTGATACGATAAGAGAGGACACAGAGACAGGGAGGGGGAGTGGCACTCCTAATAAAGCGGAAATGGAAGTTTGAAGACCTGGGAAATCGAGTTACCAATGAGTGCACAAGCTTCATACATGGAACTCTGACAGTAGATGGGAGGAAGATTGTGATCTTGATAATCTACAATCCCCCACCAAACAGTATAAGACCCAGGCAGGAGTATGATGACAACAACAAGGCATGTATAGATGAACTGCAGAAGGCAGCAACACTAGCCCACAGAATGAGAGTGAAGCTGCTGATCATGGGGGACCTAAATCATGGAGAGATAAATTAGGAATCAAGGAATCCCCATGGAGGGGACAAAACGTGGGGAGCAAAATTAGTAGATGTTATAGACAGGAATTTCCTAACACAACATGTGAAGGAAGACACAAGGGAAAGAGGTGGAGATGCACCGAGCCTATTAGACCTGATTTTCACCCTGAACGTAGAAGATAACGAGAATTTAGAGCATGAAATACCTCTAGGGGCCAGTGACCATTGTGTCCTAGTCTTTGACTACATGATGGAATTCAAACTTATGACCATGGGACAAGAGATCTGGGAAAGGAGAGTTGACTACAGGAAAGGGGACTATAAGAGGATAAGGGACTATCTGGGTGAAGTGCAGTGGGAGGAAGAAATTAGAGGAAAAACAGTCCAAGATATGATGGACCTAGTCATAAAGAAATGCCAGGAGGCCGAAGAGAGATTTATACCAAGAGTAAAGGGAAAAAATAGGAAGGAATATAATAACCCATGGTTTAATAGACAGTGTCAGGAAGCAAAAATGGCCAGCAGGCGGGAGTGGAGGAAGTACAGAAGACAAAGGACAGAGGACAACAGGATCAGATACAACAGAGCTAGGAACGATTACATTAACATAAGACGAACATCGGAAAGGGACTATGAGAACGATATTGCAATCAAAGCGAAAAAACAACCTAAGTTACTACACAGTCATATAAGAAGAAAAATGTTTGTGAACGACCAAGTGACAAGACTAAGGAAGACAGAGGGGGGCATATACTGAAAGTGACAAGGAAATCTGCGAGGCACTGAATGCCAGTTTCCATGGAGTGTTCACTACCGAGCCTGAGCAGCTCCCATTGTTGGAAGGGGTTACCCTAGATGAAAGACTATCAGATATAGAGGTGACAGCAGAGGAGGTAATGAAACAGTTGACATCTCTAGATGCAACTAAAGCAATTGGACCAGACAAAGTATCACCGTGGATACTAAAAGAAGCAGCACAGGCCCTCAGCGTGCCTCTGGCAATGATCTTTAATGAGTCACTTATGTCGGGAGAATTGCCCAGTTGCTGGAAGAAGGCAAATGTCGTGCCGATCTTCAGGAAAGGTGATAGGGAGGAGGCACTTAACTATAGACCTGAATCACTGACAAGCATCCCCTGTAAAATACTGGAAAGAATAATTAGGCTACGACTGGTTGCACACCTGGAGAACATTAGGTTTGTGAACAAACATCAGCATGGGTTCTGGACAGGGAAACCGTGCCTAACAAACCTTCTTGAATTCTATGATAAAATAATGAGGATAAGACAGGACAGAGATGGTTGGGCAGACTGCATATTTCTGGACTGCCAAAAAGCCTTTGATACAGTACCGCACATGAGACTGCTGTTCAAGCTCATGAGGCAGGCGAGGGTGGGGGGAAAAGGTCCTAGCATGGATAAGGAACTACCTAACAGGAAGGAGACAAAGAGTTACGGTAAGGGGCGAGAAGTCGGACTGGCGAACAGTAACAAGTGGAGTACCACAAGGATCGGTGCTGGGACCAATTCTATTTCTTGTATATGTTAACGACATGATTACAGGCGTAGAGTCCAACATGTCGATGTTTGCGGATGATGCAAAGTTGATGAGAAGAGTTGTGACAGAAGAGGATTGCAGGATCCTCCAAGAAGACCTGAACAGGTTGCAGAGATGGTCAGAGAAATGGCTACTGGAATTCAACACGAGCAAATGTAAAGTTATGGAAATGAGACTAGGAGATAGGAGACCAAAGGGACAGTACACAATGAAGGGGAACAGCCTACCTGTGACGACGCGCGAAAGAGACCTGGGTGTGGACGTAACACCTAATCTATCTCCTGAGGCACATATAAATAGGATAACGACAGCAGCGTACTCTACACTGGCAAAAATTAGAACATCATTCAGAAACCTAAGTAAGGAGGCATTTACGGCGCTTTACACTGCCTACGTGAGGCCAGTTCTAGAGAATGCCGCCTCATCATGGAGTCCCCATCTGAAGAAGCATATAATGAAACTGGAAAAGGTTCAGAGGTTTGCAACAAGACTCGTCCCCGTGCTACGAAAGATGGGGTATGAGGAGCGCCTGAGGGAACTCTGCCTTACGACACTAGAAAGAAGAATGGAGAGGGGGGACATGATAGGAACGTATAAAATACTCAGAGGGATTGACAGAGTGGACATAGACGAAATGTTCACACGGAATAGTAACAGAACGAGGGGACATGGATGGAAGCTTGAAACTCAGATGAGTCATAGAGATGTTAGGAAGTTTTCTTTTAGCGTGAGAGTAGTGGGAAAATGGAATGCACATCAGGAAAAGGTTGTGGAAGCAAATACTATTCATAATTTTAAAACCAGGTATGATAGGGAAATGGGATAGGAGTCATTGCTGTAAACAACCGATGCTCGAAAGGCGAGATCCAAGAGTCAATGCTCGATCCTGCAGACACAACTAGGTGAGTACAACTAGGTGAGTACACACACACACACAAACAGATATAGCATGGGAAACAGATCTCAGGGAAAAGACGGCCCAAGATATGATGGATTACATCACGCAGAAGTGCAAGGACGCAGCAAACAAGTTTGTCTGAGTCCAAAAGGAAAACAGAGAAATGAAGATGAGAAACCCATGGTTTAATCAGAGATGTAGGCTAGCTAAGCAGCAAAGTAAAAGGGCATGGGGAAACTATAAGAATAACAGGACACTGGAGAGCAGAGAAAGATACCAGAATGCCAGGAATGAATATGTCAGGATGAGAAGAGAAGCAATACGAAAGAGAAAGACAATACAAAAATGACATCGCAAGCAAGGCAAAGACTCGTAATAACCTGTTCCTTTACAGCAGTAAAGGAACAGGTTATGAAATTAAGGATAGGGGCAGAAGAATTCACTACAAATGACAAGGAAGTGTGTGAAGAACTGAATAAGAAATTCCAGGAGGTCTTCACCTTAGAGCAAGGAGAAATTCCAGAGATAAGTGAGAGAATAGCTAACCATTGTGACGGTGTTCCCCCCCTTATATTTCTCCCACGCCTGCAGTAAGAGTCATGTCCACTTTACCCGAGCGTTCTCTACGTCGCAGGCATCAGTTTGGTATATGTGGGGGAATGTAGTGTTCTCGGAGTGCCGAGAAATTTAAAAAAGAAGAGTATTTTGGGCTGTGGTTTAGGCCCTTTAGGAAGCCAATATGGCGCTGGCTCTTCTGTTTTCCCGCTAAAACTGTGTGACGTCAGTGACACCGGATTGGTCACCGACAGCAATGTGGCACAGGGAGCCAATGAAAACCTCCCGTAGCGAATGTGACGTCACGAAGGAAGGGGCGTCCGGTCAGAGCGCCACGGCGGCGCCAGCAGTCTGACACGACACGTCAAGGAGGTTGGACGTGCGAAGAATGGTCCTGTCAGTTTGACAGTTGTTTCCCGCTCCCGTGGATTTTACGCGTCACCCGAAGTCTGCCAGTACTCTGTGAGGTCTTCCTTCGTTCTTGTGTTGGACCAGAGAGGGAATCGACGGGATATTGAGCAACAAGTGCTCCAGGACAGGTACTGTGCAAGAAGAAGTGAAGTCTGTGCAGTGACGTATGCGACGTCTGAGGCAGTTCACCCTTTTGTGACGGCGTAGTGGCTGGACTGAGCCACCGGGAAGCAGTGGAAGAAGGAAACTATTCGGGAATCCGAACGACTGCAGCCGAGACGTAGGCGGGCAGCCGTAGCTGGGAGGAGAAGTTGATGGCCGGGAGACCGCCTCCAACCCTACAAGAAGTCGAAGAGGAGCACGGACCTGCAGGGAAAAGGCACGGAGACGACGCGCTTACGGTGGGACATTGATTGAGTTCCTGGAGGACACGACAGTGTGTGTGTGGGGGCGTTCCCTACACGAGGCAGGAGCCAGGACCAGGAGCTACAACTCAACTCTCATCGGAGGATAGGTGGAAGTAGGTGATTCTAGTTTCCCTCCCAATTCCCCTTTAGTCAGCTATATTAATTAGCCTGAGTATTTTGTATGTCGTGAGCAAGGCTCATCTATGTCACAGTAAAGCACCAGTGTGCAGAGTGGTACTATAAAGAGTACTCACGATATTTATGATTATTATTGGTGTATGCAGGCACCCGGAGAAATTGATGAATTTACTATGTTGAGAATGTCTTTCATGAGACTTTAATGTGATCATATAGTGAGAGAATATATATATATAATTATGCCAGTGTTGGGAGTTAGGCTATGTGCCCAGTAACTATGTTATTACCATTATTGATGTCTGACTCATCTATATATATATATATATATATATATATATATATATATATATATATATATATATATATATATATATATATATATATATATATATATATATATATATATATATATATATATATATATATATATATATATATATATATATTATTAAATATGACCGATAAGATTAATATTAGATTAATAATTCTAACACGAATTTTCTCAATCTTTCGTACATTACGCTTCACTGTTGGAGGTAAATCAAAAATCAATTCTCCAAAATTCATTTTTATTTCTAGTCTGACGCGACACGGGCGCGTTTCGTAAAACTTATTACATTTTCAAAGACTTTAGTTCACAAATACACAACTGATTATAACTTACGTATCTCCGATTTTATATCTACATTTGAGTGAGGTGGGAGGGGTGATGTGGCATTAACACAAGACAGAACAAGAGGGGATATTAATAGGGTATTAAAAGTATCAACACAAGACAGAACACAAACAATGGGTATTGAATAGAAGTGTTTGTAGAAAGCCTATTGGTCCATATTTCTTGATGCTTCTATATTGGAGCGGAGTCTTGAGGTGGGTAGAATATAGTTGTGCAATAATTGGCTGTTGATTGCTGGTGTTGACTTCTTGATGTGTAGTGCCTCGCAAACGTCAAGCCGCCTGCTATCGCTGTATCTATCGATGATTTCTGTGTTGTTTACTAGGATTTCTCTGGCGATGGTTTGGTTGTGGGAGGAGATTATATGTTCCTTAATGGAGCCCTGTTGCTTATGCATCGTTAAACGCCTAGAAAGAGATGTTGTTGTCTTGCCTATATACTGGGTTTTTTGGAGCTTACAGTCCCCAAGTGGGCATTTGAAGGCATAGACGACGTTAGTCTCTTTTAAAGCGTTCTGTTTTGTGTCTGGAGAGACCTATGGCAATTCCACGACCAAGAGATGGCTTCCTGAACCTTGCAGGAATTAACCTCACTGAGGACCAAGTCACTCTCCTAAATCTGGGCATAAACTGTCATGTTATGTCCAGACCGAGTGAGATGGCCCGGAAAGTAGAGTTGGAAATTCTGTTGGACGACATATTCGACCTCGAAACACAAAAGAAGGTCACTACCAAAGATACCTTACAAGCAGAACTTATTGCAGAAGGAGGAAAGAATCGAGGCAACTACAGAAGCACCATACTGTCCCCCGAGCTTAAAGCGGCAGCTAAAAGCCTTCGTGAGAACAAGGAGATAGTTGTCAGGAGAGGTGACAAAACGCCAATATATGTCATTCTTAAAAAAGACGAATATCTGGCGAAAATGAACATCATACTCTCTGACCAAACTAAGTTCCAAAGGGTAACGAAGGACACTACAGCCGAATTAAAAGCAAAGGTCAACAAACTGATCGAAACTGTGAACGCCAAGAAATCCGGACTCCACCTGCCAAAGATCATTGGGGAATATAAACCTGGATATGCGTATGGAAATGTCAAGACGCACAAGCCTGGAAACCCACTTCTGCCAATCATTAGCCAGATACCCACACCCACGTACAGACTGGCGAAGCGACTCAACGGCCTGCTGACTTCTTATGTTCCTTGCGCCTTCAGCCTGAAGTCTCCAAAGGAATTTGTTGACTTACTGCGGGGCACACGGGCCACAGGGATAAGAGCCTCGTTGGACGTAGAATCGCTGTTTACCAACGTACCTGTGGACGAGACAATCGGAATGATAGCCGACAGAGTGTATCGTGATCCAGCCTGTACTCCTCTTGACATGCCAGAAAATATTCTGAGGAAACTACTCCAAGCTTGTACTAAAGAGGCACCCTTCTTGAGCCCGGATGGGCACATGTATAAGCAAGTAGATGGGGTCACCATGGGTTCTCCCCTAGGTGTCCTGTTTGCAAACTTCTACATGGGTACCATCGAGCAAAAAGTCTTAGTCGACATGAACTTGAAACCGGCCATATACTGCAGGTATGTAGACGACATTTTTACACAGGTACCTGATGTCAGACATCTGCAGGAGCTGAAGGAGGCATTTGAGCAGAGTTCCGTGCTGCGTTTCACTTACGAGATGGAAAAGGATGGGAAGCTGCCCTTTCTAGATGTAACAGTCATGGAAAAGGGCGGAGGTTTCCACACTGCAGTCTACACTAAGGAAACAAACATAGGAATGTGCCTAAATGCCAACAGCGACTGCCCTGACAGGTACAAGAGGAGTGTTGTTAATGCATATGTCGACCGTGCTCTCAGCCACAGCTCAGAATGGAAGCAAGTCGACGAAGAACTCTGTAGGGTAAGGCAGGTCCTAGTCAATAACGGTTTCTCCAATGGTTTCATCGAAGACATCATAAGAAGGAAAGTGAAAAGCCATGCAACCTCTGAAGAGACAACTAACACAACACCTATACCCCCTATTAGACTATTTTACAGGAACTTCTTTTCCACAGCTCATAAAACGGAGGAAAGGGTCCTGAAAGATATTGTTAATAGAAACGTTATCCCTACAGACAAAAATCAGAGGATACAACTGACGATTTACTATAAAACCAGAAAAACGGCCAGCCTACTCATGAGAAACTCTCCAGACACAAAACAGAACGCTTTAAAAGAGACTAACGTCGTCTATGCCTTCAAATGCCCACTTGGGGACTGTAAGCTCCAAAAAACCCAGTATATAGGCAATACAACAACATCTCTTTCTAGGCGTTTAACGATGCATAAGCAACTGGGCTCCATTAAGGAACATATAATCTCTTCCCACAACCAAACCATCGCCAGAGAAATCCTAGTAAACAACACAGAAATCATCGATAGATACAGCGATAGCAGGCGGCTTGACGTTTGCGAGGCACTACACATCAAGAAGTCAACACCAGCAATCAACAGCCAATTATTGCACAACTATATTCTACCCACCTCAAGACTCCGCTCCAATATAGAAGCATCAAGAAATATGGACCAATAGGCTTTCTACAAACACTTCTATTCAATACCCATTGTTTGTGTTCTGTCTTGTGTTGATACTTTTAATACCCTATTAATATCCCCTCTTGTTCTGTCTTGTGTTAATGCCACATCACCCCTCCCACCTCACTCAAATGTAGATATAAAATCGGAGATACGTAAGTTCTAATCAGTTGTGTATTTGTGAACTAAAGTCTTTGAAAATGTAATAAGTTTTATGAAACGCGCCCGTGTCGCGTCAGACTAGAAATAAAAATGAATTTTGGAGAATTTATTTTTGATTTACCTCCAACAGTGAAGCGTAATGTACGAAAGATTGAGAAAATTCGTGTTAGAATTATTAATCTTACTTTTTCGGTCATATTTAATAATATATGTCTACAGGAAAGACTGCTACCAATATATATATATATATATATATATATATATATATATATATATATATATATATATGTCTATGCTCGTGTATTGAATAATCATTCATGTGTGCAGTGATTAATTGTGTTATCGCCCACAGAAGGAATTACTGAGAACTCCAGTGATATATACTTCATAAGTTATCATTAAGCGAAGGGCAGTGTGTAATACCATGACAGTGAATTATTGTCACATTTAATATAGAAATGTTTGATTGAGCCCAAGATCAGTGTAGCGAAGTATTTACGTGCTATTGTCACAAATATTGTGTGTTCGAACTTCTAGTGATCTTTGAGAACTTCAAGAAATTGGCGCGTCACGCCAAGCAAACAGATAAAGTAACATTCGCGCGGGGGGTAGTCGCCCAGCTGATTTTGACATTGACGAGAGGGGGAGTGTTGCCAGCTTAGTGAGTTCATATTTTATGTGGGAACGAACGACTCCCACCTGAAACAGCTGTTTGCTTTTTTATATAATCTTGTGATGTCTTTGAATGAGTTTTAAGTAAAATACAAAATACATTGGTGTTTATATCATCCCCTCCATATTTCTTGTGGCTATATAATACCTGAAAGCAGAGAGTGATAGAAGTAAATACCTGCCTGATATCAGATCTATTGAGTGTGTCCTTGCCACTGTTACCACAATTCAACAAAACCACTGACGTGTTACTGGACACCGAGAACACCAGTTGGCGACCTTGTGGTTAGTAGTAGAGCCCTATGACGGGGCGGGCATACAACAGTTAAGTGAACAAGTTGTGTTCCCACTCCTTCTCGATCAGAGGCCGGTTGGGATTGACTGGGATACTCTCCTGGTGTACAGTGGCGCCGCGAGGATAGAGTGAAGACCCGCAGGGCTACGGTGAGTGACCTTGAGTATACTGTTGCTCACCCGAGTAAACTCCGACATTGGCGACCTTGCCAGGATAACGATCAAGATAAAGGTTGCAGTTGTGGTACTTGGCAGTGGTATTAGATATCAGGTACAGGTTATTACTCATAGCACAAGATGGAGGATGATAAAGTAACAAGGTTCATTGACACTAGAGATGAGCAGGTGCTGGAGGAGTGCACCAAGGCACAGTTACAGGCAATAGCAGACCATTTTGGGATAAAGCTGAGATCTTCCAGAGTGGGAGAGAGAAGACTGGAGATCATGGCACAGCTCAGGGCACGAGACGAAGCTTTGGGGGAGGAACGGCCACAAACACCTGCCAGTGTGGTAGAACACCTGAGCATTGGTGGGAGCAGCAGGGGATCCAGCGGCAGCTGGCACAGCGTTAAGCTGGAGATAATGAAGCTGCAGCTGGAGGCACAGCTGAAGCGTGAGGAGCGAGAAGCACAGCTGAAGTGTGAAGAGCGAGAAGCAGAAGCAAAGCTGAAGCGTGAGGAGCGAGAAGCACAGCTGAAGCGTGAGGAGCGAGAGGCACAGCAGCGCAAAGAAGAGCGAGAAGCAGAAGCACAGCTGAAGCGTGAGGAGCGAGAAGCACAGCTGAAGCGTGAAGAGCGAGAGGCACAGCAACGCAAAGACGAGCTAGAAGCTAGAATGAGACAGCAGGAGATAGAAGCTAACAAGGATTTGGAGCTGAGGCGAGCTGAGCTAGGGATAGCTCCCCCTGCTCCGCCACAGCAGGAGGACCGCCGAGTGAGGGAGCGAGATTTGCTGGTCCTTTCGAAGTGGTCTTCGACCACTTCGAAAGGGTTGCTACTTTGAAGAGGTGGCCGAGGGCGGAGTGGGCGGAGCTGGTTCAGGGTAGGCTCACCGGTGAAGCTTGTGAAGCCTACAATATGCTTGACCTCCAAGAATGCACCAACTACGATGCTGTAAAGAGAGCTGTGCTCCATTCTTTCAAGCTCATGCCGGAATGTTACAGGAAGAGATTCAGGGAATGTACCCGTTCGCCAGGAAAATCTTATGCGGAGACGGCGAGGGACATGGAGAGAAAGTTCCTTAAGTGGCTGGACTCTGAAGGAGCGAGGTCGGCTGAAGAGGTCAAGGGGCTAATGATCATGGAAAATTTTATGTCCGTGCTCTCTCCTGAGATCAGGGTGAGAGTAAAGGAGGCGGACATAAAGGACCTGAGGGCCGCAGCTGACAGAGCGGACATGCTGGAAGAAGCCTTACGCCCACGCCGAGAGGGACAGCACCGACCACCCGTATACTCCGGAAACGGTAAAAATTATAGGAGGACGGGTAGATGGAGGACAGGAGCGAGTTCTCCGAAGTCCCTCCTTTCGAGTGGGGACAACAGAGGATCGAAGAGTGCTGTGGAGCCGGTAAAGAAGTACCCAGCTGAGAGCTCTGGAGCTGTTGCTGCGACAAAGGAGTCGACGGATGGTGCGAGGAAGACACACGGAGCGACGGCCTCTGGAGGCAGTGCCAAGGCGAGCGGTGGCGGATGGTCTCCGACGAGGAAGATCCACTGTTTCAATTGCGGAATATTTGGACACGTCGCGCGGGAATGCAGACGCCCTAAGCAGCGGGGAAACGTTGCTTTCGTGAGGGTCGAGGACCAGATGGCCGAGAGGGTGCGGGATGAACCCGTAATGAGCGGGGAGAAAAGAGTTCACCCATTCGTGTGTGAGGGAACCGTAAGGATGGGGGACGCAGACCCCATCCTGGTGAAGATATTAAGAGACACTGGGGCAGATTTTACCCTGGTGAGTGAAACCCTGTTCCCCAAGGGTTACGAGAGTACCAGTGTGGGGGTGGCAAGTGTGACCACTGTGGGAAGCCAAGTGAGGATGCCCCTACACCAGGTGACTCTGAATTCTGATTATGGCTGCCAGACCCTAGTGGTAGGGGTCTGTGCATCAATGCCCAAGATGGAGGCACAAATCATCTTGGGAAATGACGCATGTGGAGGATATGTCCTCCCGAATCCCGTGAAGGGCGAGGAGTGCCTAGAGCACTATAAGGAGACGGGCGGAGTGTTAGACGCCTGTGAGGGCGAGAAAGGAATCGCCACGGTGGCGTTCCCGGTTTGTGCTGTGATGCCGAGGCGGCGCGAAGGACACGGAGGGTGTGGTTCTGATGGGGCTGAGGAGACGTCCGACAGCCTGGGAATCGATCACCTCTTCATGGGACCCGGAGAACGAGCGGAGGGCGAAGGCAGCCCGAATGGTGAGTTACAGGTGACCCTCACCAGTTCTCTAGGGGTAGACCACACTCGTCTTGGAGAGTTGCAGCAAATGGAGTTCCCCGAATTGATTCGTGAGGCCAAAGGGGGACGTGTGGGTCCTGAGAGGGCCACTCATTTTTACATACGGAACGGCATGCTGATGAGACAGTGGAGGCCAGTGAAGATGGAGGCCGGAGAAGAGTCTCTAGGTACGAGGCACCAGGTAGTGTTGCCGGCCCAGTGCAGAGCGGCAGTGTTGGACCTATCGCATTCTGTGGACTCAGCAGGTCACCTGGGCGTGACCAAGACGCTGCGAAAGATCAGGGATCATTTCTACTGGCCAGGTATGGACGCCGATGTGGGGCGTTATTGTAAGACGTGCTTACCGTGCCAGAGGGCAGGGAAGAGCCAATCCACGATACCGAAGGCCCCGTTGATCCCTGTTCCGGCGTTTGGGCCTGCATTCGAGCGTCTGTTGGTCGACGGGGTGGGTCCGTTGCCAAGGACGAAACGAGGGAATACCTACCTGATGACGATCATGTGTGCGTCCACCAGATTTCCAGAAGCCGTCCCGATGCGACGTTTGACGTCGAGAGGAGTAGCCGGGCAACTACAACGATTTTTCTCTTGGGTGGGGATGCCCAGAGAAATTCAGACAGACTGTGGAAGTATATTCCAGTCTAAGTGGTTCGGACAGACGGTGACAGGTTGGGGAGTGACTCAGATTCGGTCGTCGCCCTACCGACCGCAGTCGCAAGGGGCGATCGAAAGGTTTCACTCCACCTTGAAGACCGTTCTGAGAGTGTTCTGCGCAGAACAGGGGGCTGAGTGGGATGAGGCAGTATACCCCGCGTTGTTTGCCATACGTAACGCGGTGGTAGAATTGTTAGGTTTCTCACCTTTCCAGCTGGTGTAAGGACACGATGTGCGAAGTCCTCTGTCCATGCTGAAGGAACAATGGACACCGGGAGTGACCGTGGGAACGGTCAATGAATATGTCCAAAAGTTCAAGGAGCGTCTCACTCTAGCAAAGGAACTAGCTGGGAAACATCTGAAGGAGGCGCAGCGTAAGATGTCGGAGTGGTACGACAAGAGAGCTACGCCGAGGGAGTTCCAGGTCGGGTCCCAGGTGATGGTATTGCTGCCGGGTAAAAGTAGGGTGACCGAGTCGCGGTTCGAGGGACCATACCAGGTGCTGCGGCGGTTGGGTCCTGTATCGTATGAAATTGAGAAGCCGGATAGACCCTGCTAGAAACAGGTGTGTCACGTAGACCGCCTGAAGCCTTTCTTCCCTGTGGAAGGAGGAGCCGCCGTGCAGGACGGGATGGTGACCCAAGACCCCCAGCAGAAGACGATTTTGTGCATGCAAGTGGACCAGGAACTTCCAGAGGAGGAAGGAAAGTGATCCAGGGCGGACGGCACCCGTCTCACCAACACGGAGAGTCTGGCGAAGATCGAGGACAAGCTACTACACCTGGAAGGGCAACAGAGTGCGGACCTGACGAACCTACTGAGGGAGAGTGCCTCTCTCTTTACCGACGTGCCCCGACGACACAAGAGTGTAACGCACGAGGTGGAGGTGAGGGACGCCAGGCCCGTCAAGCAGAGCGCATATAGGGTGAGCCCGGAGAAGCGAGAGCTGATGAGGAAGGAGGTGGAGTATCTCCTTGAGAACGACCTTGCGGAGCCCAGTAAAAGTGAGTGGAGTTCCCCTTGCTTGTTGGTGAAGAAAAGCGATGGTACCTTCCGCTTTTGTACAGACTACAGGAGGGTGAACTCCATCACAGTGGCAGATTCTCACCCCATGCCAAGAGTGAGCGATTGCATCGACCAGGTGGGCAGTGCAACGTACGTATCCAAGGTCGATCTGCTCAAGGGGTACTACCAGATCTCTTTGACTCCTGAGGCCAGGAAAATATCAGCTTTCGCAACTCCTGACGGGCTGTACCAATACAAGGTGTTACCCTTTGGAATGAAAAACAGCGGTAGCTGTTTCCAGCGCATGATGAATGAGTTGCTAAGGGGTGCCGAAGGCT
The DNA here is from genome assembly GCF_040958095.1 of Procambarus clarkii. Taxonomy (NCBI): domain Eukaryota; kingdom Metazoa; phylum Arthropoda; class Malacostraca; order Decapoda; family Cambaridae; genus Procambarus; species Procambarus clarkii. The sequence goes on from NC_091156.1 coordinate 45,154,679, forward strand.
GCACAGTGTACATCGATGACATTGTCGTGTACGCCGACGATTGGAAGACGCACCTGGAGAGACTCAAGGAACTGTTTAGAAGGCTAGAGGAGGCTAACTTGACTGTAAATTTGGCCAAGAGCGAGTTTGGGAAGGCCCACTTAGAGTACCTTGGTTTTGTCATCGGCCAAGGTGAAGTCACCCCTGTAGATCACAAAGTATCAGCCATTAAGGAATACCCCGTGCCCAGAACGCGTAAAGAGTTGCTAAGGTATCTCGGGATGATAGGGTACTATCGTGGGTTCTGCAGGAATTTTTCCACGGTAGCGCATCCCCTGACCGAGCTACTCTTGTTACGACCCTGGGTTCTCCAGTGGAAACCAGAGGTCAAAATTGAGCTATTAAACTTTCTGGTAGTACAGTTGGGCATCTAGAATGTCAATTGTTTGTATCTTCCCTGCCAGACGTAAGACTATTATTGTTTCTCAAAGAGCATTTAAAGACTGAGCTGGGGGTTGATTATTAAATAATAACATAGGCACCAACTTTGCTTACTAATACTTTCTAATCATTCATAAAGTAACAATACGTTTCATAGGGGAAGATCTTTAATGTGCTTAGCTGCACGATCAATTAGGCTCCTCCCGGCACCACAACATGAGGGAGGCAGCTGGTGGCTAGCTCGGTCTTCTCTTGGCTGGTGGCGTGAGGTTAAGACCTACTCTGTGGCTGTATCCCTACTCTCCTTCCTTCTCCTCTTACTTATTTCCCTTACCTGAAGTTCCTGTACCCTTAAGTTAAGTATTATATGGTGTAAGTGTGCCTACTCTGGTAGTAACTATTGGTGAGACCTGGGGTTAGTATTTGCCAGTGTTTTGTTTACCCTAAGTGTTGTGTTTTGTATTAGGGTCCCACGTGGTCTCACTACCCTAAGCTGCATCCAGCTTCAGGGCTTATCCAGTAGTACTTTACCCTAGCTTGTTATTAGTGTAAACCTTGTATCCTGCCTATGTGGACCAAGGCTTTTAACGTAAGATAGTGTGGTAAAGTTATTATTATTATTGTTATTGGTGTGAGTGTATATGGGGGGGTTGTTAAGGGGTTAATAAATAAGTACATGAATTACAGAGTATCTCTTCTTCCAAGGTGGGAGCGCAGTGATCAACCCTTAGACTAACATATATGGTCTTGTAGCAAGTTATTACTACTGTGGATAGTTTATTTTGGGGGCCGGGCCTTTTAGCTCTCCCATATTTGATACTCTTGTCTTCTAACTACCTATACCCCTTAATAGTACCAGTACCCCATAGAAGCCCCACTCATATCAGTTGTAACAAGAATGTACGATGGAGATGGGGAGAGGCCTGCCAAGAGTCTTTTGAGAAGACCAAGAAACTGTTGACGGAGGCCCCGGTATTAATATCCCCAGATTTCTCAGCCGGATTCATTCTGTACGTAGACGCCAGCGACGTTGGGATAGGGGCCATGTTGGCTCAAGAGAGAAGTGAGATACATAGGCCAGTGGCTTTCTACTCTAAGAAGTTTGTGAAATACCAGCGGGCCTATAGTACCGTTGAGAAAGAGGCATTGGCGCTAGTTATGGCCCTGAAGCACTTCGATGTGTACGTGGGAGGAGGGGCGAGACCTGTTCTGGTGTTCACAGATCACAACCCTCTCACCTTTTTGTACAAAATGAAGAACTCCAACCAACGTCTGACGAGGTGGGCGTTGCTACTGCAAGAGTACCGGCTGGACATCAAGCACATCAGGGGGAAGGACAACGTGGTTGCAGATGCCCTGTCCCGTACACACTAACCAGACATGACTCTTATTTTAAGGGGAGGGGTATGTGACGGTGTTCCCCCCCCCCCCCTTATATTTCTCCCACGCCTGCAGTAAGAGTCATGTCCACTTTACCCAAGCGTTCTCTACGTCGCAGGCATCAGTTTGGTATATGTGGGGGAATGTAGTGTTCTTGGAGTGCTGAGAAATTTATAAAAGAAGAGTATTTTGGGCTGTGGTTTAGGCCCTTTAGGAAGCCAATATGGCGCTGGCTCTTCTGTTTTCCCGCTAGAACTGTGTGACGTCAGTGACAACGGATTGGTCACCGACAGCAATGTGGCACAGGGAGCCAATGAAAACCTCCCGTGGCGAATGTGATGTCACGAAGGAAGGGGAGTCCGGTCAGAGCGCCACGGCGGCGCCAGCAGTCTGACACGACACGTCAAGGAGGTTGGACGTGCGAAGAATGGTCCTGTCAGTTTGACAGTTGTTTCCTGCTCCCGTGGATTTTACGCGTCACCCGAAGTCTGCCAGTACTCTGTGAGGTCTTCCTTCGTTCATGTGTTGGACCAGAGAGGGAATCGACGGGATATTGAGCAACAAGTGCTCCAGGACAGGTACTGTGCAAGAAGAAGTGAAGTCTGTGCAGTGACGTATGCGACGTCTGAGGCAGTTCACTCTTTTGTGACGGCGTAGTGGCTGGACTGAGCCACCGGGAAGCAGTGGAAGAAGGAAACTATTCGGGAATCCGAACGACTGCAGCCGAGACGTAGGTGGGCAGCCGTAGCTGGGAGGAGAAGTTGACGGCCGGGAGACCGACTCCAACCCTACAAGAAGTCGAGGAGGAGCACGGACCTGCAGGGAAAAGGCACGGAGATGATGCGCTTACGGTGGGACATTGATTGAGTTCCTGGAGGACACGACAGTGTGTGTGTGGGGGCGTTCCCTACACGAGGCAGGAGCCAGGACCAGGAGCTACAACTCAACTCTCATCGGAGGATAGGTGGAAGTAGGTGATTCTAGTTTCCCTCCCAATTCCCCTTTAGTCAGCTATATTATTTAGCCTGAGTATTTTGTATGTCGTGAGCAAGGCTCACCTATGTCACAGTAAAGCACCAGTGTGCAGAGTGGTACTATAAAGAGTACTCACAATATTTATGATTATTATTGGTGTATGCAGGCACCCGGAGAAATTGATGAATTTACTGTGTTGAGAATGTCTTTCATGAGACTTTAATGTGATCATATAGTGAGAGAATATATATATATATATAATTATGCCAGTGTTGGGAGTTAGGCTATGTGCCCAGTAACTATGTTATTACCATTATTGATGTCTGACTCATCTATACATATATATATATATATATATATATATGTCTATGCTCGTGTATTGAATAATCATTCATGTGTGCAGTGATTAATTGTGTTATCGCCCACGGAAGGAATTACTGAGAACTGCAGTGATATATACTTCATAAGTTATCATTAAACGAAGGGCAGTGTGTAATACCATGACAGTGAATTGTTGTCACATTTAATATAGAAATGTTTGATTGAGCCCAAGATCAGTGTAGCGAAGTATTTACGTGCTATTGTCGCAAATATTGTGTGTTCGAACTTCTAGTGATCTTTGAGAACTTAAAGAAATTGGCGCGTCACGCTAAGCATACAGATAAAGTAACATTCGCGCGGGGGGTAGTCGCCCAGCTGATTTTGACATTGACGAGAGGGGAAGTGTTGCCAGCTTAGTGAGTTCATATTTTATGTGGGAACGAACGACTCCCGCCTGAAACAGCTGTTTGCTTTTTGATATAATCTTGTGATGTCTTTGAATGAGTTTTAAGTAAAATACAAAATACATTGGTGTTTATATCATCCCCTCCATATTTCTTGTGGCTATATAATACCTGAAAGCAGAGAGTGATAGAAGTAAATACCTGCCTGATATCAGATCTATTGAGTGTGTCCTTGCCACTGTTACCACAATTCAACAAAACCACTGACGTGTTACTGGACACCGAGAACACCAGTTGGCGACCTTGTGGTTAGTAGTAGAGCCCTATGACGGGGCGGGCATACAACAGTTAAGTGAACAAGTTGTGTTCCCACTCCTTCTCGATCAGAGGCCGGTTGGGATTGACTGGGATACACTCCTGGCGTACAGTGGCGCCGCGAGGATAGAGTGAAGACCCGCAGGTCTACGGTGAGTGACCGTGAGTATACTGTTGCTCACCCGAGTAAACCCTGACACCATGATCCACCGGAAGAGTTTGAAATTACCTTGAAATCGACTAAGACTTTTTGCTCGATGGTACCCATGTAGATGTTCGCAAACAGGACACCTAGGGGAGAACCCATGGCGACCCCATCTACTTGCTTATACATGTGTCCATCCGGGCTCAAGAAGGGTGCCTCTTTAGTACAAGCTTGGAGTAGTTTAGTACTAAAGTACTTGGAGTACTAAAGAGGCACCCTTCTTGAGCCCGGATGGACACATGTATAAGCAAGTAGATGGGGTCGCCATGGGTTCTCCCCTAGGTGTCCTGTTTGCGAACTTCTACATGGGTACCATCGAGCAAAAAGTCTTAGTCGACATGAACTTGAAACCGGCCATATACTGCAGGTATGTTGACGACATTTTTACACATGTACCTGATGTCAGACATCTGCAGGAGCTGAAGGAGGCATTTGAGCAGAGTTCCGTGCTGCGTTTCACTTACGAGATGGAAAAGGATGGGAAGCTGCCCTTTCTAGATGTAACAGTCATGGAAAAGAGCAGAGGTTTCCACACTGCAGTCTACACTAAGGAAACGAACATAGGAATGTGCCTAAATGCCAACAGCGACTGCCCAGACTGGTACAAGAGGAGTGTTGTTAACGCATATGTCGACCGTGCTCTCAGCCACAGCTCAGAATGGAAGCAAGTCGACGAAGAACTCTGTAGGGTAAGGCAGGTCCCAGTCAACAACGGCTTCTCCAATGGTTTCGTCGAAGACATCATAAGAAGGAAAGTGAAACGCCATGCAACCTCTGAAGAGACAACTAACAAAACACCTATACCCCCTATTAGACTATTTTACAGGAATTTCTTTTCCACAGCTCATAAAACGGAGGAAAGGGTCCTGAAAGATATTGTTAATAGAAACGTTATCCCTAGAGACAAAAATCAGAGGATACAACTGACGATTTACTATAAAACCAGAAAAACGGCCAGCCTACTCATGAGAAACTCTCCAGACACAAAGCAGAACGCTTTAAAAGAGACCAACGTCGTCTATGCCTTCAAATGCCCACTTGGGGACTGTAAGCTCCAAAAAAACCCAGTATATAGGCAAGACAACAACATCTCTTTCTTGACATTTAACGATGCATAAGCAACAGGGCTCCATTAAGGAACATATAATCTCTTCCCACAACCAAACCATCGCCAGAGAAATCCTAGTAAACAACACAGAAATCATCGATAGATACAGCGATAGCAGGCGGCTTGACGTTCGCGAGGCACTACACATTAAGAAGTCAACACCAGCAATCAACAGCCAATTAATGCACAACTATATTCTACCCACCTCAAGACTCCGCTCCAATATAGAAGCATCAAGAAATATGGACCAATAGGTTTTCTACAATCACTTCCATTTCAATACCCATTGTTTCGTGTTCTGTCTTGTGTTGATGAAATTAATACCCTATTAATACCCTATTAATACCCTATTAAATACCACCTCACCCCATCCACCTCACTCAAATGTAGATATAAACAAATCGGAGATGTGTAAGTTCTATTCAGTTGTGTATGTGTAAAGTCTTTAAAAATGTAATAAGTTTTACGAAACTCGCTCAAGTGTCGCGTCAGGCTAGAAATAAAAATTAATTTTGTAGAATTGATTTTTGAATTACCTCCAACAGTGAAAAGAAATTTACGAAAGATTGAGAAAATTCGTGTTAGAATTATTAATCTTACTTTTTCGGTCATATTTAATAATATATGTCTACAGGAAAGACTGCTACCAAAATATACTATTATATATATATATATATATATATATATATATATATATATATATATATATATATATATATATATATATATATATATATATATATACATATATATATATATATATATATATATATATATATATATATATATATATATATATATATATATATATATATATATATATATATATATATATATATATATATATATATATCCTCTCCTGATAAGTGTCTTTACAGAGTTGGCCGATGCCTGCCTGGGCTTATCGATGCCCAAGTGATCAGTGTCTTAATTTGCATAGTTTGCGTGAGTGGCTGGTTAACACCGTGTTGGTAGTTCAGGCACAATCCACACGTCTCAGACTGGTTTCAATAAGCGAAACCCGGTTCTAAATCTCTTAAACGTTAGTGAAATATACGTATATGTTGATTACAAGTATGAATTCTAATGCTTATATATCTCTCGGTGAATGTAGGAATGAAGGATTCTTCTGAGTACTTCTGAGTAAGCTTAGAGTTTGTGAAAGTTTTTAAGATCCGCTGGTCGTGGTTTTAAGACGTGAGAGTTTTCTTTTAAAAGTCTCCCCCCAGTGTTTTGATATTCTTAAGGGTAGGAATTTCGCTGAGGTTTCCATTTGAAAGTTTATACATTTCTCAATATTACATTATTATCGCTTATACATGTGTCCGTTTCACAAACTTGGTATTAATTACATAGTGTGACAAACACCGAATGACTCCACATATTACTGGGAATTTTAAATTTCTTTTCAGATTTCTTTTTGAAAGCCACTTAATTCCATTGTAGTATTATTGTGTAGTATCTGTTTTAGTACTGAAGTACTTTTTCTCTCTTGTTTCTTATCCGTCCCATTTGAGGAACTTTTAAGAAAACGGGGAGGTGGTCTTCTCCTTCATCGTGTCACACAGGTGTACTCGTGCGAGCTCCTTGTCTATTTAAACTTATATAATGCTAGATGGTTTGCCCGGGTCTCTCTACCTTCCCTCTCGTTCCCTCCGGTTCTCTCCCTCATGTTTCATGTGCTTCTCTCCCTCCCTCATGTTCCTTGTGCATTTCTCCATTCCTCATGTTCCTAGTGCTCCTCTCTACCTCCCTTCCTCCCGTTCTCTCTGCCTCTCCTGCCCAGTCTCACTCCCTTCTCAGCTTCCTCCCGTCATCTCCTCCACTAGGTAAAAGAAGCCTTGCATCTTTGATAAAGTCCACACTTCCCCCTATGTAGCTTGGACGCTTTACGAGCTCTCCTACCTAAGTATATCCCACACAAGAGTTATGGAACTTGTTCCTCACCGTGATTTTGCCCTTATCTAGTCGTCAAAGACTAACAAAAATCGCGTCAGGACGACCTAGACAGAGCTCGATAAATGATTGTGGGAGATACGATTTAATGCTCTCCAATGCTACACAACCTGTCCTCTTAAAAAGAACATCGCTTTTGGCCGTTTGCCCGTATGACCGAATTTGGACGTAATTTGAAAATAAAAAAAATATTAAAATAAATTTGGGATTTTTTTTTTCAACAACAGTAAGTAAAGGGTCCTCTGATAGGTTAGTTGGGCAGGAAATTCTCATAAAGTTTCAAAACGTTATGGAAAACGATAATTTAAAGTGTCCTCTCATAACCTCTGCGCGTACGCCGGCCGACTCAAATAGAAAACGGAACAGAACGTCACTTTTGTGAGTCGATTTCATTTCAAATTACGTCTAAATTTAGCCATATCGTGCATACGAGCCAAAAGTGACGTTATTTTTAAGAGGACGGGTTGCAGGTGTTATGATCTTGGGGCCTCGCTGAGTAGCCGTCAGACTTGACAAAGCCATACTATGTTGAATGCTGTTAGTTTCCACATGGATGAGGGGTGGTAAAATAGATCATAGAGAGCCAGAGAGAAAATAAGAGCACACGCCACGGTAATACAAGGAACAATAACATCATAGACAAATATAACATTACCTCTCAACCTTCAACAGTCACATTCGTCTTCATATTGGTAAACAAAAATCTCCAGGACTCGTGAGATCTTTGCTCAGAGGAGCTTTAAATGGCAAGTTTAGGGTCCCTGACTTGGGGCAACTTGTCTAACTTTGCTCAAAGTGCAGTTGGGGAGACAGAGAGAGAGAGTCGCTAGGGCTGGGAGGGAGGGAGAGGGTTGGTAAGAGGAAGGGAAGAAGGAAGGGAGGAAGACGGGAATGCAGGCACCTGGGTACGAAGAAAAAGGGAAGGACTAGTAGGGAACTAAAATTAAATAATGGAAGGCAACGAGGAAAGAGTAATGAAGGTAGGGGTCTATTAAACCGGTAGGGGGAGGGAATGAGGGGTAAGGAGGGAGGATTATGAGGGAGGGTGAGGAGGGAGGGTGATGGATGGAGGTAAGAGTGAAAGAGGGAAGTGGACCAAGCAAATAAGAAGCCACGCCATCTTCCTGATGGAGTTGTGGATCGCAGTAAGTTTTCTTAGGCGAATTAATTAAGAGTCAACTGATATTCGTTGGAACAGTGATGTTTCGTAATATTATTTCTGTACCTTCCCAAGCAGGAGTAACCCCGTATTTACCGTGTTTGCCTTCAGTTGTTGTCTACCTTCAGTAGTGTGTTGCAGACCTTCAGTAATGTGTTGCGGTGGTCCACGACCTTCCTGCTTCTAGTTGCATCATTTTCTGAATCTATTTGTTATAATAATTGCTTCTCTCTCTCTCCCTCTGGTACATTACAGTGTTCGCTACTCTAACACTGTAATTGTCATTTCTGACTTCACTGTAACAGCCCGTGTACCCATGTTTTACCCCTTAGAATTCTTATCTCGGATTATGCTCAAAATTGTTATGTTCAAAATTTTATTTCTTCATAGGGGAAGTTTTCTTTCTTTTTGGCTGGCTATCTCTAGAATGTATTGTCTGGACTTATATTTCTACAGAGAGATTGACTGGAATGCTTAAATGGGTTTAAATCTGTGTTTTCGTTCAATAAATCATCTAGTTGAGCTCAGCTGATAAAATCCACCTTTCAAACGGTATTTGCAATACCGTCCAAAAATTGTGCCTTAGTTTTGTTGGCCAGTATAGACTTTAATGGTCCTGGTTGGGATATTATTTGAGCAACATCATCAGCGTAGGTGATGTATTCTCCATGTTGGGGATTGTTAGTTAATACTAATTTGTATATTTTACTGATGCCTGCTGTCTTGTTCTTAATACCTTTGGCACCTCTTCGATGGTTCTGTGGTTCATAAAATGGCGCTCATTGCGAATGGTGCTAAGGTCTGTTCCTGGCGTGGGAATTACCCTCTCTCGCTTCCTCGACCCGACCCGACGCCTCCCCGACCCGATGCCATCCAGACCCGACGCCTCCCCGACCCGACGCCATCCTGACCCGACGCCTCCCTAACACGACACGTCCCCGACCCGACGCTTCCCCGACCCGACTCCATCCGGATCCGACGCCTCCCTGACCCGATGTCTCTCCGAACCGACGCCTCCCTGACCCGACACCTCCCTGACCCGACTCCTCTCCGACCTCTTGCCTCGACTACCCCTCACCCGACCTTCTCACTCACACCCACAACCATCCAATCCCCCGCCAGGAGTCGGTAGAAAAGGAATCTCGCCTCCAGACAAATATTTTTGCCTTGGCTGAACTGTAAAATGTAGTAAAGCGTTGGTAGGTCGCTGACCGGTATCTGGGGAGAGGAGGCGGTTGGGTGGGAGGGGGGGGGGTGGGGGGAAGGTGGAGGGGGAAGGTGGACAAGATGGGCTGGAGGGAGGGGATGGTGGGGGGGGGCAAAAGAAGGGGGAGTTCTAAGATAAAATGCTGACCAGAAAAACCCCCCATGCAAGTATCTGAACGTGTATACATACATGCTATGAGGTATTTAGCTCAGCACTGGCACATTCTGTGGTCACCATGTGGTAGTGGTGGTTCCGAGATCAACGCACCCGCAACCCGGTCTCTGACCAGGCTGTTGGACGCAGCTGCTCGTTGATAAGGTATCCTTTTGGAGGTGTTTATCAAGTTCTCTCTCTCTCTCTTGAACAGCAAGAGATGTCGGCCAGTTGTGCATCCTTATGTTTAGAGAGTGTTGAACAGTCTTGAGCCCTTGCTGTTGAACCTTAGAAACACTGATATACAGTTAAAATAGCTTAGCACTGTCCCCTGATAATTCCCTTCTTCGTCACCCACCTTACAAGAGAAAGCAAAGCTCAGCTTAGCTACCAAACACGTACACATCGTGTCAGCAAGTTGGAGAGTCCGTCTGCTATCACAATATTCTACATCTATACAACTATTCCATCACCTGTTCCTCTCAGAAAATCTACAGTAGCCGTGATAAAGTTTCGAACCTATGCACTGGGAATTTCCAAATGCATGGTTTAGACGAGTACTCCACGACACGGTCAAAAGAATTGCAACCTGTAGTACTACTTCACCCTCGGGGATTCCCGACGCTTCCACTGAAGCCGAGTCAGGGCTTCACACAATTCCCCTACCCCCCACCATGCACTCTGGCTCTGTCGTCCAGTAATTTTACTTATGACGCCTCTCTTTCCGGTCATCATCGTCATAGATGATGATCTATGATGCACACACACAAGTAGTATATTCCGTGCCAGATAGGCGCACTTAACAAACAATGGGGGGTACTTATCAGACAATGGAATCAGAGGCTGGGTGACAGATAGACCCACCTCAAATTGTAGTCTACGGTGAACTCCAACCATATTTCACTTACTCTGGGTATCTCCGTTTAAACACTACGTCATTATATAGGACTAATTAAGGATATATATATTCGAACAAGTCTGAATGGCCCCTCCCTTATATAGGAGTATTTAAGGAGTATTAAATTATAAATAACCCACCCCCCCAAGGTTAAAAAAAAATATCAAATAATTTATTAAATGCTTTATTAGGTAAAAACCACAAAATGTATAAGTAATTATGGTAGTTAATAATTGTAGTTTACAGTGTGCTCCTGAAATATTTCACTTACTACAGCTTCCACCCCCCCCCCCTATCCCGCGTCCCCCCTCCATCCTCGTCTGAGTAGAATTCTGAAGTCTCTTCGTCAGTGAAGAGTGGGGGAAGGTCTTGAGCCCCATCCCCCCCTCTCTTGGGGGGGTGGGGTGAGTTGGATGGACACCTTTAGGCTGAGTTTCCTCCTCTCTCTCATCGGGAGTGTTCTGGAAAGAGATGGGGGAAATAATTTTTAGTGATTAAAGGTTTTTTATAGGATTATATATTTTATTAGAAAAATATTCTATTTTTCTCTAAGAACAACTAGTACATACCTTTCCCCCTGCAGGAGCGGCCTTGTGTCCTCTACAGCAGGCATCGTCAATTAGACTACGTAACAGCATCTTGTTTGGGGCAGACCCCCCATGTAGAATTACTACTCTACAAATGTGGACGGATGCCAAGAACTGCACTGGAGAAAAACATAAGAGGTGAAATAGAGGATATACAAACTTTTTTTATTGAGGGAAATAAACGTAAAATAAATCTAATAGCAGAAAGAGAGGGTAATACTAACCAGGTCCTTCAAGGACTTCAGTCTTCCCCGCAGGTGTTTTTTGCGAGACACCTTCCATTTCGTAGGAGGAAGACAGTCTTCTGAGGGGGATGGGTGGGGGAGAGGGGTTTTTATAGGAGGCTACACCCCTTGTTAGGTAGGTTGCCTAGCTAACAAAAATATTCTCTACACCACCTATAATAACCAACTCCTATACCTCTACAAAATGTCTTAACACAATGATGTTTCATAGGAAAATATCGTCTCGCATAAGTGAGGGCACGTTTATCGTTTAATTTTAAAGTAATGCTTGAAAATACATTATGTAAGTAAAGTACTGTTGAAGGCAACCCCAGGTGACTTATTCTATGAACAAATATGACGCAATAGAGACCACAGGCAAGAGTAAAATCACTCTGGAGTCTGTAGCGCATTCCAAACACCTTTCTTATTTTGTTAGTTTTAATAAATCCTTGAAAATGATGCCCGTAAGTAAACGGTGATATTGCATAACTATCAAAAAAAAAACATCCGATGTTTAACTTTATCAACATAAATTCCTAACCAATGTCCCATAGTGATTTTGCTGTGCGATGGTAAAATATTAGTTATGAAAACAATAGGTTTTCTTGAAGAGGGATTTAAATGTTCTATCTCGTCAGCATTATAACAACCTAGGTAGAGTGCTCAATCCCCTAGATTATTTTTTAAATTAATATTTATATCATAACAATTCATTATGTTTTTTTACGCTCGTACGTCGCATACAACAGTTCTTTGCCCGTCGATGGCTAGTACCCCAATCGTTTCCCCAAACAGTAAAACCAGTCTGTTATATGTAACACCACCACCAAATTCAAGCTCCATACGCAAGTTGCCAGATTTCTCCACAGGGAGGGAATCCTTCGTTTGAATGGAGGTTAAGTCAAAGGCGAATATTGATCTTCCCTTATTAAAAGAGTCATAGGCCAGTAGTGAATCACGCTCTAAGCCTAATGTCTTCAAAGTTTCGTAATAAAGGCAGGAATAATGGTTATCGAAATCGCCGCCAATTCGGTAAATTGCATTATTGTTCAAATACATAGCAATACTTTTCAGCTTTGCATTTTCAAAATATAATCCCTTACCTTGGTGAAGACCAGCGAAATAATTCATTGGAACGATTATCATGTATATCTTGTGTGGAATTACTTGCGCCCATGGTTGATCAATTAAGAGACTAGTTTGATTCCCTGCTAGGACATATGTTTTAGTAATGGTTCTATTGAAAGTATAGCTTATGGGGTCAGGGGATGCTAACAGTGAGCTGTTTAAGGCTAGGGTAGGGTAGGGGAACACCCGCGTCACCCATAATTTAGCATAATCCATATGCAGGCGATACTTAGAGCCATCGTCCACGCTTGTATTTAGGACCCAAGCATGGGGGGAGAGCTCCAATCTTTGTCGCACATCTATATTATCTAATATGTATTGGTCTAGGGATGATATATCCAATAGGAGGGGGAAACACATCGACAAATCTTTACTTTTTAAATCACCCATAAATTTTTTATCCTTGGCAGTTGCTCCAGTAAAATAAGTATTTGTAAACTCATTAGTGATTATACCATCGTCATCTCGCCAGTCCCTGCGAAAGCCTCCAATTCTCCCCAAGGAAGACATTTTTGATGGAGGCATGGAGGTAATTAATTTAATAAACGACCAATAATTAAAATTAGTATTTGTTTCAACTACCTGCTCTCCTAAAAACACCTGAACACCTTTAAACATGGTATTTGACAACCCATTCACAAATTCCACATAGTCATTCTCTTCCAATTTTGTGGTATCGTCATCTTTCGTTAAAGATACCTTAAAATCTATAACAATATTAGCTAGATCTAAGAAGGCGCCCTGGGTTCCAGGGATGCGGAATTCTAAGTAATTATCCTGCAAACGTTGATTAATTGGGAGGTTGACAGGAAGAATGTCTATTTGCTGCGTAGAGGCAGTTGAACCTCTCCACATTACGTATTCTGCTACTTCTAGGAAATTGGTCAATAATACTAGAGCTATAATATTCTAGTGGTATTTTCACCCCAGGTCCGCTAGGCTCCCCCATGATCCCCTCCGAAAGTTGAAGTATGACTGCTAACGTTAGCGAAAACAAGTCATTTTTATACCCAAGACCTCGTTTACATTTTTTATTTATATTTTTTCGCCTAGAGAGTCTTTTAACTTTACCCCCCATTACCAATTTCTTTCCCACACTCTTAAGAGCATCAATACCGTGAGTTCTCAGAGCACTCTTTACATTCCGTTTACCACTGCTTAAATCACCAAGGACATTTTTCCCAAAATCGATGGCGCTAGGTGTTACAGCTTTCATGAAAAATGGTATGGCCCGTCGAACAATACCAGCCATGGTCCCAAAGAAACTTCCACCAGATCTGAGATAAGGTGCTTGGAATGTGCGTATGTCATTCATCGCCCCCCCCTCTCATCCCATGTCTCCTAGGGAGAGGTGCGAATATCTCCCCAAACTTCCCCTGGGAGGGGGGGGTGTAACGGTATACGCATTCTGAGGTCTCTTCCTATAATAACCTAAGTCGAGGGTAAACACTTCTTTATATATATATAAGTATGTTGCTATACTTTAGGGCGGATATGCAAGACCGCCGTAACCGACCTCCCATCTTCAAAACTAACCGTTCGACCAAATTGATCTGTTATTTTAATACTTACTTTCTCCAACGTATAAGTGTTTAATATTTTGTATACTAGAGGGTGAGCCCCTCTAGAATATGAGTCATGATAATTGATTGCATCTAAGATATTTACAATCTGCCCTCCGTATCGTTCAGGCTCGATGACGTCACTATAAATGAGTAAATAGTCACTACCTTCGTCAATGTCTGGGGGCGATAAGGCCACAGTCTTGGAGGCTGACGTAATGTCATCTGTTTTTGCTCGATAAATGGTGTATTTGCGACTGCTGTCAAAACCAAGTACATTAGCTATTCTGTGTTTAAATTGAAAGCTGAGAGAATTTAATGAGCCAGTACTTCCACTGTTAGAGTTAAAGCTAGTAATACCCTCTCTACAGATTGGTCATAGGTGAGGATTGGTTCTTTATCTGATAAGTATATTTTGAAATCATCCCTAAGCTAAGCTGCATGTCGGTGGTTATTTGCCGACTAACCACGTCTGTAACGAATCTGATGTTTCTTGATAATATGTTTGTTTTTGGGTGGAAGGTGTATATTAAGTGTTCTGGACTCTTAGAAAGAGTTCCACGTTTAAAAGTGGCATAGATATCTATGCCAGAGTCCTCCTCATCTTTGATGATGGCATTAATTCGCCTGGGAAGGAGTATGTTGACTAAAGCCACTTCATGTTTAATGGAAGGGTTTAAATGTAGTGTTGGGATGGTGTTTGTAAATGCTGAACTCGTGTTGTTGTAAATATCTCCTTGATCGAGACTGGTAAGATATATGTAATGTTCTTCCCCCATTGTCCCGTTATGTATCGAATGGCCAATATACAGGGGATGGGTTTTCGTAAGAAGGGTGAAAATAAACAACATTACTTATATATTATTTTATTAAACTACTTAAAGAACTACGACAGGTGAAGATTCCCTCGCATTTTTTTTTAAGAATAGTGATTAACCACAGCCCCTCGCTACTACTACTGGTGCCGGCTGCTGCTGCTGCTGCTGCCCCCCCCCCCTGCCGGGGCTACTGTCACTGTCACTGCTGTTGCCGGTGGCACTACCTCTACTTCTCCCCTGGGGTGGTGGTTAAAGTGTTCTGGACTCATAGAAAGAGTTCCACGTTTAAAAGTGGCATAGATATCTTTGCCAGAGTCCCCCTCATCTTTGATGATGACATTAATTCGCCTGAGTACGAGTATGTTGATTAAAGCCACTTCATGTTTAATGGAAGGGTTTAAATGTAGTGTTGGGGTGGTTTTTTTTAAAAGCTGAACTCGTGTTGTTGTAAATATCTCCTTGATCGAGACTGGTAAGATATATGTAATGTTCTTCTCCCATTGTCCCCTTATATACCGATTGGACAATATACAGGGGAGGGGTTTTGAAGAGGGGGAAAATAAACAACATAACTTATATTTTATTTTATTAAACTACTTAAAGAACTACAACAGGTGAAGATTCCCCCACATTTTTTTAGGAATAGTGATTAACCACACCCCCCTCGCTACTACTGCTGCTGGCTGCTGTTACCTCCACTGCTGCTTCCGCCGGGGCTACTGTAGCTGGCACTACCTCAACTTCTTTACTGGAGTGGTGGTTACAGCTTTCGTTGTTTTTTCGGGGGGGGGGGGAGGATAACAGGAATATTTCCTGTGACTCACCATCGAGGATGGAGTCGATACGGCGATTCGCCTCCGTTTCAAAGTCGAGGAGTGGCTCAATCCTAATCCTCCGTTTGACTGAGGTTGATGCTGTAGGGGGTGGCGGTGGAGCTGGAGCCGTATTCCTGAGAGAGTTTCTTCTTCCTGGGTGTGGCTGGTGGTGCTGGAGGTGTAGAACGAGAAGAGGTTCTTGGTGTGGTACCACCCTCTCCCACCACGGTGTCGAGCGTTATAGTAAGATTATCAGCACTTGGGTCGTCGGACGGGAGGGGCACCACTGATGGGGTAACAGCAGCAGGTCGTTTGAGGATGACTAACTCTTTGTTGAGTTTGGCCAGTTCTTGATGAAGAGAGAGCAGCATGGGTCAAATGTCCTTGTGCCAGTTGACCATACAGTCGCGGGAAGCCCCTAAGCCGTAGGGTACCACTAGTCGAGTCATGGTTGGGGTTCCCACCATTAGATTGCCCACCTTTGTTAGGCACATCTTGAGCCAGTACCTGCGGTTCTTGGCGGTATCCAGGGTGACGTTAGTGACGTAGTGTGTGTCGGCGGAAGTCTGCACTTGTTCCTGGGCTATTGGGTTTGACTCGAAGGGGGCTCCTGCCCCGAATGCAGAAATCAACCCCACCAAAGTGGGCCTGAAGTAAAGGACGGGCTCCTCTATGAGATCTTGTCCGTCGGAGGGGAGTGGGGCTATCTTCGCAACAATGTCCCCTGGGGTAGACCGACAACGAATTATTGCCCTATTGGCATTACCCAGTCCTTCACGTTCCACACGGGCGTAAGAGAACGTCTTCCAGGTGATGGAAGCCAGCCCATAGGGTCGCACAACGGCAGCTGGGAGGTCGTAGATTATCACGTCTCCAACCCCAAAGGTGTGGGAGTCAGTGATATTGTCACCGATGGTCTTGATACTCGCTAGCGACATGGTGAGACGGTGGCTGAGAGGAGCGTGTCGACAACTGTAGTATAGTGTTCCAGGAGCGGCGGTGGGCGACCTTTAAATACACCTGTGACACACCTGGGGGGAGAGGGATGAAAGGGTGGGGGGGGAAGAGATCACTTTATGAGCCCATAGACACTCCGCCCAGACTCAAAGGCTGTAATCATATCCCGATGTTGGAAGGTTAATTTTTCCATCTGCCAAATCTCTGTCTGGATCTCCTGAGATGAATACTCCTCATACCTTTTCACCGTTTCTCCAAATGACTTAAAAAACCGTTCTGGGGGAGCACTCAACACAAGACGGTCATAACAATCCCATAAGGCATATATCAGTCTACTTTTGTGTTCGACAAACTTGTAGTAGCGTTGAGTAGCAACCAAACGCTTCAATAGGGGAGATTTTTCTTCCTCCTCTACAAGCGGAGGGGGGGGGGGGGGTAGAAGCTCTCTCCATGGTGGATACACAACTGAATAAAATGACGTTTAAGATGTGCTTCATATAGGTTTTTTTCAATACAGTTCCCAATGGGGCCTCCTATGGATACCCCTACCCCCTTTTAACTGTGATCTGGCGCGAGAATTACATATAAAGGATGAGTTTATGCCGGCCACCTTCAGTAAAATCCTTACATCTGCCTTGTCAGGTGTCCTAAATTGTCCTTTAGTAAAGGCTAAAGTTTTAATTATATCTAAAATATTTAAATTTTGCACAGGCTTTAATAAATTCCCGCGACTATCCTATACCACCTGTTGACTGTTTTGTTCAAACATGACCAATAATGTTTTGATGTGAGGAGTTTCCCCTATTTTAAAATACACATTTATTAAGTTGTCCAAACTTTGGTTTTGGGGTGTGGTGGTGGTGGCTTTGTGGTGAGTGGGCTCAGCAACAGCTAGCCGCATCTCAGGCGGTAGAATGGAATGTATCCTTTTTTTATTTGTTTTTTTAAAGGGCGATACTCGCACCTGTCCAGCGGTTTTTGTTGAAAGAACCCTGCGGTGGCGGGCACCTGCGCGGCGGCGGGCAATATCTTTTAAAGGTTGTCTGACCAGTCCCTCCCATCTGGTAGGGCTATAACGTTCAAAGGAGCTACCGTGGCAACACCGTCCACAAGTTGCTGTTGCTGCTGGGGGTGTGGGGGGAGTGTCCATTTCCCCCACACCATCATCACCACCGCTAAGGTGCTTACAGCTACCACCAACATTATTAGCCGAATTGCCTCATTTGCTTTCGTTTTATAAAGAGAAGGACTTATTTCCACTTCTACCACTGGTGGAAGAGGGTGGAGCCACCTCATTAAGAGGTGATGGAGTACTCTCGTTTTTACTAAATAAATATTTTTCAGCGACGAGTCGTGGTACTAGGCAACATTCTTTCACCATTTTTTTCTCTTCTTACGTAATTACTTTATTAGAGAGGAAATTAATTATACAGCCAAAGATAACAGAGCTGCCAATATGGCGCCACCTCTCCTAGAGGTTAAAATGTTTTTCTTTTTGTACAGTGGTTTTCTTACGTGCTACAGAACGAATGTCATTCTGATACCTCTATAGTCCATTAATTATCTGAGGTTGAACTGGGATGTTTCGTTTCAGAAAATTGGTAAAAATTTCACAAATTGAATCAATTTCCTGTCGTTTTAAAGCCTTGATTAGTTTATTCCGCTTCTTGGGTGATAAATTGTTTAATAAAAATAACAGTTGATGGTGTTTCTCTACGAGAGAGTCCTGATGAACTGTCATTTTTTTTTTAATTTGACAATGTCTTGAGCTTTAATCCAGCAATTGCTAGAATCTGGGTACCCTCTCCACTTGACGAAATATTCTCTGTGTCCTTTCGATGTCTTCCTAGACTGGAATATCGTTATTGGAAAATAGTCTGAAAGGGATGTTGGAATCAATTCTTGCTCATAAAACATACCACTGATCGGCTCGTTGGTTAAATCTTTGATTTTATTGGTTGGGATTGGTTGTGTTCTATCGATATGAGACACTTGAAATATTTCTTCTGTATTTTGGGGCCAAAAGCCCTTGTAAAATATATTCCTTCGCTTTGCTAGTCGTACATACTGCCCAACCTGCAGTTGTGGACTGATGGGAGTTATGGGGTGGTCATTGTTTAAATACATGACCTTAAACTGTCTTCATATATCTTCAATGTTTTGCAACTTATGAATGGCATGTGGAGTATTTTTTAGTATTCTGTGGAAAGTGTGGTTGTATACATTCAAAACTTTTGGAAGGATGTGAATGTATTGTAAAGAATTAGCTTGGGTCATATAATGATACAGTTTATGTTTTAAAGTTTTGATGGCTCGCTCCACTATACTAGATTTCATTTCCGAAAATACACTATATAATTTAATATTTTTCTTATTCAAATAATTTTGAACTGTCCTGTTGTAAAATTCTCTACCTTGGTCAGTAAATATTCGTCTTACCCCGTGAAACTGAGAGGTTTCCTCTAAAATCTTCTTTAGATCAGCTACCACATCCATTGAGTTTTTTGTTTTTAAAGTTTGAGTCTGCATTAGGTGAGAATAAACATCAACACAAATCAAAATATATTTAACACCACTATTGTATTTTTGTAAACTACAAAAGTCTCCCAAATCACAGGCAATTATGGTGCGGGGCTTAGGAGCTAATATTTTCCGCCAAGGAAACATAACTAAATTTCTTCTATGTATGGTGTAAGATCGTTCCCCACGGAGAAATTCCATCACATCTGCAATACTGATGCTGGTGTCTTTAAGTCTGGCGGCCTTATACAATTTTTGAATTGATCCTGTGAAACTAGCCAAGCTAGAAATGTCATTATAGATGAAGGTAAGAATTGACCGTTTCTGCGTCGTTAAAGGCATTTTTGTTTTGTTCACATTTGATAAACAATTTCACACTGGTCTTCATTGACAATCCCCGTTCGTAGTTGTAATGTCTCAGGAACTGTCAGATCGACCAATAAATAGCCATGCTCGCTCTGGGATATTGCCCGTCGGTATATTTCGACGAAATTATTAATAGTTTTCCGCCCTTATAACTGACCACTTAAAATTTCAAGTTGGGTTATGTCTCTCTGCTTCATTAATATATAATGGGTACAATTCAGAGTTATTGTCCTAGCATATTTCCCCTGGGGAAACAAATTTTGACTAATTAGAATTACAGAAATATTATCGTGTCTCCCTCGGGTGAAGATATTGGCTATAATTGGACTCTGAATGGCTTCCAGGTATAAGTCATCAATTATATACAAAACTGACTCATTTGAAAAAGGATTCTTATACTCTAAAGGGTTAATCAGCCCTTGGGAGAGAGTAACCTTTTTTTGCAAAATGGGGTTGTTTGAAAGAGGATGTTCAGTATTATTTGCAGTTGATACTATAATTTTTGAGAATTTCCTGTGGTATTTAACACATAAATTTACCACCAGACTAGTTTTCCCAGAATTGCTTATTCCAGCTACAAATATTCTTTATGGTTGATGAAAAATATTAAGTTGGTCGTCTGTGGCAGAAGTACACTCCTCTATATTTTCCTCATAAATGGTCCAATTACCTATGGGACAGCCACATATATATATATATATATATATATATATATATATATATATATATATATATATATATATATATATATATATATATATATATATATATATATATATATATATATATATATATATATATATATATATATGAGAGTGTGTGAGTGTGTGTGTGTGTGAGTGAGTGTGAGTGTGTGTGTGTGTGTGCGAGTGTGGGTGTGGGTGAGCATGTATTCACTCCCCAAGGAGCGCCACCCTCCTCAGGACAAAGACGGTCCTACCTGGTTTTTGGGGGGGACTCCCATTGAGATGACCTCCAGACGAGAGAAAAAAAAAGTTCTCTATAGCAAGTCTAATCCTTCTCTTTCACACAGGAGCTGTGAGATGTTGCATGCATTGTGTATTCACTCTCCAAGTAGCGCCACCCTCCTCAGACCATAGACAGCCTACCTGGGTTTTTTCCTTAACTCCCATAGAGATGACCGCCAGACGACAAAAAAAGTTCCCATATCAACCCTAACCCTTCTCTTTCACACGATGGAGGGAGGGGCTGAGAGGTGTTGTATGTGGCAACACCGCCCCCCACTTGATCATCAAATATAAGGACACCACACGCCCCTCCTTCGTCGTATTATAGTTATCTTGAGGTTATCTTGAGATGATTTCGGGGCTTTAGTGTCCCCGCGGCCCGGTCCTCGACCAGGCCTCCACCCCCGGAAGCAGCCCGTGACAGCTGACTAACTCCCAGGTACCTATTTACTGCTAGGTAACAGGGGCATTCAGGGTGAAAGAAACTTTGCCCATTTGTTTCTGCCTCGTGCGGGAATCGAACCCGCGCCACAGAATTACGAGTCCTGCGCGCTATCCACCAGGCTACGAGGCCCCCCCCCTCGTAGTTATATAGTTAGTGTTGAAACCTTACACTCTCCATCTCCCGTCTAGACTAAGATGTAAGTAAATTAATATCTATTTCATATTTGGGGTATATATATATATATATATATATATATATATATATATATATATATATATATATATATGTGTGTGTGTATATCACGAAAATAAACACGTGATTAAGAATGTGACAATGTCAGACCACGAAGGAAAAATGAAACAGGAAATTTCCTTAAGTACTTTCGTATATTAAATACATCTTCAGAAGGTCCTTCTGAAGATGTATTTAATATACGAAAGTACTTAAGGAAATTTCCTGTTTCATTTTTTCCTTCGTGGTCTGACATTGTCATATATATATATATATATATATATATATATATATATATATATATATATATATATATATATATATATATATATATATATATATATATATATATATATATATATATATATATATATATATATATATATATATATATATATATATATATATATATATATATATATATATATATATATATATATATATATATATATATATATATATATATATATATATATATATATATATATATATATATATATGTGTGTGTATATCACGAAAATAAACACGTGATTAAGAATGTGACAATGTCAGACCACGAAGGAAAAATGAAACAGGAAATTTCCTTAAGTACTTTCGTATATTAAATACATCTTCAGAAGGTCCTTGGACCTTCTGAAGATGTATTTAATATGTATGACGTAAGATGTATTTAATAGGTATGACGTCGACCAAGCTGACGAGGCGTTTGACATGCCATCTTCAATCTGGTGCCCCTAGGAATCACATGAGACAAGCCCATGACATTACTCTAACAAGAGAAATGTTGAACAAGAATACTTGCATAATAGACAAAACCCAAGATTCAAGAAGATTACAAATTCTTGAGGCAATTCACATAAGAATAGAGCGACCTACCATGAACACCCAAATCACGGAACTATTTACTCTACCCACCATGAGAGTAAGGACAAGACAAGAACATATCGATGCCAACACAGAAGACAATGTCCAACATAACAGGCCAATTACACTGGATTAATCTTTGTGTTTAGATAGGAGATGCCTCGTATGGGCCAATAAGCCTTCTGCAGCCCCTATGTTTATCCCTTATGTATCCCCCCGTGTTTTCACCTTCATTGTATTATCACCTGACCTAATGCGGGTATAAAATCAACTAGTATTGTAAGATCTGTTCACTTGAGAATGAACCATGGAGGTTCGAAACGTTGTGCAAATTATACAAATAAGTGTAATACACTCTATAGTAAATCACTTCTTTTCTTCACCTTAAAAGTACGAAAATGAGTTTTGGAGAACTCCTATTTCAATTAAGCCCTGATGCTAAGAAAATAGTTAGAGGGATAGAAGCCCTAAACCAGAAAATAATAAATACAGAATATGCGGTCATATTCAATGAAACATATATATATATATATATATATATATATATATATATATATATATATATATATATATATATTCCCCAATAATCTTTGGCAGGTGGAGTCCGGATTTCTTGGCATTCACAGTTTCGATCAGTAATGATCGAAAATCGTTCGATCAGTAATAATCACTGTGAATGCCAAGAAATCCGGACTCCACCTGCCAAAGATTATTGGGGAATATAAACCTGGATATGCGTATGGAAATGTCAAGACACACAAGCCTGGAAACCCACTTCGGCCAATCATCAGCCAGATACCCACACCCACGTACAGACTAGCGAAGCGACTCAACGGCCTGCTGACTCCTTATGTCCCTTGCGCCTTCAGCCTGAAGTCTCCAAAGGAATTTGTTGACTTACTGCGGGGCACACGGGCCACAGGGATAAGAGCCTCGTTGGACATAGAATCACTGTTTACCAACGTACCTGTGGACGAGACAATCGGGTTGATAGCCGACAAATTGTATCGTGATCCGGCCTGCACTTCTCTTGACATACCAGAAAACATTCTAAGGAAACTACTCCAAGCTTGTACTAAAGAGGCACCCTTCTTGAGCCCGGATGGGCACATGTATCAGCAAGTAGATGGGGTCGCCATGGGTTCTCCCCTAGGTGTCCTGTTTGCAAACTTCTACATGGGTACCATCGAGCAAAAAGTCTTAGTCGAAATGAACATGAAACAGGCCATATACTGCAGGTATGTTGACGACATTTTTACACAGGTACCTGATGCCAGACATCTGCAGGAGTTGAAGGAGGCATTTGAGCAGAGTTCCGTGCTGCATTTCACTTACGAGATGGAAAAGAATGGGAAGCTGCCCTTTCTAGATGTAACAGTCATGGAAAAGAGTGGAGGTTTCCACACTGCAGTCTACACTAAGGAAACGAACATATATATATATATATATATATATATATATATATATATATATATATATATATATATATATATATATATATATATATATATATATATATATATATATATATATATATATATATATTTATATATATATATATATATATATATATATATATATATATATTTATATATATATATATATATATATATATATATATATATATATATATACATATATATATATATATATATATATATATATATATATATATATATATATATATATATATATATATATATGTCGTACCTAGTAGCCAGAACGCACTTCTCAGCCTACTATGCAAGGCCCGATTTGCCTAATAAGCCAAGTTTTCATGAATTAATTGTTTTTCGACTACCTAACCTACCTAACCTAACCTAACCTAACTTTTTCTGCTACCTAACCTAACCTAACCTATAAAGATAGGTTAGGTTAGGTTAGGTAGGGTTGGTTAGGTTCGGTCATATATCTACGTTAATTTTAACTTCAATAAAAAAAATTGATTTCATATATAATGAAATGGGTAGCTTTATCATTTCATAAGAAAAAAATTAGAGAAAATATATTAATTAAGGAAAACTTGGCTTATTAGGCAAATCGGGCCTTGCATAGTAGGCTGAGAAGTGCGTTCTGGCTACTAGGTACGACATATATATATATATATATATATATATATATATATATATATATATATATGTCGTACCTAGTAGCCAGAACTCACTTCTCAGCCTACTATGCAAGGCCCAATTTGCCTAATAAGACAAGTTTTCATGACTTAATTGTTTTTCGACTACCTAACCTACCTAACCTAACCTAACCTAACTTTTTCCGCTACCTAACCAAACCTAACCTATAGAGATAGGTTAGGTTAGGTTAGGTATGGTTGGTTAGGTTTGGTCATATATCTACGTTAATTTAAACTCTAATAAAATAAATTGACCTCATACATAATGAAATGGTTAGATTTATCATTTCATAAGAAAAAAATTAGAGAAAATATATTAATTCAGGAAAACTTGGCTTATTAGGCAAATCGGGCCTTGCATAGTAGGCCGATAAGTGCGTTCTGGCTATTAGGTACGACATATATATATATATATATATATATATATATATATATATATATATATATATATATGTCGTACCTAATAGCCAGAACGCACTTCTCAGCCAACTATGCATGGCCCAATTTGCCTAATAAGCCAAGTTTTAATGAATTAATGTTTTTTCGACTACCTAACCTACCTAACCTAACCTAACCTAACTTTCTCTGCTACCTAACCTAACCTAACCGATAGAGATAGGTTAGGTTAGGTTAGGTAGGGTTAGTTAGGTTCGGTCATATATCTACGTTAATTTTAACTCCAATAAAAAAAATTGACCTCATACATAATGAAATGGGTAGCTTTATCATTTCATCAGAAAAAAATTAGAAAAAATATATTAATTCAGGAAAACTTGGCTTATTAGGCAAATCGGGCCTTGCGTAGTAGGCTGAGAAGTGCGTTCTGGCTATTAGGTACGACATATATATATATATATATATATATATATATATATATATATATATATATATATATATATATATATATATATATATATATATATATATATATATATATATATATATATATATATTAGTATATTTTGGTAGCAGTCATCCTGTAGACATATATTATTAAATATGACCGAAAAAGTAAGATTAATAATTTTAACACGAATTTTCTCATCTTTCATACTTGGAAAGGGTCCTGGAAGATATTGTTAATAGAAACGTTATCCCTACAGACAAAAATCAGAGGTTACAACTGACGATTTACTATAAAACCAGAAAAACGGCCAGCCTACTCATGAGAAACTCTCCAGACACAAAACAGAACGCTTTAAAAGAGACCAACGTCGTCTATGCCTTCAAATGCCCTCTTGGGGACTGTAAGCTCCAAAAAACCCAGTATATAGGCAAGACAACAACATCTCTTTCTAGGCGTTTAACGATGCATAAGCAACAGGGCTCCATTAAGAAACATATAATCTCTTTCACAACCAAACCATCGCCAGAGAAATCCTAGTAAACAACACAGAAATCATCGATAGATACAGCGATAGCAGGCGGCTTGACGTTTGCGAGGCACTACACATCAAGAAGTCAACACCAGCAATCAACAGCCAATTAATGCACAACTATATTCTACCCACCTCAAGACTCCGCTCCAATATAGAAGCATCAAGAAATATGGACCAATAGGCTTTCTACAATCACTTCTATTCAATACCCATTGTTTCGTGTTCTGTCTTGTATCGATGAAATTAATACCTTATTAAATACCACCTCACCCCATCCACCTCACTCAAATGTAGATATAAACAAATCGGAGATGTGTAAGTTCTATTCAGTTGTGTATGTATGTTTAAACTAAAGTCTTTGAAAATGTAAAAAGTTTTACGAAACGCGCTCAAGTGTCGCGTCAGTCTAGAAATAAAAATGAACTTTGGATAATTGATTTTTGAATTACCACCAACAGTGAAAAGAAATGTACGAAAGATTGAGAAAATTTGTGTTAGAATTATTAATCTTACTTTTTCGGTCATATTTAATAATATATATATATATATATATATATATATATATATATATATATATATATATATATATATATATATATATATATATATATATATATTATATTTAATAATATATATATATATATAAATATATATATATATATAAATATATATATATATATATATATATATATATATATATATATATATATATATATATATATATATGCAAACAAGCCTGAACAAGTGTGCCCCAAAGAATGAGGTGATTTGATAAAATGCTATGCCCAAGATTACCATCCGAGTGCCGGCGGGGAAGTGGTTCAAATAGCCTCGGCTATCACTTCCTTATGTCCGGTCGTGATGGTCAAGCGGATTAAGGCGTCCCTGTACATACCAGTTGTGGGAGTATGGGTTCGAGTCACTTCTGGGGTGTGAGTTTTCAGTTGTATATAGTCCTGGGGACCATTCAGGCTTGTTTGCATTTGTGTTCCTCACGTGTGCCCCAAAGAATGAGGTGATTTGATAAAATGCTATGCCCAAGATTACCATCCGAGTGCCGGCGGGGAAGTGGTTCAAATAGCCTCGGCTATCACTTCCTTATGTCCGGTCGTGATGGTCAAGCGGATTAAGGCGTCCCTGTACATACCAGTTGTGGGAGTATGGGTTCGAGTCACTTCTGGGGTGTGAGTTTTCAGTTGTATATAGTCCTGGGGACCATTCAGGCTTGTTTGCATTTGTGTTCCTCACGTGTGCCCCAAAGAATGAGGTGATTTGATAAAATGCTATGCCCAAGATTACCATCCGAGTGCCGGCGGGGAAGTGGTTCAAATAGCCTCGGCTATCACTTCCTTATGTCCGGTCGTGATGGTCAAGCGGATTAAGGCGTCCCTGTACATACCAGTTGTGGGAGTATGGGTTCGAGTCACTTCTGGGGTGTGAGTTTTCAGTTGTATATAGTCCTGGGGACCATTCAGGCTTGTTTGCATTTGTGTTCCTCACGTGTGCCCCAAAGAATGAGGTGATTTGATAAAATGCTATGCCCAAGATTACCATCCGAGTGCCGGCGGGGAAGTGGTTCAAATAGCCTCGGCTATCACTTCCTTATGTCCGGTCGTGATGGTCAAGCGGATTAAGGCGTCCCTGTACATACCAGTTGTGGGAGTATGGGTTCGAGTCACTTCTGGGGTGTGAGTTTTTCAGTTATATATATATATATATGCAGAATAACCACATGTGAAAAATAGAAAATGCTTAACGTGTTTTCGGCTAATTCTCCTTCATCAGAGCAAAGTAGAATGAAGATAAGATTGCTGATCAGACCTTTATATCCGCCTGGGCAGATCACCTGACCACCAAAAATAAGTGGAGGAAAGGAATTATAAGAAAGAAGGATACTGCAGAAGGCCTATTGGCCCATACGAGGCAGCTCCTATTAATATCTCCAAGTGACATACGTGTTAAATGATTGCTATATTGTTTTGACGTGCTATATTGAGGCTTAAATAGGGATCTAACTTGTACATATCGGGGCTCACATTAAGGCTGTTTTTACAATGTTTGATCAGAGCAGACTCGATCACGTTTCGTTCAACAAAATCCTTACTTTTAACAATACATTTTGCCCCTGTGAAGTCGATAGAATCATTACATAAACTGGAATGTAAATACAATGCACTGGATTGCTGGACTGTACGAATAGCATATGAATGCTGTTTTAAACGCGAGGAAAGAGATTTACCTGTCTGGCCGATGTAAACACATGCACACTCATTACAAGGGATGGAATACACACAACCTGCTACAGACGAGGGCGAGTTTTTAATTAACATGGACTTAACTGTATTATCATTTTTGAACACTAGATTAATATTAAGGTTCTTCAGGGCTGGGGCAAGATTTACTAGACCCTCAGAATATGGTAATACCAACGAATTTTTCAGTTCTGGTTTAGACTTAGTAGTCTGTTTGTAGAAAGTCCTTTTTGCTTGACCAAACGCAAAATCCAAGATCGATTTTGGGTATTTTAACTTCTTCCCAATTTCAAATATATTTGCTATTTCTTCGTCGAAAAATTCCGGACTGCAAACTCTCAGTGCTCTGAGAAACATACCAGAAAAAACTGCCCGCTTGACTTGAACATGATGATTTGAATAGAAATGTACATACGAGCACACATTGGTAGGTTTCCTATACACATTGAATTTGAAACTCCTACCAATTCTATGAATCATGATGTCTAAAAAAGGCAGAACACCATTCACTTCGTTCTCAATTGTGAATTTAATTGACGGAACCAGCGAATTAATTTGATTGAGAAAGTCAGTTTCGTCATGATTATCCGGCCACAGGCACAAAATATCGTCAACGTACCTGTACCAAAGCAAATTTGAGGGTAAAATCCTGGGAAGGATATTTGTTTCGAAACATTCCATGTACAGATTGCTCAAAACAGGGGAGAGGGGATTACCCATCGCCATGCCAAATGTTTGTTTATAAAATGAATCATTAAAGCTGAAATAATTATCTTTAATGAACAATTTTATAAGTTCAATAATGGTGTTAGTAGGCAAAGTTAAATTATACCTTGGGAGTAGATCCCGTAAAAATGACAACAGATCATCAACAGGAACCCTAGTGAACAGAGCCGTCACATCAAAACTAACAAGTTTAAAATCATAATTTAATTTCAAACTAGACAACTTGTTAACCAAGTCCAAGTTGTTTGTTATGTGTGAGTTGGAAATGGAACCTACTACTGGAGACAAGACTTGGACAAGCCATTTGGAAAGTCTATATGCCACAGATCCAACAGAACTAATAATAGGTCTTGCAGGATTATTCGGTTTGTGTGTTTTAATAAGCCCATATAGATATGGGAGAGAAGGGGAACGACTTAAAAACTTAGGAATCAACTCCTTATCGTTCTTGAGCACGGTTTTAAGAGTTTTGTTGAAATGAGTAATAACTCTTTCAATAGGGTCACTATTAACAGGTATGTAAGTGTCTCTGTCCTCCAATAACTGGTTCATTTTTTGGACATAGTCTTCTTTGTCCATGATGACAACAGCATTGGACTTATCAGCTTTAGTGATATGTAGAGAGGTATCTTTTTTGAGGGTTTTGAACGCTCGCATAAACCTCTCTGGACAATTAGGCACAATACCCTTAAATAAAGAACCGTACTCCATTCCCTTGCAAATATTGATATCATCAGCTGAAATCTCACTAGATTTCTCCAAATTGCTAAAACTTTGAAAACGCGTTAAGCATTTTCTATTTTTCACATGTGGGTATTCTGCATACTTGGATCAGTGTTTTTGTGATCATTGTTGCATATATATATATATATATATATATATATATATATATATATATATATATATATATATATATATATATATATATATATATATATATATATATATATATATATATATATATATATATATATATATATATATATATATGATTGAAAACTCACACCCCAGAAGTGACTCGAACCCATACTCCCAGAAGCAACGCAACTGGTAACTACAGGGCGCCTTAATCCGCTTGACCATCACGGCCGTCAAAAGGAAGTGATAGCCGAGGCTATTTGAGCCACTTCCCCGACGGCAACTCGGATGGTAATCTTGGGCATAGCATTTCACCAAATCACCTCATTCTTTGGGGCACACGTGAGGAACACAAATGCGAACAAGCCTGAATGGTCCCCAGGACTATATGCGAATGAAAACTCACACCCCAGAAGTGACTCGAACCCATACTCCCAGAAGCAACGCAACTGGTAACTACAGGGCGCCTTAATCCGCTTGACCATCACGGCCGTCAAAAGGAAGTGATAGCCGAGGCTATTTGAGCCACTTCCCCGACGGCAACTCGGATGGTAATCTTGGGCATAGCATTTCACCAAATCACCTCATTCTTTGGGGCACACGTGAGGAACACAAATGCGAACAAGCCTGAATGGTCCCCAGGACTATATGCGAATGAAAACTCACACCCCAGAAGTGACTCGAACCCATACTCCCAGAAGCAACGCAACTGGTAACTACAGGGCGCCTTAATCCGCTTGACCATCACGGCCGTCAAAAGGAAGTGATAGCCGAGGCTATTTGAGCCACTTCCCCGACGGAAACTCGGATGGTAATCTTGGGCATAGCATTTCACCAAATCACCTCATTCTTTGGGGCACACGTGAGGAACACAAATGCGAACAAGCCTGAATGGTCCCCAGGACTATATGCGAATGAAAACTCACACCCCAGAAGTGACTCGAACCCATACTCCCAGAAGCAACGCAACTGGTAACTACAGGGCGCCTTAATCCGCTTGACCATCACGGCCGTCAAAAGGAAGTGATAGCCGAGGCTATTTGAGCCACTTCCCCGACGGCAACTCGGATGGTAATCTTGGGCATAGCATTTCACCAAATCACCTCATTCTTTGGGGCACACGTGAGGAACACAAATGCGAACAAGCCTGAATGGTCCCCAGGACTATATGCGAATGAAAACTCACACCCCAGAAGTGACTCGAACCCATACTCCCAGAAGCAACGCAACTGGTAACTACAGGGCGCCTTAATCCGCTTGACCATCACGGCCGTCAAAAGGAAGTGATAGCCGAGGCTATTTGAGCCACTTCCCCGACGGCAACTCGGATGGTAATCTTGGGCATAGCATTTCACCAAATCACCTCATTCTCAGTCAAGCGGATTAAGGCGCCCTGTAGTTACCAGTTGCGTTGCTTCTGGGAGTATGGGTTCGAGTCACTTCTGGGGTGTGAGTTTTCATTCGCATATAGTCCTGGGGACCATTCAGGCTTGTTTGCATTTGTGTTCCTCACGTGTGCCCCAAAGAATGAGGTGATTTGGTGAAATGCTATGCCCAAGATTACCATCCGAGTTGCCGTCGGGGAAGTGGCTCAAATAGCCTCGGCTATCACTTCCTTTTGACGGCCGTGATGGTCAAGCGGATTAAGGCGCCCTGTAGTTACCAGTTGCGTTGCTTCTGGGAGTATGGGTTCGAGTCACTTCTGGGGTGTGAGTTTTCATTCGCATATAGTCCTGGGGACCATTCAGGCTTGTTCGCATTTGTGTTCCTCACGTGTGCCCCAAAGAATGAGGTGATTTGGTGAAATGCTATGCCCAAGATTACCATCCGAGTTGCCGTCGGGGAAGTGGCTCAAATAGCCTCGGCTATCACTTCCTTTTGACGGCCGTGATGGTCAAGCGGATTAAGGCGCCCTGTAGTTACCAGTTGCGTTGCTTCTGGGAGTATGGGTTCGAGTCACTTCTGGGGTGTGAGTTTTCATTCGCATATAGTCCTGGGGACCATTCAGGCTTGTTCGCATATATATATATATATATATATATATATATATATATATATATATATATATATATATATATATATATATATATATATATATATTTATATATATATATATACATATATATATATATATATATATATATATATATATATATATATATATATATATTTATATTTATATATATATATATATATATTTATATAAGAGAAAGTGGGGTGTTTTGAGTGGGAGAGAATTTATATATGAGAGAGGGGGAGGGGGTGTTTTGAGTGAGAGAATATATATTTATTTATTTTATATATTTTTTTTTCCTAGGAGTGGGGGATAATGTCACTCCCAGGTGATATTTGCAACATTTGTGGTTGGAGCTCATCACCACAATTCGTGCATACAACTTATTGCTGCCTCCGTTGTGGGGAAGCTGTATGCGTTCAGTCTAGTGGAGTTCACAGGAGAACCTGTGGTGGAGGTAATCCCTTATTTATTTATTTATTTATTCGTATATATTTCAAATGAGAAATATTGAGATGGTTTCCCCTATCTTAATGGGGGTGTGTGAGTGAGAGTGTGTATAATTATGTGCTATTTCCTTCTTAGGAGGTAAACATCACCAGCCTACCTGAGAGAGTGGATTTGTATGCCTCATATGCGGCAGCGTCACCTTGAAGCCTCACCCCACTTTCACCTGCAGCAGTTGTGGGGTCACTTTGTGTGAGCACTTGACCTCTGAACATCTACAATCATGTCCCCAAGGTGTGTGAATAAACCCTCTCTCCAGTTTTATTATCTTAAGAAGCTTTCTTGAGACGTTATGTCATGGGGTTTAGTAGGGTGTGTTGGGGTGTTGCTTTTTATTATTATTATTATTATTATTGTTATTATTATTATTATTATTATTATTATTATTATTATTATTATTATTATTATTATTACTATTATTATTATTATTATTATTATTATAATTATATTTTTCCTGGGGTGCTTTAGAGGTAGGTAAAGACATCTCAGGGGCAGGTAGGAGAGGAACTTCACCCCAAAGCCCAACATAACAATAGCCTCTTAGGTGATGGTGGGGATAGACAGCCCTTTGCAAATGGGGGGGGGGGGTTAGGAAGAGATGAGTGATGATGGTGATGGTGGTCGTGACATTCCTCAGGTAGGTCCTAGTGGTCTTAGACCCCATGACAACAATCGAGATAGTGATGGAAATTCCTCAGAAGGTGGGGATGTTATAGACACCCCTCACTTAATTAATAGGGTGGGGGCCCTGGGGGATCTCTTTACTAGAATGGAATATTCCATCCCCCCAGCCTTTGCCACAGATCCTGTAGGTCTTTTAAGCAACTTTAGAGAACTTTTCTCTAACGAAATAGAGAATTACATGAATTCTCTGGCGGGTCACAGCAATTTTACTTCATCATTCAAAATCCTCCTTGAAGTGAAGGTAACACTTTTAAAACAACGTCTCACAGAAGATGATGACTATAGAGAACGCTTCATAACGACTCCTGCTAGGCTGGTAACTCTTGAGGAGGTGAGTGATCTTCTTGATAGCTGGGTGGGTTATATGATTACACGTCTGGAGGATCTCCTTTCAGAAACAGAGGGGAGTGGTTTTATATTATTTAATGTTTATTTCCTCAAAATCGTTTTCTGTAATGGTAGTGTAAGGTCAGTTTTGGGGGATAATGTCCCTTATCCCCCCTTTTTAAGGGGGCGACATGAGGTCTTCAACCGAAACTCCAATGGTAACAATGGAACATGCATTATTCAATACATTGCCGCTTTTCGTGCGTCACAACAAGGATGGAAATGGAAACGTACAGGAAGACTTGTAGAGTCTCACTCTAGGGTTAGGAAAATGGTCAAATACGAGCAATTATCTTTCCTTCTCTCATGGGAGGATATCTCTAAATTGGAAAATAGGAATAAACTCTCCATTTTTTTTTATTCAATTCACAAACATACAGACGGTGCCTATCACGTCTCTCTTTGTCGTCGTGGTAGCAGACAGTACTCAGACATAGTTGCATTATTATTATTGGGGTAGTCTCATGTAAGTCTTATTAAAGACTTAAATAAATTTTTACGGAACTTTACCCGCAGCCACAGGCGAAAGACAGTCTTCTGTAGAAGCTGTCTTTCTGAATATCAAAATTCTAGTGATTTGTCTCACCATTTTGTTTCCTGGGACATCACGCAGAAAATGATTTATCCCCAGGAGGGGGACACCCTTCATTTTAAAAATACAGGGAAAGGTTACCCCTCTTCCCACATAGCCTTTTTCGATTTCGAGAGCGTCCTAAGCACTGAGGATTGTCTAGGTTCTGTTACAGCCATACATAGGCCTATAGCATACAGCTATATGATTGTTGATAGGAACCACTCCGTCATTGATAAACTTACTTATTTTGGGGGGGACAGTGTCACTCATTTCATGGAGCGAGTTGCCACCAAATGGGAAATTATCAGATCCAGCCTACCCAAATATGAAATAGACATGTCTCTTGAGGATATGGTCCATTTTAGGAGACAGACTCACTGTCAGTTTTGTGAGGAGGTATTTACACCCACCAATTTCAAGGTTCAACATCATGATCACCTAAGGGAAAAGCTCAATTATATTGGAGCTCTATGTAATTACTGCAACCTCCGCCACAAGAATGCTCTAGAGAGTTTAGTCCTAATTGCCCACAATATGTCTTATGACAATGGCTTAATTTTGAGGGAGTTTGCCATGGGTTCAAATATTAAGAGCAATATCCTCATGAGGCAGGGGACTAAATATCTTAAGGTAGAAATAGGCAACCTTAAATTTCTTGATTCACTGGCTTTTATTACGGGCAATCTTTTGTCCCTAGCAAAAACCCACATTGATTCAGACAGCCCCTTAACATTCACTCACTCAATGATAGAAGGTTTACCCGTAGTGAGTCACCACCTACTCTTAGGGGGTAAGCAGTTTTTCCCTTATGAATATGCCACAAAAATCAGCTGCTTTAATGATGCAACACTCCGCCCTATTGAAATGTTTTACAGCTCCCTAAACAAATCAACCATCTCTTTGGAAGAATATAGACATTCTAAATTAGTATGGGAGGCGACAGGATGTAGGTCATTAAAGGATTTTCTCCTTATTTATTTAAAGTGTGATGTCGGTTTACTGGCTGACATTTTTACTCACCATAGGGTAATTCTAAATTATATCTATTCATTAGAAATGACTCATTACTATAGCCTTCCGGGCTACTCCTACGATTGCTTCTTGAAAAGCAGCAAAATATCGTTGGAGTTAAGTGCAGATGTGACGTTGCACAATCTCATATCACAAAACATACGAGGGGGTTTTACAACTGCAGTTAGGGGTTATGCCAGAGCTAACAACTGCTACGTCAACCCATCTTTTAACCAACCCGTTCTCACACAAGACTGCACATATATGACTTAATGCTTAAAGTCAATATGTTGAATGTGATTTAGTATATATGTGATATATTCCCAGTAACCTTTTTTACCAACACCCAAACTCTTCCTCACGTACCAATTTACGTCTCACAGTACCCGTCCATCAACGTAGATAGCAGAATAGTCGTGATTGGCTCAATTATAATGAAAATTGTTGTTTTCATGTCCCACATGGGTTGTGAAATTTACCTTCTATTGTCCATGCTCTTATAATATTACAGATCAGCTATATCCTATTGAAGGCTCGTAGTTTTGTTTTGAGAAATATTAGTTGTTCATAGTAAATTATAATAAGCACTATAAATTATTACATAGAATAACAGTGCTTCACCAATCAAAATCTTATACCATAGTTTGTGCTTTAAAAATTTTTAAAGAATGTTTTGTAGGAATGCTAACAGAAAACGATGTTACGCTGGAATGTTTATGGGGTAAACTACTGCAAACAGCATGGTATGGTGTCTACTATACCAAATATTGGGTGGGTATAGGGTCCAATACCACCTGTTAGGTGGGTAAGGGGTCCAATACCACCCGCAGGATGGGCATGGGGGTCACATCCACCCACAGGATGGGTATGGGGATCACTTCCACCCACAGGAAGGGTATGGGTCCAATACCATCCACTGGATGTGTATTGCGTCCACTACCACCCACAGGATGGGTATGGGGCTCACAACCACCCACAGGATGGGTATTGGGTTTAATACCATCCACAGGATGAGTATGGCGTCCATTGCCGCCCACAGGATGAGTATAGGGTCCAATATCGCCCACAGGATGAGTATGGGGCTCCAACCACCCACAGAATAAGTATGGGGTCCAATAACACCCACTGGATGTGTATGGCGTCCATTGCCGCCCACAGGATGAGTATACGGTCCAGTATCGCCCACAGGATTAGTATATAGGGTCCACTGCCGTCCACAGGGTCGGTAGGGGCTCCACTACTGCCCACAGTGTTGGTAGGGGGTCAACTGCCGCCCACAGGGTCGGTAGGGGGTTCTCTACCGCCCACAGGGTTGGTATGGGGTCCACTGCCACCCACAGGGTCGGTATGGGGTCCACTGCCACCCACAGGGTCGGTATGGGGTCCACGACCGCCCACAGGGTCGGTAGGGCGTCCACTACCGTCCAAGGGTCGGTAGGGGTCCACTACCGCCCACAGGGTTGGTAGGGGGTCCACTGCCGCCCACAGGGTTGGTAGGGGGGTCCACTGCCGCCCAAAGGGTCGTTAGGGGGTCCACTACCGTCCACAGGGTCGATATGGGGTCCACAGGGTCGGTAGGGGGTCCACTACCGCCCACAGGGTCGGTAGGGCGTCCACTACCGTCCACAGGGTCGGTAGGGGTCCACTATCGCCCACAGGGTTGGAATGGTAGGGGGTCCACTGCCGCCCACCGGGTCGGCAGGGGGTCCACTACCGCCCACAGGGTCGCTATGAAGTCAACTACCGCCCATAGTGTTTGCATAGTGTCCACTACCGCCCATAGTGTTTGTACAGTGTCCACTACCGCTCAAAGTGTTATTATGGGGTCCACTACCCCTCATAGTGTCGGTATGGGGGTCCATTACTACCCACAGGGTGTGTCTTGGGTCTATTTTTTTCTGTATAGCAGAGGTGGCAATACTGCTTTTCCAATCCCATTTGTTGTTCAATGTAAAATATTTGTTGGTCGACTTGCAACAATTTATATATATTTATATATATATATATATATATATATATATATATATATATATATATATATATATATACATATATATATATATATATATATATATATATATATATATGTATATATATATATATATATATATATATATATATATATATATATATATATATATATATATATTAAATATGGCCGAAAAAGTAAGATTAATAATTATAACACGAATTTTCTCGATCTTTCGTACATTTCTTTCAGTTCTCCAAAATTCATTTTTATTTCTAGTCTGACGCGACACTTGAGCGCGTTTCGTAAAACTTATTACATTATCAAAGACTTTAGTTTACACATACACAACTGAATAGAACTTACACATCTCCGATTTGTTTATATCTACATTTGAGTGAGGTGGATGGGGTGAGGTGGTATTTAATAAGGTATTAATTTCATCAACACAAGACAGAACACGAAACAATGGGTATTGAATGGAAGTGATTGTAGAAAGCCTATTGGTCCATATTTCTTGATGCTTCTATATTGTAGCGGAGTCTTGAGGTGGATAGAATATAGTTGTGCATTAATTGGCTGTTGATTGCTGGTGTTGACTTTTTAATGTGTAGTGCCTCGCAAACGTCAAGCCGGCTGCTATCCCTGTATCTAACGATGATTTCTGTGTTGTTTACTAGGATTTCTCTGGCGATGGTTTGGTTGTGGGAAGAGATTATATGTTCCTTAATGGAGCCCTGTTGGTTATGCATCGTTAAACACCTAGAAAGAGATGTTGTTGTCTTGCCTATATACTGGGTTTTTTGGAGCTTACAGTCCCCAAGAGGGCATTTGAAGGCATAGACGACGTTGGTCTCTTTTAAAGCGTTCTGCTTTGTGTCTGGAGAGTTTCTCATGAGTAGGCTGGCCGTTTTTCTGGTTTTATAGTAAATCGTCAGTTGTATCCTCTGATTTTTGTCTGTAGGGATAACGTTTCTATTAACAATATCTTTCAGGATCGTTTCCTCTGTTTTATGAGCTGTGGAAAAGAAGTTCCTGTAAAATAGTCTAATAGGGGGTATAGGTGTTGTGTTAGTTGTCTCTTCAGAGGTTGCATGGCGTTTCACTTTCCTTCTTATGATGTCTTTGACGAAACCATTGGAGAAGCCGTTGTTGACTAGGACCTGCCTTACCCTACAGAGTTCTTCGTCGACTTGCTTCCATTCTGAGCTGTGGCTGAGAGCACGGTCGACATATGAGTTAACAACACTCCTATTGTACCTGTCAGGGCAGTCGCAGTCTTTTCCACAGCTCATAAAACAGAGGAAAGGGTCCTGAAAGACATTGTTAATAGAAACGTTATCCCTACAGACAAAAATCAGAGGATACAACTGACGATTTACTGTAAAACCAGAAAAACGGCCAGCCTACTCATGATAAACTCTCCAGACACAAAGCAGAACGCTTTAAAAGAGACCAACGTCGTCTATGCCTTCAAATGCCCTCTTGGGGACTGTAAGCTCCAAAAAACCCAGTATATATAGGCAAGACAACCACATCTCTTTCTAGGCGTTTAACGATGCATAAGCAACAGGGCTCCATTAAGGAACATATAATCTCTTCCCACAACCAAACCATCGCCAGAGAAATCCTAGTAAACAACACAGAAATCATCGATAGATACAGCGATAGCAGGCGGCTTGACGTTTGCGAGGCACTACACATTAAAAAGTCAACACCAGCAATCAACAGCCAATTAATGCACAACTATATTCTACCCACCTCAAAACTCTGCTCCAATATAGAAGCATCAAGAAATATGGACCAATAGGCTTTCTACAATCACTTCCATTCAATACCCATTGTTTCGTGTTCTGTCTTGTGTTGATGAAATTAATACCCTATTAATACCACCTCACCCCATCCCCCCTCACTCAAATGTAGATATAAACAAATCGGAGATGTGTAAGTTCTATTCAGTTGTGTATGTGTAAACTAAAGTTTTTGAAAATGTAATAAGTTTTACGAAACACGCTCAAGTGTCGTGTCAGACTAGAAATAAAAATGAATTTTGGAGAATTGATTTTTGAATTACCACCAACAGTGAAAAGAAATGTACGAAAGATCCAGAAAATTCGTGTTAGAATTATTAATCTTACTTTTTCGGTCATATTTAATAATATATGTCTACAGGAAAGACTGCTACCAAAATATACTAATATATATATATATATATATATATATATATATATATATATATATATATATATATATATATATATATATATATATATATATATATATGTATATAGTATTATACCTTTGCAAAAATGTACCAATGTGTGTATTTTCATAACCCATTTTAAATACTTGAAAAATATATAACTACATAGTGAATGCAAGTCAATGTATATTTATATATTTATTTATTTATTTATATACAAGAAGGTACATTGGGTTAGAGAGAATACATAGCATAGTATTTGCAATCTTGTAAAGCCACTAGTACACGCAGGGTTTCGGGCAGGTCCTTAATCTAAAAGATAATTTTAAGTAGATAAATTCTAGCTGAATTAATAAAATGATAACAGATACATTGCAAGAAAAAAAAATGAGATGAGAGAGAATAGTAAGTATATTAAAGCACATTGGTTTATTAAAGCTCTGGTTGATTACATTGTCAACTTGATTGGTAATTTAAACAAGATTAACAGACACCGTACAGCAGATTGATAGCACATATAAGAAGACAGCAATGATCACGATGGTAAAGATGTTCGGATTGGGTACATAAAGATAAGGAGATTGGGTAGCAATATATCCAGTGCAATTTTAAAGCAACAAGGTAAAAAAAAACTATGCAGATGAGATTTGGTACTTTTTAGTTTTGTTTTTGAATGACGCAAAAGTTGGACAGCTTTTCAATTCATTAGGGAGTGAGTTCCATAGACTGGGTCCGTTTATTTGTATAGAGTGTTTACACAGATTATGTTTGACTCTGGGGATATCAAAGGGATACATATTTCTGGTGTGGTGATAATGGGTCCTATTACATCTGTCCAAGGAAAGTTTCAGAGCAGGATTTGCGTTTAAGAACAGGGTTTTGTAAATGTAATTGACACAAGAGAATTTGTGGAGTGAGATTATGTTTAGCATGTTAAGGGAGTTAAACAAGGGAGCTGAGAGTTGTCTGAAAGTAGAATTTGTTATTATTTTGATAGCAGATTTTTGCTCGATGATGATGGACTTGAGGTAGTTTGCAGTGGTTGAACCCCATGCACAGATACCATAATTAAGATAGGGATAGATTAGTGCACAATATAGAGAGATGAGAGCAGAGTTAGGTACATAATATCTGAATTTGGAGAGTATCCCAACTGTTTTAGAGACTTTCTTAGTTATGGGTTGTATGTGGGTGCTGAAGTTGAGTCTCTTGTCTAGGAATAGGCCAAGAAACTTTCCATCATTTTTATTGCTAATGTTTACATTATCTCTCTGAAGCTGAATTGCATTTGTAGATTTGCTTCCAAATAAAATGTAGTAGGTCCTTTCTATGTTAAGTGTTAATTTATTGGTTGACATCCATAAGTGGACTTTTTTTAGTTCATTATTAACAACATCATTTAGTGTATGTGGGTTGGGGTTAGAGTAGATGAGGGTAGTGTTGTTCCGAACCATAATGGAAACAGACCCAACTATGGGATGGGTTAACCCAAGTATCACGTTTCCAAAAGGGTCGCCCATGTTGGAAAAGACGAACGCCGAAAGAATATTGTTGAAAACATCTTGATGACTTATTAAACCAAAATTATTTATTAGTCAGAAGAAAGACAGAAACGCGATCTATATGTAAAACTTTTACCAGACAAATATTTTAAGTAAAACTGATGATATTTGTAGTTTTATAAAAGGGGCAGTTTTCATCGCTCGTCGAGCTCCACACCCACCTAGTTGGGTGGGTGTGGAGCAAGACTAGTAACTGTGCGACTCCTCAAAAATGTAAAGTGCCTTGTATAGTGACTGTTGTGAGCCACTTGCTGATCACTTGTAACACAAAAATTACTGATGTGTGTATTTGTGTAGGTGATTAAATATGTATGTGTATGTATACGTATGGATATGTACATGTATGTGTACATTAATAATTTTGTAACTAGCGTCAAAAGATTGTTATTTGCTTAGCTAAACGAACTAGAGGGTTCAGTTCCTGAACCGATTATGTGCCTCTGTAACCCTTTACACCACTGCCCACGGGATGGGTATTATGGGGTGCATAATAAAGAAAGAAAATAAATGGACCGAACCCCACAATTCATTTAGCTAAGCAAGTTACAATCTTGATGAGCTAGTTACAAAATTCACTATAAGTGGTCACATCATAAATGGGTTCGAAATCGACCACAAGTAGTGCATTACATAATTTATAAGTAATGTGCAGCCTGTGATCCCCGCCTGGCTGGATACTGATACCTAGGTAGTTTTCATGTGTCCGGACACCGGCGATAAGGTGGTATTATTTATTTAACTTAAGAGATATATATTTTTAAATGTTGTCACATTAACGGCTACATCTTCATTTCTTCGGACATATAGATTTTTAAGATTAATTAAAATATATGGAAACTAATTATACAATTTATTGGCTGGTGTGCAGGGCTTCACACTCTCAGAGCTAACCATCAAGTAACTATCAAAACGCATATATCTTCATTTTCACTTCAGTTATATTTATGACAAAGGATTTTAAATGTAGCCTATATTTCTACCTTTCCAATGTCATAAATACTTTCGTTAATTACAATATCTAGATCAAACTAACATTGATTTTCAAAAGGTTGTATATTTTCCATCAATGGAGAGCATCAGCCAAGAAGCCTTCTTTAAAATATGAATATCTTTCCTCACCCAATAAGATCTAATCTCTGAATAAAACGCAAAAAACGACTTGATTGTAACCTATCCACCGCTGCCCATTGGATAGGGGAGAGGGGGTTATGTGTAGGATAAACATATCAATTGTGACACTAGCCCTCCATATATGTCAGTTGCTTAAATTATAAACTGTACTTGTGGTCGGTCTCGAGCCCATTGTTGATGTGACAATGTGCATTGACTTTTGTAACTACCTTATCAAGATTATAACCTGCTTGGCTATTTGAATTGTGGGGCTCAGTCCCTGAGCCCATTGTGTGCCTCTGTAACACTCCACTATCGCTCATAGGATGGGTATGGGGTGCATAATAAATGAACTAAACTAAGCTCTGCCTTTTTGATAACATATACAATTATAAGCTTTATTTGTGAATCTCAATTAATTTAACAATATATCACAGAGCCTGTATGGTTCGGTGAGATGAGCGAAGAGACATGGGAGATTTTACATAAGTACAGTACATGGTAGTTTAAGTAGCGAACGCATGTCAACGAATAACGAGTATATATAACAAAACTATTGTCCTATGAAGTTGATTTAACTTCCAAACATATATTTTTTAATAAATGTTAACTGTTTTCTGGCTAGTT
The DNA here is from genome assembly GCF_040958095.1 of Procambarus clarkii. Classification (NCBI taxonomy): domain Eukaryota; kingdom Metazoa; phylum Arthropoda; class Malacostraca; order Decapoda; family Cambaridae; genus Procambarus; species Procambarus clarkii. The sequence goes on from NC_091156.1 coordinate 45,196,659, forward strand.
ATGTTATTTGTGATAATTTGTGCAGAGAAGTGCGACAACTGGATATGCCAACAAACACTTTCCAAACAACGATATATCTTGGATAAGTCGCTCCACAACATTGACGCTTGGACCGTCGACGTCCTTTGATGCTACTTATTTCATAATGAAATTATATTAGTTTGGAGTAAATATATGTTTTCTCATGTTATGCATTCAGCAGCCACATTATTGTGAGTAAATATACCATATTACATCATTACTTAAATAATGCTAGGAGGGTTTGAGTAGCTTTGGGTCTTTAGTGGACAGAATCTCCAATAGATGGGGCGAGAGTCGCCCCATCTCTCTCGCCCGAGCAAAAGTCGAAACTTAATTTAAAATTGATATATCTTTGTTCTCGAACATGATATATTTCATTTGGTGCAATCATAATAATGTTCATATCTCGGTCTTTCAGGAGGCATATAAGATTTTAGGCTTTATTAGTGTATCTTTGTTAATTATACAATATATCGGCAAGTGCGTAGGCGTCTGCACTCCATGCCCGACAAGCTACTGAGCGCTACAATAAAAACATATGTATCTTCACTTGAGCTATAAATATGTCAATTGTAGTGTATATAAAATGAAGCTCTTATTTCTATCTTGCTTAAGACATATAAAACATTTGTGTTTATTAACGAATTTACGTGAAATAAACATTGATCTGAGAGAGTTGCTCTGTCGTTCAGTCTGTACGGGGTGGGAGCTCCATAATTTTTAAAATACATGTATCTTCATTAGAACTTTAAATATGTCTATGGTAAAGTGTTTAAAGTGAAGCTTATATGTCTGCCTTTCTTGAGACATATAAAACATATATGTTTATAAACGAATACACGTGAAATAAACATTGTTCTGAGAGAGAGTTGCTCGGTCGATCAATCTGTCCGGGGTCGGAGCTCGGCTATTATAAAAGTACACGTATCTTCGCTTTAAATCTAAATATGCCCATGGTAAGGTATTTAGAATGAAGCTTATAATTATATCTATCTTGTGACATAAAACTCTTACGTTTATTAAGGAATCTGCGTGAAATAGGCATGGTTCTGAGATTTCCTGCCCGAAACGCTTCGCGTACTAGTGGCTTTACAAGACTGTAATTACCATATTATGTATCCTCACATTCCCAATGTACCTTCTTGTATATGCATAAATAAATAAATGCTGAAGTTTTCGAGCTCGACGAGCGATGAAAACTGCCCCTTTTATAAAACTACAAATATCATCAGTTTTACTTAAAATATTTGTCTGGTAGAAGTTTTACATATAGATCGCGTTTTTGTCTTTCTTCTGACTAATAAATAATTTTGGTTTAATAAGTCATCGAGATGTTTTCAACAATATTCTTTCGGCGTTAGTCTTTTCCAGCATGGGCGACCCTTTTGGAAACGCGATACTTGGGTTAACCCATCCCATAGTTGGGCCAGTTTCCATTATGGTTCGGAACAACACTACCCTCATCTACTCTAACCCCAACCCACATACACTAAATGATGTTGTTAATAATGAACTAAAAAAAGTCCACTTATGGATGTCAACCAATAAACTAACACTTAACATAGAAAAGACCTACTACATTTTATTTGGAAGCATCTACAAATGCAATTCAGCTTCAGATAGATAATGTAAACATTAGCAATAAAAATGATGGAAAGTTTCTAGGCCTATTCCTAGACAAGAGACAACACCCACATACAACACATAACTAAGAAAGTCTCTAAAACAGTTGGGATACTCTCCAAAATCAGATATTATGTACCTAACTCTGCTCTCATCTCTCTATATTGTGCACTAATCTATCCCTATCTTAATTATGGTATCTGTGCATGGGGTTCAACCACTGCAAACCACCTCAAGTCCATCATCATCGAGCAAAAATCTTCTATCAAAATAATAACAAATTTAACTTTCAGACAACACTCAGCCCCCTTGTTTAACTCCCTTAACATGCTAAACATAATCTCACTCCACAAATTTTCTTGTGTCAATTACATTTACAAAACCCTGTTCTTAAACGCAAATCCTGCTTTGAAACTTTCCTTGGACAGATGTAATTGGTCCCATTATCACCACACCAGAAATAAATATCTCCTTGATATCCCCAGAGTCAAACATAATCTGTGTAAACACTCTATGCAAATAAACGGACCCCGTCTATGGAACTCACTCCCTAATGAATTGAAAAGCTGTCCAACTTTTGCGTCATTCAAAAACAAAACTAAAAAGTACCTAATCTCATCTGAATAGCTTTTTTTACCTTGTTGCTTTAAAATTGCACTGTATCTATTGCTACCCAATCTCCCTATCTTTATGTACCCAATCCAAACATCTTTACCAGCGTGATCATTGCTGTCTTCTTATATGTGCTATCAATCTGCTGTACGGTGTCTGTTAATCTTGTTTGAATTACCAATGAAGTTGACAATGTAATCAACCAGAGCTTTAATAAACCAATGTGCTTTAATATACTTACTATTCTCTCTCATCTCATTTTTTTTCTTGCAATGTATCTGTTATCATTTTATTAATTCTGCTAGAATTTACCTACTTAAAATTATCTGTTAGATTAAGGACCTGCCCGAAACCCTGCGCGTACTAGTGGCTTTACAAGATTGTAAATACTATGCTATGTATTCTCTCTAACCCAATGTACCTTCTTGTATATAAATAAATAAATAAATATATAAATATACATTGACTTGCATTCACTATGTAGTGTCGGGGTTTACTCGGGTGAGCAACAGTATACTCAAGGTCACTCACCGTAGCCCTGTGGGTCTTCACTCTATCCTCGCGGCGCCACTGTATGCCAGGAGAGTATCCCAGTCAATCCAAACCGGCCTCTGATCGAGAAGGAGTGGGAACACAGCTTGTTCACTTAACTGTTGTATGCCCGCCCCGTCGTAGGGCTCTACTACTAACCACAAGGTCGCCAACTGGTGTTTTCGGTGTCCAGTAACACGTCAGTGTTTTTGTTGAATTGTGGTAACAGTGGCAAGGACACACTCAATAGATCTGATATCAGGCAGGTATTTACTTCCATCACTCTCTGCTTTCAGGTATTACATAGACACAAGAAATATGGAGGGGATGATATAAACACCAATGTATTTTGTATTTTACTTAAAACTCATTCAAAGACATCACAAGATTATATCAATAAGCAAACAGCTGTTTCAGGCGGGAGTCGTTCGTTCCCACATAAAATATGAACTCACTAAGCTGGCAACACTTCCCCTCTCGTCAATGTCAAAATCAGCTGGGCGACTACCCCCCGCGCGAATGTTACTTTATCTGTATGCTTAGCGTGACGCGCCAATTTCTTTAAGTTCTCAAAGATCACTAGAAGTTCGAACACACAATATTTGCGACAATAGCACGTAAATACTTCGCTACACTGATCTTGGGCTCAATCAAACATTTCTATATTAAATGTGACAATAATTCACTGTCATGGTATTACACACTGCCCTTCGTTTAATGATAACTTATGAAGTATATATCACTGGAGTTCTCAGTAATTCCTTCCGTGGGCGATAACACAATTAATCACTGCACACATGAATGATTATTCAATACACGAGCATAGACATATATATATATATATATATATATATATATATATATATATATATATATATATATATATATATATATATATATATATATATGGATGAGTCATAGACATTAATAATGATAATAACATAGTTATTGGGCACATAGCCTAACTCCCAAATAATGGCCTAATTATATATATATTTCCTCTCACTATATGATCACATCAAAGTCTCATGAAAGACATTCTCAACACAGTAAATTCATCAATTACTCCGGGTGCCTGCATACACCAATAATAATCGCAAACATCGTGAGTACTCTTTATAGTACCACTCTGCACACTGGTGCCTTACTGTGACATAGGTGAGTCTTGCTCACGACATACAAAATACTCAGGCTAAATAATATTGCTGACTAAAGGGGAATTGGGAGGGAAACTAGAATCACCTACTTCCACCTATCCTCCGATGAGAGTTGAGTTGTAGCTCCTGGTCCTGGCTCCTGCCTCGTGTAGGGAACGCCCCCACACATGCACTGTCGTGTCCTCCAGGAACTCAATCAACGTCCCACCGTAAGCGCGTCGTCTCCGTGCCTTTTCACTGCAGGTCCGTGCTCCTCCTCGACTTCTTGTAGGGTTGGAGTCGGTCTCCCGGCCGTCGACTTCTCCTCCCAGCAACGGCTGCCCGCCTATGTCTCGGCTGCAGTCGTTTGGATTCCCGAATAGTTTCCTTCTTCCACTGCTACCCGGTGGCTCAGTCCAGCCACTACGCCTTCACAAACGGGTGAACTGCCTCAGACGTCGCATACGTCACTGCACAGACTTCACTTCGTCTTGCATAGTACCTGTCCTGGAGCACTTGTTGCTCAATATCCCGTCGATTCCCTCTCTGGTCCAACACATGAACGAAGGAAGACCTCACAGAGTACTGGCAGACTTCGGGTGACGCGTAAAATCCACGGGAGCGGGAAACAACTGTCAAACTGACAGGACCAATCTTCGCACGTCCAACCACCTTGACGTGTCGTGTCAGACTGATTCCCTCACGGAGGATTGGCTCATCAACTACGTCATCACTGTGGAGCTATCAGCCGTCGCATACGTCGCTGCCTAGACTCCACTCTTGCACAACACCTGTTCCTGGAGCACTTGTTGCTCAATATCCCGTCAATTCCTTCTTCGGTTCAACACATGAACGAAGGAAGACCCCACAGGAGTTGGCAGACCACGGGTGATGCGTAAGTCCTCCGGAGACGGGGTAAACTGTCCAACTGACAGGACCCCCCAGCGCACGTCCGACCTCCTTGACGTTCTGTCTTAGACTGATGGCGCCAGCGCGGCGGGATGACCGGACCCCCCTTCCTTCGTGACGTCATATTCGCCACAGGAGGTTTTCATTGGCTCCCTGTGCCACGTCGCTGTCGGTGACCAATCTGGTGTCACTGACGTCACACAGTTTTGGCGGGAAAACAGAAGAGCCAGCGCCATATTGGCTTCCTATAGGGCCTAAACCACAGCCCAAAATACTCTTCTTTGGTAAATTTCTCGGCACTCCGAGAACACTACATTCCCCCACATATACCAAACTGATGCCTGCGACGTAGAGAACGCTTGGGTAAAGTGGACATGACTCTTACTGCAGGCGTGGGAGAAATATAAGGGGGGGGGGGGAACACCGTCACAGTAGTTATATATTTTTCAAGTATTTAAAATGGGTTATGAAAATACACACATTGGTACATTATTGCAAAGGTATAATACTATATACATATGTATATATATATATATATATATATATATATATATATATATATATATATATATATACATATATATATATATATATATATATATATATATATATATATATATATATATATATATAAATTGTTGCAAGTCGAGCAACAAATATTTTACATTGAACAACAAATGGGATTGGAAAAGCAGCATTGCCACCTCTGCTATACAGAAAAAAATAGACCCCAGAGACACCCTGTGGGTAGTAATGGACCCCCATACCGACACTATGAGGGGTAGTGGACCCCATAATAACACTAAGGGCGGTAGTGGATACTATATAAACACTATGGGCGGTAGTTGACTTCAAAGCGACCCTGTGGGCGGTAGTGGACCCCCTGCCGACCCTGTGGGCGGCAGTGGACCCCCTACCGACCCTGTGGGCGGCGGTGGACCCCCCTACCAACCCTGTGGGCGGTAGTGGACCCCCTACCGACACTATGAGGGGTAGTGGACCCTATAATAACACTATGAGCGGTAGTGGACACTATGCAAACACTATGGGCGGTAATTGACTTCATAGCGACCCTGTGGGCGGTAGTGGACCCCCTGCCGACACTGTGGGTGGCAGTGGACCCCCTACCATTCCAACCCTGTGGGCGGTAGTGGACCCCTACCGACCCTGTGGACGCCCTACCGACCTTGTGGGCGGTAGTGGACCCCCTACCGACCCTGGGGACGGTAGTGGACCCCCTACCGACCCTGTGGGTGGCAGTGGACCCCCCTACCAACTCTGTGGGCGGCAGTGGACCCCCTACCAACCCTGTGGGCGGTAGTGGACCCCTACCGACCCTTGGACGGTATTGGACGTCCTACCGACCCTGTGGGCGGTCGTGGACCCCATACCGACCCTGTGGGTGGCAGTGGACCCCATACCGACCCTGCGGGTGGCAGTGGACTCCATACCGACCCTGTGGACGGTAGTGAACCCCTACCGACCCTTTGGGCGGCAGTTGACCCCCTACCAACCCTGTGGGCGGTAGTGGACCCCCTACCGACCCTGTGGGCGGCAGTGGACCCTATATACTAATCCTGTGGGCGATACTGGACCCTATACTCATCCTGTGGGCGGCAATGGACGCCATACTCATCCTGTGGATGGTATTAAACCCCATACCCATCCTGTGGGTGGTTGTGAGCCCCATACCCATCCTGTGGGTGGTAGTGGACGCCATACACATCCAGTGGATGGTATTGGACCCCATACCCTTCCTGTGGGTGGAAGTGATTCCCATACCCATCCTGTGGGTGGATGTGACCCCCATACACATCCTGCGGGTGTTATTGGACCCCTTATCCACCTAACAGGTGGTATTAGACCCTATACCCAACCAATATTTGGTATAGTAGACACCATACCATGCTGTTTGTAGTAGTTTACCCCATAAACATTCCAACGTAACATCGTTTTCTGTTAGCGTCCCTACAAAACATTCTTTAAAGATTTTTAAAGCACAAACTATGGTATAAAATATTGATTGGTGAAGCACTGTTATTCTATGTAATAATTTATAGTGCTTATTATAATTTACTAAGAACAACTAATATTTCTCAAAACAAAACTACGAGCCTTCAATAGGATATAGCTGATCTGTAATATTATAAGAGCATGGACAATAGAAGGTAAATTTCACAACCCATGTGGGACATGAAAACTACAATTTTCATTATAATTGAACCAATCACGACTATTCTGCTATCTACGTTGATGGACGGGTACTGTGAGACGTAAATTGGTACGTGAGGAAGAGTTTGGGCGTTGGTAAAAAAGGTAACTGGGAATATATCACATATGTACTAAATCACATGCAACATATTGACTTTAAGCATTAAGTCATATATGTGCTGTCTTGTGTGAGAACGGGTTGCCTTTAACCCTCAGGAGGATAGATCTTCATTCTTACTGTATTTAGATTTCAACTCACTTTATGGGAGTTGTATGACTGAGAAATTACCCTATGGTGGTCTAAGAAGGTTGTCATCTGATGAGATGAACTCCTTCATTAGCGAATGGAAGATAATGACAGAACAGCCATTCTCTTCTAACAAAGGGTACTGGCTCTTAATTGACACCAAACACATAAGACCTGAAATAGCTAGACTAACAGACGATCTACTCCTTTGTTTACACCATAGGGGGATAAGTATGGAGGATATCTCTCCTTTTAGTAGGGGACTTCTGGAAACAAATAACATTACAAACCTCCCTAAAAAAAAATATTAAGCTGGTAGGGGATCATCTCCTCAAGAAACATTATTTCATATCTCTACACCTCTTACAGTTATTTATTGAGATAGGTCTTGAAGTAGGGGCTATTCACGCCATTTACGAATTCCACCAGTCTGATTTTATGGCAGAATTTGTTATCACCAAGGTTAACAATAGAAATGCCTCCACCAGTAACGATAGGAAAACACTTTTTAAACTCTTAACAAATAGTGTTTTCGGTAAAACACTACTGATCCCAGCCCGTTATGCCATTGACACCAAACTAGTGACTTCAGCTAGGGTCTTTTTACGAGAGGTGAAGAATCCACGCTTTAAACATATGGTGCATTTAGGTGACAATAAATTATTGTCTGTCAGTTCCAGACCATTCATTAAAATTACTCAACCTAATTATATTGGGTTCCAGATTCTTGAGCTAGCAAAATACAGTTTGTACCATTTTTGGTAAAGGGTACTTAAGAAGCACAATACAGATAGGGCAGCACTGATATACAGCGATACAGACAGTTTCATCTTCAGTTTAATGACTGAAGATGTCTTTAACGAGATGGGGAAAGAACCCCTTAGATCATGGATCGATACCAGTAACTTCCCTGAAACTCACCCCTTGTATAATCCTTCTAAAAAGGGTGTTTCAGGTCTTTTAAAGTCAGAGGTTTCAGACAGACACATCCTTGAAGTTGTAGCTTTCAAGCCCAAAATTAGTTTGCTGTTGCAAAACAATTCAAATTCCATTACCGCTAAGGGTATCCCCCGCGCTGTGCAAAGATCTTTAACTCTACAGTAATTGAGTAGTAAATACTTTCCAATACTCCCAAATTAGGAATTTAGGAGGGCAAATGGTCACCACCCATAATACTAAGATGGGTTTAAGTGCATTTGATGATAAACGCTATTGCCTAAATAAATACAAAAGCCTAGGCTATGGTCATCCAGACATACCACCTGACCCCCACCCATCCACCTCAACCCAAGGGGTGACCGCTGGAAGTGAAAGTGATGACGTCATCGAGCCACAAGGAGAGGAAGGGCAACACCCTTCCAGTGAGAGTGAACGCTATGACGGCAGTACCCCCCTAGGAGAGGAAGAAGAACCACAACACTCCCTTTGGATGATGACTCATCGTCATCATCATCACCCCAGGAGGGAAGGAAAGACCCCACAACGGACCTGTGGGCACGGAGGAGGGGAGTGGTCTAGTTAGACAATATTATGGGGGGGAATTAGATTACGACTACGTTTAAGCCACTATGTACTTTTGTTAATATATTGTATAAAACAAGTGTTATTTCTTTTCACCCTCTTTTATTTTGAGTATATATATATCCTATATAGCTCCGGACATATATGCACATAGTCCTGGAGGGGCCATTCAGACTTGTTCGAATATATATATCCTTAATTAGTCCTATATAATGACGTAGTGATTTAAAGGTGATACACAGAGTAAGTGAAATATGGTAGGGGCTCACCGTAGACTACAATTTTGGTGGGTCTATCTGTCACCCCGCCTCTGATTCCATTGTCTGATAAGTGGGCCTATCTGGCTCCCCGCCTCTGATTCCATTGTCTGATAAGTACCCCCCATTGTTTGTTAAGTGCGCCTATCTGGCACGGAATATACTACTCACACACACACACACACACACACACACACACACACACACACACACACACACAGATAAAGAGTTGGCATAGATAAAGACAGGCTATTTAACACAAGGGGCACACGCACAAGGGGACACAGGTGGAAACTGAGCGCCCAAATGAGCCACAGAGATATTAGAAAGATCTTTTTTAGTGTCAGAGTGGTTGACAAATGGAATGCATTAGGAAGTAACGTGGTGGAGGCTGACTCCATACACAGTTTCAAGTGTAGATATGATAGAGCCCAATAAGCTCAGGAATCTGTACACCTGTTGATTGACGGTTGAGAGGCGGGACCAAAGAGCAAGAGCTCAACCCCCGCAAGCACAACTAGGTGAGTACAACTAGGTGAGTACACACAAACACACACACACACACACACACACACACACGCACACACACACACACACACACACACACACACACACACACACACACACACACACACACACACACACACACACACACACACACACACACACACACACACACACACACACACACACACACACACACACACACACACACACACACACACACACACACACACACACACACACACACACACACACACACACACACACACACACACGGAATGGTAACAGAACGAGGGGACATGGATGGAAGCTTGAAACTCAGATGAGTCACAGAGATGTTAGGAAGTTTTCTTTTAGCGTGAGAGTAGTGGAAAAATGGAATGCACTTCAGGAACAGGTTGTGGAAGCAAATACTATTCATAATTTTAAAAGCAGGTATGATAGGGAAATGGAACAGGAGTCATTGCTGTAAATAACCGATGCTCGAGAGGCGGGATCCAAGAGTCAATGCTCGATTTTGCAGACACAACTAGGTGAGTACAACTAGGTGAGTACAGACACACACACACAGAAGTAAAGTTAGGAGATGTAGGGTTGCTAACATATGGGAAGGGATGGGGAGAGGGATGAAGGAAACAATGGAGGCATATGAGGAAAGAGAGGAATGGGGGGGGAGGGGGCCCTGAATGACGGGTGGAATGAGCTGCTATAAGATGGCTCGTTGGTCACCCTGCCTCATAAAACTCTGCCTCTATCCATTCTATCCTCAATGATTCAGTGTCCCTGAAGGCAGAGGGGGATGTGGTGATGGTATAACCCTATTACGTGGAGGGTAGGGAGAGGTAAGTCAGGTAAGGGACGAAGGGAAGGGGGGGAAGGAGTTTAGTTAGAGCAGTGGTGTGGATGGTGCGATAAAAAAGTTAAGACTGCGAGGCCAGTCAGAGTAGTGGCGGCCACACCGTCTAGGGACCTGTAAACCAAGCTCTCGCGTCTCCTGTGTTTACCTCTCCGTGACCTCCGTTTTCTTTCCAGTGTTGATCTGGGTTATTTTTTCGTGGCGGGAGGTGGACGGGTGGATGGGATTCTTTTGTGTTTCCTCACAAAAGAATCACTCGCTCACTCTTATTCCTCCTCCTCCTTCTCCTGGGTTGGTGTGTGTGTGTCCTTTTGGGTGTCCGGGTGTGTGTGTTTTATTTGTTTTACTGTTAAACTTTTTTGTGTACTTGTGGCTGTTTTTTCGTATGTTGGATGCTCGTGTTTGGATTCGTGTGTGTGTGTGTCTTTTATATATATATTGTATGGATTTGTTTTATACTGTGGCTGTGGTTTTCTCTTGTGGTTGTGTGTCATAAATAGATGTTGACGGGTTCGAAATCAAGTTGCTAAATTAATATGCTATTAAAGAGGTGTGCTTTATTATAGGATGGTGAACTATCATAAATGGTGTTCTTAGGGTATTTTTTACGTGATATTAGGTCTCCTTGTCAGTCTTGTCGAGGATACCGTTTGTCTGAGGCATCAACAAGGGTGCAAAAGATATTCTGTTATATTATTCATAACACATTCACCAAAGCATACATCACACACACACACACACACACACATATATATATATATATATATATATATATGTATATATATACCACTACATATATATATGTAGTGGTGATCCAGTTCTCTATACTTACGGGATTTGGCTTCTTCCCTGTGGGTGGCAGCGCCACCTGGTTGTGCAACACTGAGGTTAATGTAGGTGTTAGCCAGGGTTGATACGCACGTGTAGTCCCATACCAACTGCTTGCCATTCTTCCAGGGGTTCACTGTGATACCATCCAGGCGACCAATAACAGCATCAGAGTTACGGGGCGTTAGGTAACGGGGCTCTCTTTCAGCTCGGCATCGAGCTGTGGTGAGGCTCCTCTTGATGATGTCGTTAACTTCATTGTGCCTCGAGTGCCATCCCCCTGTGCTTTGGCAGAGTAGGCCATGGTGGCCGTACCTGTCAGCCACCACCTCGCCGCAAATACACCTATATCTGGTGTGGATTGGGGCAGCAAGGCGGAGGGCCACAGCAATTGTTTTACTGTTAAACTGGATCACCACTACAGTTTTGTTCCCATTGCTTCTGAGACACTCGGCGCTTGGGGTAAAAGTGCTACCAGTTTTTTGAAGGAACTGGTTTCTAGGCTCATTGAAACAACAAGGGACCCAAGAGCTGCAAGCTTTCTTTTCCAGCGCCTCAGTGTGGCGATACAGAGGGGAAATGCGCACTGCATCCAGGGTTCCTGCCCGCCATCTGAGGAGCTGGAGGAACTCGACAACCTATGATAACCATCTTTGTAACCCATATGTAACTCCTTTTTTGTAACAAAGTTCAAATAAAGTAAGTATATATGTGTACATACAAAAGAATGGGGGTGGTAGGAGAAGATAATATTAGTGTTCAATGAGAAACCACAAGGTCTCCTCTGAATACTTTTTATTTTCTTCTCCGAGGCTATGAGTCCCCACATTGGCACCAGAGGTGGTACCCTCACAAACTTATACATATATATATATATATATATATATATATATATATGTATATATATATATATATATATATATATATATATATATATATATATATATATATATATATATATATATATATATATATATATATATATATATATATATATATAACCTCATATTCTGTATTTATTATTTTCTGGTTTAGGGCTTCTATCCCACTAACTATTTTCTTAGCATCAGGGCTTAATTGAAAGCATTTTCTTAGCATCAGGGCTTATTTCAATTAAGCCCTGATGCTAAGAAAATAGTTAGAGGGATAGAAGCCCTAAACCAGAAAATAATAAATACAGAATATGCGGTCATATTCAATGAAACATGTTTGAAAGAAAACCTGCTGCCAGTATACACTAATATATATATATATATATATATATATATATATATATATATATATATATATATATATATATATATATGTATATATATATATGTATATATATATATATATATATGTCGTACCTAGTAGCCAGAACGCACTTATCGGCCTACTATGCAAGGCCCGATTTGCCTAATAAGCCAAGTTTTCCTGAATTAATATATTTTCTCTAATTTTTTTCTTATGAAATGATAAATCTACCCATTTCATTGTGAATGAGGTCATTTTTTTTTATTGGAGTTGAAATTAACGTAGATATATGACCAAACCTAACCAACCCTACCTAACCTAACCTAACCTATCTTTATAGGTTAGGTTAGGTTAGGTAGCCGAAAAAGTTAGGGTAGGTTAGGTTAGGTAGGTTAGGTAGTCGAAAAACAATTAATTCATGAAAACTTGGCTTATTAGGCAAATTGGGCCTTGCATAGTAGGCTGAGAAGTGAGTTCTGGCTACTAGGTACGACATATATATATATATATATATATATATATATATATATATATATATATATATATATATATATATATATATATATATATATATATTTATATATATATATATATATATATATATATATATATATATATATATATATATATATATATATATATATATATATATATATATATATATATATATATATATATGATGCAAAGTTGAAGTTGTAAGCTCCTTTACTTTACTTTAAGGAGAGAGAGAGAGAGAGAGAGAGAGAGAGAGAGAGAGAGAGAGAGAGAGAGAGAGAGAGAGAGAGAGAGAGAGAGAGAGAGAGAGAGAGAGTGTGTGTGAATGTTGGTCTCTGAGGGACTGTAATATCATTATGCAATATACGAGAGGGAAACGCCATGCCTACTAATGGCTTTAGGTATTGTATGTAATATCTTTCTCTTTAAATCTAACATTATGTATATAACTCAATGTATGTACCTTTACCTGAATAACAAATCTAAATCTAAATCTAAATGGAGGTACAACTCAACAAAACTTGAAAGAAGAAAACGAGCAGTGGAATGGTGTGGGGTGACTGAGATAAATTATTTTATAACGTAATACAAGACAACTTCCCACATGAACGCACCAAAGAATGTACTGATACTCATTTTAAAACATTCACTTAAGGATTAGGAAGAACACCCGGAACACTATAGTGAGCGCAGGATGGTATATGAAATAGTTGATGTACAAGAATTGTTTACATTTGCTTGAGAAGTTTCAAGTCGAAGTGAATACATTAGTTTGGCGTCTTAATTAGTTGTTGTTGCTCCTGCCTGCGCTGCTGCATACCATTACACCCCTACATTACGCCCACTACCATTACAACCCTGCATTACGCCCACTACCATTACACCCCTACATTACGCCCACTACTATCACAACCATACATTACGCCCACTACCATTACAGCCATACATTACTACCCGCATTTCACCCGCTCGCTTCACACTTCTGCACCACTGCCATTGCAACCTCTGCTTCCTGCTGGACGTAACGACAGTACACCTGTCCTCTTATATCTGGAACAACTCCATGTTATTTTCTCCTGGCTGGGGTGACACTGCCACCTGGCTCCCACTGAGTCCACTACACAGTGCACCCAAACACTCCCCATCTAGTGTTTATAGTTGCCAAATATTCGATGGTGATGGGGGCGGCGGCCTGCGACGCGGCCATTACCAGCTTATGGTCCACTAACAGCCACAGCAAAAAAAGCAAGGGAGAGAGAAAGGGTTTCCACTCGAATAAGGGCCCAGAGAGATGAACCAAGATAGTGTCCTGGGGAGATACATTGTTGCCTTGCCGCGTTGTGCTGTTTCAGGACCCCCTCGTGTGCTAGCTGCTTCACCTTCAACAGTCTATTGCAGTTACCCCTCGTGCAATATCCAGCCTCTCCACCCTCCCCATTCTCTACCAGCACTAAAGTGTTGCTTCTTTTTACTCCTACTCGGTTACAGGCCCTCACCGTAAGCCCCTCACCCTGAACTAATCCACGAGGGCCGTGACGAGGATTCGAACCTACGTCCGAGAGCATTCCAGAGGCAGCCTTAATCGACTGAGCTAACAGTCGAAAGTCCTCTTACCCTGCCTAACACCCTCCAGAACACCTTCCCCAACACCCTCCAGAACACCTTCCCCAACACCCTTCAGAACACCTCCGCCAACACCCTCCAGAACACCTCCCACAACACCCTCCAGAACACCTCCCACAACACCTCCCACAACACCCTCCAGAACACCTCCCACAACACCCTCCAGAACACCTCCCACAACACCCTCCAGAACACCTCCCACAACACCCTCCAGATCACCTCTCACAACACCCTCCAGAACACCTCCCACAACACCCTCCAGAACACCTCCCACAACACCCTCCAGAACACCTCCCACAACACCCTCCAGAACACCTCCCACAACACCCTCCAGAACACCTCCCAAAACACCCTCCAGAACACCTTCCCCAACACCCTCCAGAACACCTCCCACAACACCCTCCAGCACACCTCCCACAACACCCTCCAGAACACCTCTCACAACACCCTCCAGAACACCTCCCACAACACCCTCCAGAACACCTCCCACAACACCCTCCAGAACACCTCCCACAACACCCTCCAGAACACCTCCCACAACACCCTCCAGAACCTCTCCCACAACACCCTCCAGAACACCTCTCACAACACCCTCCAGAACACCTTCCCCAACACCCTCAAGAACACCTCCCAAAACACCCTCCAGAACACCTTCCCCAACACCCTCCAGAACACCTCCCACAACACCCTCCAGAACACCTCCCACAACAACCTCCAGAACACCTTCCCCAACACCCTCCAGAACACCTCCCACAACACCCTCCAGAACACCTCCCACAACACCCTCCAGAACACCTCCCACAACAGCCTCCAGAACACCTTCCCCAACACCCTCCACAACACCTCCCCCAACACCCTCCAGAACACCTCCCACAACACCCTCCAGAACACCTTCCCCAACACCCTCCAGAACACCTTCCCCAACACCCTCCAGAACACCTTCCCCAACACCTTCCAGAACACCTCCCACAACACCCTCCAGAACACCTTCCCCAACACCCTCCAGAACACCTCCCACAACACCTCCCACAACACCCTCCAGAACACCTTCCCCAACACCCTCCAGAACACCTCCCACAACACCCTCCAGAACACCTTCCCCAACACCCTCCAGAACACCTCCCCCAACACCCTCCAGAACACCTTCCCCAATACCCTCCAGAACACCTTCCCCAACACCCTCCAGAACACCTCCCACAACACCCTCCAGACCACCTCCCACAACACCCTCCAGAACACCTCCCACAACACCCTCCAAAACACCTCCCACAACACCCTCCAGAACACCTCCCAGAACACCTCCCACAACACCCTCCACAACACCTCCCCCAACACCCTCCAGAACACCTCCAGCAACACCCTCCAGAACACCTCCCCCAACACCCTCCAGAACACCTCCCACAACACCCTCCAGAACACCTCCCACAACACCCTCCAGAACACCTCCAACAACACCCTCCAGAACACCTCCCACAACACCCTCCAGAACACCTTCCCCAACACCCTCCAGAACACCTCCCCCAACACCCTCCAGAACACCTCCCACAACACCCTCCAGAACACCTTCCACAACACCCTCCAGAACACCTCCCACAACACCCTCCAGAACACCTCCCACAACACCCTCCAGAACACCTTCCACAACACCCTCCAGAACACCTTCCCCAATACCCTCAAGAACACCTCCCCCAACACCCTCCAGAACACCTTCCCCAACACCCTCCAGAACACCTCCCACAACACCCTCCAGAACACCTCCCACAACACCCTCCAGAACACCTTCCCCAACACCCTCCAGAACACCTCCCACAACACCCTCCAGAACACCTCCCACAACAACCTCCAGAACACCTTCCCCAACACCCTCCAGAACACCTCCCACAACACCCTCCAGAACACCTCCCACAACACCCTCCAGAACACCTCCCACAACAGCCTCCAGAACACCTTCCCCAACACCCTCCACAACACCTCCCCCAACACCCTCCAGAACACCTCCCACAACACCCTCCAGAACACCTTCCCCAACACCCTCCAGAACACCTTCCCCAACACCCTCCAGAACACCTTCCCCAACACCTTCCAGAACACCTCCCACAACACCCTCCAGAACACCTTCCCCAACACCCTCCAGAACACCTCCCACAACACCTCCCACAACACCCTCCAGAACACCTTCCCCAACACCCTCCAGAACACCTCCCACAACACCCTCCAGAACACCTTCCCCAACACCCTCCAGAACACCTCCCCCAACACCCTCCAGAACACCTTCCCCAATACCCTCCAGAACACCTTCCCCAACACCCTCCAGAACACCTCCCACAACACCCTCCAGAACACCTCCCACAACACCCTCCAGAACACCTCCCACAACACCCTCCAAAACACCTCCCACAACACCCTCCAGAACACCTCCCACAACACCTCCCACAACACCCTCCACAACACCTCCCCCAACACCCTCCAGAACACCTCCAGCAACACCCTCCAGAACACCTCCCCCAACACCCTCCAGAACACCTCCCACAACACCCTCCAGAACACCTCCCACAACACCCTCCAGAACACCTCCAACAACACCCTCCAGAACACCTCCCACAACACCCTCCAGAACACCTTCCCCAACACCCTCCAGAACACCTCCCCCAACACCCTCCAGAACACCTCCCACAACACCCTCCAGAACACCTTCCACAACACCCTCCAGAACACCTCCCACAACACCCTCCAGAACACCTCCGACAACACCCTCCAGAACACCTTCCACAACACCCTCCAGAACACCTTCCCGAATACCCTCAAGAACACCTCCCCCAACACCCTCCAGAACACCTTCCCCAACACCCTCCAGAACACCTCCCACAACACCCTCCAGAACACCTCCCACAACACCCTCCAGAACACCTTCCCCAACACCCTCCAGAACACCTCCCACAACACCCTCCAGAACACCTCCCACAACACCATCCAGAACACCTCCCACAACACCCTCCAGAACACCTCCCACAACACCCTCCAGAACACCTCCCACAACACCCTCCAGAACACCTCCCACAACACCTCCCACAACACCTTCCCCAACACCCTCCAGAACACCTTCCACAACACCCTCCAGAACACCTTCCCCAATACCCTCAAGAACACCTCCCACAACACCCTCCAGAACACCTTCCCCAACACCCTCCAGAACACCTTCCACAACACCCTCCAGAACACCTTCCCCAATACCCTCCAGAACACCTCCCACAACACCCTCCAGAACACCTTCCCCAACACCTTCCAGAACACCTTCCACAACACCCTCCAGAACACCTTCCCCAATACCCTCCAGAACACCTCCCACAACACCCTCCAGAACACCTTCCCCAACACCCTCCAGAACACCTTCCCCAACACCCTCCAGAACACCTCCCACAACACCCTCCAGAACACCTTCCCCAACACCCTCCAGAACACCTTCCACAACACCCTCCAGAACACCTTCCACAACACCCTCCAGAACACCTCCCACAACACCCTCCAGAACACCTCCCACAACACCCTCCAGAACACCTTCCACAACACCCTCCAGAACACCTTCCACAACACCCTCCAGAACACCTTCCCCAATACCCTCAAGAACACCTCCCCCAACACCCTCCAAAACACCTTCCCCAACACCCTCCAGAACACCTTCCCCAATACCCTCCAGAACACCTCCCACAACACCCTCCAGAACACCTTCCCCAACACCCTCCAGAACACCTTCCCCAACACCCTCCAGAACACCTCCCACAACACCCTCCAGAACACCTCCCACAACACCCTCCAGAACACCTTCCCCAACACCCTCCACAACACCTCCCACAACACCCTCCAGAACACCTTCCCCAACACCCTCCAGAACACCTTCCCCAACACCCTCCAGAACACCTCCCACAACACCTCCCACAACACCCTCCACAACACCTCCCACAACACCCTCCAGAACACCTTCCACAACACCCTCCAGAACACCTCCCACAACACCCTCCAGAACACCTCCCACAACACCCTCCAGAACACCTCCCACAACACCCTCCAGAACACCTTCCACAACACCCTCCAGAACACCTTCCACAACACCCTCCAGAACACCTTCCCCAATACCCTCAAGAACACATCCCCCAACACCCTCCAGAACACCTTCCCCAACACCCTCCAGAACACCTTCCACAACACCCTCCAGAACACCTTCCACAACACCCTCCAGAACACCTTCCCCAATACCCTCCAGAACCCCTCCCACAACACCCTCCAGAACACCTTCCCCAACACCCTCCAGAACACCTTCCACAACACCCTCCAGAACACCTTCCCCAATACCCTCCAGAACACCTCCCACAACACCCTCCAGAACACCTTCCCCAACACCCTCCAGAACACCTTCCCCAACACCCTCCAGAACACCTCCCACAACACCCTCCAGAACACCTTCCCCAACACCCTCCAGAACACCTTCCACAACACCCTCCAGAACACCTCCCACAACACCCTCCAGAACACCTCCCACAACACCCTCCAGAACACCTCCCACAACACCCTCCAGAACACCTTCCACAACACCCTCCAGAACACCTTCCACAACACCCTCCAGAACACCTTCCCCAATACCCTCAAGAACACATCCCCCAACACCCTCCAGAACACCTTCCCCAACACCCTCCAGAACACCTTCCCCAATACCCTCCAGAACACCTCCCACAACACCCTCCAGAACACCTTCCCCAACACCCTCCAGGACACCTTCCCCAACACCCTCCAGAACACCTCCCACAACACCCTCCAGAACACCTCCCACAACACCCTCCAGAACACCTTCCCCAACACCCTCCACAACACCTCCCACAACACCCTCCAGAACACCTTCCCCAACACCCTCCAGAACACCTTCCCCCACACCCTCCAGAACACCTCCCACAACACCTCCCACAACACCCTCCACAACACCTCCCACAACACCCTCCAGAACACCTCCCACAACACCCTCCAGAACACCTCCCCCAACACCCTCAAGAACACCTCCCCCAAAACCCTCGAGAACACCTTCCCCAACACTCTCCAGAACACCTTCCCCAACACCCTCCAGAACACCTCCCACAACACCTCCGACAACACCCTCCAGAACACCTCCCACAACACCTCCCACAACACCCTCCAGAACACCTTCCCCAACACCCTCCAGAACACCTCCCTCAACACCCTCCAGAACACCTCCGACAACACCCTCCAGAACACCTCCCACAACACCCTCCAGAACACCTCCCACAACACCTCCCAGAACACCCTCCAGAACACCTCCCACAACACCCTCCAGAACACCTCCCACAACACCCTCCAGAACACCTCCCACAACACCCTCCAGAACACCTCTCACAACACCCTCCAGAACACCTCCCACAACACCCTCCAGAACACCTCCCACAACACCCTCCAGAACACCTACCACAACACCCTCCTTAACACCTCCCACAACACCCTCCAGAACACATCCCACAACACCCTCCAGAACACCTCTCACAACACCCTCCAGAACACCTTTCCCAACACCCTCAAGAACACCTCCCAAAACACCCTCCAGAACACCTTCCCCAACACCCTCCAGAACACCTCCCACAACACCCTCCAGAACACCTCCCACAACACCCTCCAGAACACCTTCCCCAACACCCTTCAGAACACCTCCCACAACACCCTCCAGAACACCTCCCACAACAGCCTCCAGAACACCTTCCCCAACACCCTCCACAACACCTCCCCCAACACCCTCCAGAACACCTACCACAACACCCTCCAGAACACCTTCCCCAACACCCTCCAGAACACCTTCCCCAACACCCTCCAGAACACCTTCCCCAACACCTTCCACCAACATGCAGGGAAATCCTGCAAGAATCAAATAGAGAGAAGGATCTGGGGGTTGATATCACACCGAACCTGTCCCCAGAGGCCCACATCAAAAGAATATCATCAGCGGCATATGCTAGACTGGCCAACATAAGAACTGCCTTCAGAAACTTGTGTAAGGAATCTTTCAGAACCCTGTATACCACTTATGTAAGACCAATCCTGGAGTATGCAGCTCCAGCCTGGAGTCCATACCTAGTTAAACACAAGACAAAGTTAGAGAAGATTCAGCGGTATGCCACCAGGCTCGTCCCGGAACTGAGAGGATTGAGCTACGAGGAAAGGCTAAAGGAGCTGAACCTCACATCCCTGGAAAACAGAAGAGTAAGGGGAGACATGATAACCACCTACAAAATTCTCAGGGGAATTGACAGGGTGGACAAAGACAAACTCTTCAGCACGGGTGGGACACGAACAAGGGGACACAGGTGGAAACTTAGTACCCAGATGAGCCACAGAGACGTTAGAAAGAATTTTTTCAGTGTCAGAGTAGTTAATAAATGGAATGCACTAGGAAGTGATGTGGTGGAGGCTGACTCCATACACAGTTTCAAATGTAGGTATGATAGAGCCCAGTAGGCTCAGGAATCTGTACCCCAGTTGATTGACAGTAGAGAGGCGGGACCAAAGAGCCAAAGCTCAACCCCCGCAAGCACAATTAGGTGAGTACAATTAGGTGAGTACCTTCCATAACACCTCCCACAACACCCTCCAGAACACCTTCCCCAACACCCTCCAGAACACCTCCCACAACACCTCCCACAACACCCTCCAGAACACCTTCCCCAACACCCTCCAGAACACCTCCCACAACACCCTCCAGAACACCTCCCCCAACACCCTCCAGAACACCTTCCCCAACACCCTCCAGAACACCTTCCCCAACACCCTCCAGAACACCTCCCACAACACCCTCCAGAACACCTCCCACAACACCCTCCAGAACACCTCCCACAACACCCTCCAAAACACCTCCCACAACACCCTCCAGAACACCTCCCACAACACCTCCCACAACACCCTCCTCAACACCTCCCACAACACCCTCCAGAACACCTCCCACAACACCCTCCAGAACACCTCCCCCAACACCATCCAGAACACCTCCCACAACACCCTCCAGAACACCTCCCACAACACCCTCCAGAACACCTCCCACAACACCCCCCAGAACACCTCCCACAACACCCTCCAGAACACCTTCCCCAACACCCTCCAGAACACCTCCCCCAACACCCTCCAGAACACCTTCCACAACACCCTCCGGAACACCTTCCACAACACCCTCCAGAACACCTCCCACAACACCCTCCAGAACACCTCCCACAACACCCTCCAGAACACCTTCCACAACACCCTCCAGAACACTTTCCCCAACACCCTCCAGAACACCTTCCACAACACCCTCCAGAACACCTTCCACAACACCCTCCAGAACACCTCCCACAACACCCTCCAGAACATCTCCCACAACACCCTCCAGAACACCTTCCACAACACCCTCCAGAACACTTTCCCCAATACCCTCAAGAACACCTCCCCCAACACCCTCCAGAACACCTTCCCCAACACCCTCCAGAACACCTCCCACAACACCCTCCAGAACACCTCCCACAACACCCTCCAGAACACCTCCCACAACACCCTCCAGAACACCTCCCACAACACCCTCCAGAACACCTCCCACAACACCCTCCAGAACACCTCCCACAACACCTCCCACAACACCTTCCCCAACACCCTCCAGAACACCTTCCACCCCAGCAAACACAAATCATCTACACAACGTTCGCCTATCTCTTGCCATAGGTGTGGGAATGATTTGCATTGAGAATGGTGCAGGAGAGCCTTTGAGAAACTTTTACTCAAAAAATCCAAACACAAAGGTTTAATTATAAATTGTTTTTCTACAATTATTTTCTTCCAAATGTAAAACAAATAGTTTTTACATGTTTAAATATAAAATTTATGGTGTTTTTTTGTAAAATTCATTAATAAATTGTGAATGATATATATTGGCTGAGTGAAACCTTTATAATCCATTTAGTTATAATTTGAACAGAAAAAAGTATTTTTCCAAATTTTCTAAAAATTGCTCTTTTTAACACAATTTGACTCCTTATACATTCCACTAAACACTATATCATGTTTAAATATATAATTTATGTATTATTCTCTAAAATAATTTATATAAATTATATAAGTTGCTGGAAAGTGGTGTTAAGGATTTTGAAAACATTTTGTTGTGTTAATATGTTCTTATTAACTATGTCTCAAGTTCACAGTTTATCAAACAAGAATATTAACATTCGTCAACTCTTAAAATCTTATATGTTATCTTGCTGGTGCAAAAAAGGGTGAATCTTTAGGAACAGCTATAGTATCTATATATCACAAATGGTGTTTTCCCTAACTCAAACAATGTAGGGTTTATTATTCTACACATATTTCTAATGACTCTTAGATGTTTACATTCTCTGAAGTATAATTGTGAAGGCTGTGTCCATCACTCTCAACACAGATTCTTAAACTCGTCTCTGCAGGTTCAACTATATAATTAGTTTCCATTTTGAATTTCCATGGACATTTGTATCCAAAATGAAACCAATGTGGTTTCCTTCAGCGCCTTCAGCCAGCACATTTGCTCATTCATTTCCACAGATTCCAACAAGGTAGGGGATTTACAGAAATTTGTATATTCATATTGTTATATATTAAAAATATGAATGCAGTTCAATATGATAAGACAAATACATGAGTTTATGATAAATTCGTTTTCTGTGATATACCATTGATATGCTCTTTTTTTCTTTAAACGGCAGACTAAACTAAAGTGCTCACATCAACAGATTTGATGTATAAATGGTCAACGCTCAACAGAGTTAGTATAAATGTATTAGTATAAATCTTACTTGTCTCATTGTTAATTCACATTCAATGTCAACTTGTGGTTTTGATGTGGCACGTTTGGCCAAGACACCCCACCCCATTATGCACCCCATACCCATCTTGTGGGCGGTTGTGGAAAGGGTTACAGAGGCACATAATGGGCTCAGGGACTGAACCCCACAATTCATTTAGCTAAGCAAGTTACAATCTTGATGAGCTAGTTACAAAATTCAATATAAGTCATCACATCAACAATGGGTTCGAGATCGACCTCAAGTACAGGTTCTAAATTAAGCAACTGACATATGTGGAGAGCTAGTATCAAAATTTATATGTTTGTCCTGCACACCGTCCCCCATCCAGTGGGCAGCGGTGGATAGGTTACAATCACTTAGTTGTTATCTACAGTTAGCAAACTGGGGATATTTGGCTAAAATTTCTGGTAGCAGATCATTTTGAATGAAATATTGACACATCGCTGGAACATTGGTTATAGAATTGTCTCTAAATTCATGTATCTTTTCGCACTCCATCACATAGTGACGGAGGGTGTGCGAATAATTTTGTTGACACAGTTTACATTTGGTCAGGTCTACATCAGCAGATAATGAGAATTCCCAGAGATACTTGTAACCGAGTCTAAGCCGAGCAGTAGTAACATCTAGAAGTCTGCTGATTTTATTGGATGATCCATAGATGTGTGGCTCCTCTTGTATGATATGTATGATAGATGGAATTACTAGTTCCAGTTTCTAGGCAGGCGATGAGTACTCACAATAACCTTAATTAAGCGTCAAAACAAAAATGTGTATACTCTTTTTACTCTCCTGACCTTAGTTCTCGAGCTATGTATTTCATTTTGGTACCAACGTGTTCGCAATAACATTCTCTAGAAGAAAATCAGCAAAAACGGTCACCAAAAGTTATATGAATACCAGCACCCAATAAATACCTACGTAGATGACTCGCCGTGAGTGCCCAAGAGCAACAAAATGTTTTTACTCTTGGGATTGTTATCACTTCCACACTTGTCCTACAGCGTTAATTTTGGTATCAATGTACTCGCAATGAAATTCCCAACACGGTGATATGAATATAAACGTAGAATAATGGTCGCTGCCCACCCGCAAGAGTGTGGGAAGTGGCGGAACTGTTACCCAGTATTGGTGACAAGACGACACATGGGCGATACAGTGCTTTGAAAGTTTATAATTATATCACTGTCCTGACATTATTATTGTATGTACGTCATTCATTTTTGTGCCAATGTTTTCGCAATAGAATGTTCTATGAGCCCGTAGGTAAAAAAGAGCAACAAAGCGTAAGATAGAATAGCACCATATATAAAACAACGCTGGTACATATCAGTGAGCGTCAAACACACACGAAATGTGTGTGTTTGATGGTGGTCAAACGATGTTTGATGTGTTTGATCAGGTGATGTCCTGATCCGCATAATTAAAGTATGAATTATGTTGAGAAAAAATAAGAAAAAAGGGAAAAAAACAGGGGTGGGAGAAACATGACAGAAAAAGAGTAAAAATACAATTTGGTCAACAAAACAGCATTGTTTAAAATAAAAGATATGGATTGACATTTTGGGGGTTAGGTTGGTAGGTCTTTCTTCATATGACAGGTTAACAGGTAGAACAAAGATTACCATTTATATATGGATAACTATTATAAGTCGGTTTGAATGAGTGAATTGCTGCTTGAAGATAGGTATATACACCTGTGGTACTATCAGATTGCATCGTGGTGAGCCTAAAACCCTTCAGATCCAAGCAAAGGGTAAAATGCCAGCAGATACAATTGCGAACACATTGATACCAAAATGAACGACATATGACGAGAATTGAGGTAACCAAAGTGAAAAGAGTGTTCACATTACATTGCACTAGAGTGCTCCCGGGTTACTTTCTCTCACTTTCTCTGTTTTGTGCGGATGGTACACCTTGCTTTTGGAGTTTATATGCATTTAAACCTGTAGATAATTCTATTGCTAACACATTGATACCAAAATGAAAGACCTAGGATGACAATTGGGGTGACCAAAATGAAAAGAGTGTATACATTTTATCGCTCTTGTGCGCTCCCTGGTAACACACTCTCGCTTACTCTGTTTGTTGCGGATGGTAAGCCGGGCTTTTGGAGTTTATATGCCTTTAGTCCTGTAGAGAATTCTATTGCGAACACATTGATGCCAAATTGAAAAAACTAGGATGAGAATTGAGGTAACAAAGTTGAAAAGGGTATACACTTTTCAGTATTATCACGCTCTCTAATGTAATGAGAGTTGCCTGAGGGTGGCTCAGCTTTCTTTTTCTGGTACCCTTGGCCTACATTCATCTTGTCGGCGGGTGGAGCGCGCTGCTGTCTTTGACATTATATGCACATAGTTCTGTTGGGAATTCTATTGCGAACGCATTGATACCAAAATGAAAGACATAGGACGAGAATTAAGGTGACAAAGTTGAAAAGAGTATACACTTTTCAGTATTTCCGCGCACTACCTGGGAATGTCCAAACAAAAATGGAGAGAGTGGAGGGGTAACTTGCCCAAAACGCGAAAGTGTTTGGGGAGATTAACTTTCGTTCAATACTATTATGCAAAAGGAGCCACACATCTATGGTTCATCCAATAAAATCAGCAGACTTCTAGATGTTACTACTGCTCGGCTTAGACTCGGTTACAAGTATTTCTGGGAATTCTCATTATCTGCCGATGTAGACCTGACCAAATGTTAACTGTCAACAAAATTATTTGCACACCCCTTCGTCACTATGTGATAGTGAATTCAGAGACAATTCTATAACCAATGTACCAACGATGTGTCAATATTTCATTCAAAATGATCTGGTACCAGAAATTTTAGCCAAATATCCCCAGTTTGCTAACTGTAAGTAGTAACTAAGTGATTGTAACCTATCCACCGCTGCCCACTGGATGGGGAGCGGTGTGCAGGACAAACATATCAATTGTGACACTAGCTCTCCACATATGTCAGTTGCTTAATTTAGAAACTGTACTTGTGATCGATCTCGAACCTATTGTTGATGTGACGACTTATACTGAATTTTGTAACTAGCTCATCAAGATTGTAACTTGCTTAGCTAAATGAATTGTTGGGTTCAGTCCCTGAGCCCATTATGTGCCTCTGCAACCCTTTCCACTACCGCCCACAAGATGGGT
Source organism: Procambarus clarkii (assembly GCF_040958095.1). Classification (NCBI taxonomy): domain Eukaryota; kingdom Metazoa; phylum Arthropoda; class Malacostraca; order Decapoda; family Cambaridae; genus Procambarus; species Procambarus clarkii. The sequence goes on from NC_091156.1 coordinate 45,223,279, forward strand.
ATGGGGTGCATAATAAATGAACTAAACTAACTTTAAGGCATCCTGAAAGAAAGCTTGGAGGGCTTGAAAAATTGCAGAACGAAGCCTTGAGGATAATCCTTGGGTGCCTTCGTACCACAAAGATACTTAATATGAGAAAGGAACTTAATATTCCGAGCGTTGTTTATCGTGTTACTGAAAATAACTGTCAAATTGGTATAAAAATGCTTAGGCTAGCTCATCCTAACCCTTGCACAGAAGCCCTCCAGAATTTCTTTATTGAATGTAAACATTGTTTCAAATAGATAAATAAAATTGGAACTGAACTCAGAAAGTATCAGATTTATAATTTGTACCAAGAGAGACAACAATAGCACTTTCCTGCACTGTAGGAAATTACACCCTTTTCAATTTTAATCCCTCCCTTTCCATCAAAGGAGCAAATTAGAGATCAGTCCCAGCTTTGTCTTGAGGCAAAGCTCAACGTCTTAAGCCATACTGATGCTCTGTCCACAGAGCATTCTCTCTCTCAAATCATATACACTGAAGGTTTCCTACAGCGCCCAACGGGTGCAGCTGGAAGTGCAGTTGTCCTGGCAATAGGATATGACTTATATTTTGAGTGGGGAGTCCGTATAAACAACTGGGCCTCTACCCTTCAGACTGAACTATTTGCCTTGCTCCTTGCACTGAAATGTGTACAAGTATCCAAACTTGATACATTAGTTGTAAGTGACTCTTTATCATCCTTAATTGCTCTCAACTCTTTAAGACATAACTGTAACATGCTTGTGTCTGAAGCTAGACACAAATACAATAACAACTTGAGGAACCTTATCATAAACAATAATCTCAACAAAAATCACATAGTTCTCAGAGGTGATTTCAATATTGACCTAGGGCTAGAGCAGCATCCTAGGACCCTCCTGTTTCTTATATACATCAATGATCTCCCTAATGTCTCTAACATACTTAAACCTATATTGTTGGCTGATGATACTACTCATCTACTCTGACCCCAACCCACTCCTGTTAAATAATGTTGTAAACAATTAATTAAAAAAAGTCTACTTGTGGATGTCAACCAACAAACCTCACACAAAACATAGAAAAGACCTACTATATCTTATTTGGAAACAAATCAACAAATGCAATTCAGCTTCAGATAGATAATGTAAACATTAGCAATAAAAATGATGGAAAGTTTCTTAGCCTATACTTAGACAAGAGACTCAACTTCCGCACCCATATACAACACATAACTAAAAAGGTTTCTAAAACAGTTGGTATACTGTTTAAGATCAGATATTATGTACCCTACTCTGCTCTCCTCTCACTCTATTATGCACTTATCTATCCCTATCATTCTTATGGCGTTTGTGCTTGGGGTTCAACCTCTGCAAACTACCTCAAGCCCATCATCATCCAGTAAAAATCTGCTATCAGGACAATAAATAACTCTACCTTCAGACAACACACAGCTCCCTTGTTCAAATCCTTAAACATGCTAAACAAATTCACTCCATACATTCTCCTGTGTAAATTACGTTTATAAAGCCCTTTTTCTAACTGCAAACCCTGTTCTGAAACTCTTCCTGGACAGATGTAATAGAACACATGGCCACGTCCCCACCAGACATAAATATCTCTTTGATATCCCCAGAGTCAAACTTAATCTATGTAAACACTCTATGTAAATAAAGGGACCTAGTCTATGGAACTCACTCCCTTATAATGATTTGAAAAGCTGTCCAACTTCTGCCATATTCAAAAATAAAACCAAAAAGTACCTGTAGTACTTTTTAAGTACGAGGGAGTAATGCGCAAAGCGTCCCTCACCTGTGACGTCACAGCGTCACCTGACGCCATATCAACACATCGGCCATTTTGTCGTCAGTTCAGTCATGGCGAGGACTAACCCTTCATGCAAACTGCACCTACTATCAAGAAGAAGAAGATTTTGTGTTCCACCGATAGTATTATCGTAAGTAAGCACTTATATTTTATATTTTATTAAATTAATTGATTCTATTTTTCTGTAATAAAGGTCCAAAGGGTTGTTAAGGAACGGGTGTAGCGATACCGACGCTCAGTGCGCTCAACTCACACCAAAGTATCACCTGTGTAGCTTCTGTAATTAGTGTTAATTAGTTATGCTATAAGATAATGAAGCGAGTATAAGATTAACTCGCTACAAGGGTACTGTGTTGGGAGGTGAGGGCTGTTACTGGTGTCTGTGGGGATGTGAGGACTTGTACCAACCACTATCACCACCAGTACCTTGTCTTGCATCCTGCTTAGTATTCCTATTGAGATATGAAGTATTATTGCATTCATATAATTATTCATTCATTGTCATTACTATTTTTATGGGCTATGTTCTGTTACCCTAATGCTTTTTACCCCTGGGCATGTCCATTTACTCTCCAGCCCTTCACAAGCCACTGCTGCACCCCCTCCATGCCCATACTTACTGTGCTTATTCTTACAGGACTGCACTGCATTATGTGGTGCTCACTGCCTGGACACCTTGATACATGCATTATAGGGTTCTGGTAGTTGTTCTACTCACCAAGCCCTTCCAAGGCCAGGCTTGACATGTGAGAGCTTGGTCCAACAGGCTGTTGCTTGGACAGGCCCCTCAGGCCCACATATCCACCACAGCCTTGTTTGTCCGGCACTTCAAAATCAAATGTTTATTTACGTAAGGTACATACATATTTTTAGGTAAGGTACTCTTTATTTGGGTAAATTTATCTTCGTAGTATTTAGCTTTGGCTCGTCTAATTATCTTGGATAGCAATAACGAGTAATTCTTTGAGAATTCTTTGGAGACAATTCCTAACCTATACTTCTCCCAACCTATACTTCTTCTCAAGGTCATCTTCACTTCTTGAAGATGTTCAGGTTTTCTCTTGAAGATGTCGACGGTTGTTCCAGCAATACTGTATTTCTTTTATTGCTGAAAACCTGTTTTCAGCCATAAAAAAATAATCCTGAATCCAGAAAAAAATCCCTTTTGTATCGTCTGGAAATTTTCAAATATTGCTGATCAAACCTGAGTCTAAATTATTTGTATATATTATGAATTACAGAGGTCCCAGGACAGGGTTTTTAGGCACTCCACTTACATTTTCCCACTCTGACTTAACCCCCATTTATACAAACTCAGTCTTATCTTTTAGCTAATAATTTATTGTACACACCATACTCAGCCTGTGTAGGGTAGTTTATTGTGCATGTGTAGTATATATATTTGTGTAGTATATTTGGTATATTTAATGCCTCTAACCTCTCCTCATAGTTCTTGTCCTTCAGTTCTGGGAGCCACTTAGTAGCATGTCTTTGCACCTTTTCCAGTTTGTTTATGTGCTTCTTAAGATATGGGCACCATACAACCGCTGCATATTCCAACTTTGGTCTAACAAAAGTCGTGAACAATTTCTTGAGTATTTCGCCATCCATGCATTTAAAAGCTCTGAATATTATCCTTTACCTGCAATTGGTTGTTGCTGTATTTATAGAATATGATTTGGTCTACTTTACATTTGTTTGTTCCTTTTTTTCAAAATTTCTTTCTGCCTTTCTCCTCACTGCCGTGTAGTTGTTTCTCTTTGTATTACTGGTATGTTTGGGGGTTTGGCCTCTTCGTATATTGATTCCATTTTTGTGTCTTTTGGTCTCTGTCCGTCTTGAAATTTCAGTTGAACAAATCCTGTTTCCTAGTTCTGCATCTTTGTTTTGGTATAAATGTTTTTGTTCCTTTATCATATATTTCACAAAATTGACATACTGTGCATTAATTCATCTCAATTACTTCCTTTCCTAACAGCAAGCCTTTCCAGTAAAATTCTTTGAATTCTTTTCTGACTTCTGGCCTAATGTTTGTTTTATCCTAGTGTGTATGATGCCTAGCGTGTGTCTGGTGCCTGTTGTGTTAAACCGAAGATAAATGCATAAGTATAGGTCAGTAATTTCTCCAGCTTTGAAAGGGGCTTTCATTATGCAGCAGTATTCCACTCTAGAGAGCACTAGCGTCTTGAAAACTATCATCATCGGTATAGCATCTCTAGTGTGAAAAGTTCTTGTTATCTATCCTGTCATTTTTCTTGCAGTTGTGACGGCTACTTTATTGTGTTCTTTAAATGTAAGGCCTTCTGACATCAGTACACCCAAATCCTTTACGTTGCTTTTCCGTTCAATGTTATGATTTGACTGAGTTTTGTAAGTGGTTTCCGTTTTTATATTTTTTATTTTTTCCGTAGCGCATGAGCTGAAACTTATGTTCGTTAATCACCATGTTATTTTCTGTAGCCCATAGAAAGACCTGATTTACATCTGATTGGAGGTTTGCCGTGTCCTCTATGTTGCCTACTCTCGTGAAGATTCTAGTGTCATCTGCAAAGGATGATCAAGTACTATAGGTTGTGTCCTTGTCTATGTCCGATATGAGGATGAGAAAAAGTATTGGAGCAAGCACAGTACGCTTGGGGACTGAGCTCTTTACGGTTGATGGTCCAGATTTTATTTTGTTGACTACTACACATTGGGTTCTATTAGTCAGGAAGTTGTATATCCATCTGCCTATTTTTCCGGTAATTCCTTTTGAACGCATTTTATGTGCAATAACACAATGGTCACATTTGTCAAAGGCTTTTTTTTGTCAAAGCGTTTTGTTTGTCTTCCATGGCATCTAGTGCCATGTCAGAGTGGTCCAGCAACTGTGATAGGCAAGAGCGCCCTGTTCTGAAACCATGTTGTCTGGGGTTATGGAGATGCTGTGATTCCATGTATTTTGTGATCTTACTTCTTAGCATTCTCTCAAAGATTTTTATGATGTGCGATGTTAGTGCTATCGGTCTGTAGTTTTTTGCCTCTGCCTTATTTCCTCCTTTATGGGGCGGTGCTATCTCTGCGGTTTTTAGTATGTCAGGGACAATGCCAGTATCTTGGCTTTGTCTCCAAAGAATGTGAAGGGCCTGCGATAACGTTTTTTACAGTTCTTGATGAATATAGAGTTCCAAGAGTCAGGGCCTGGTGCAGAGTGCATAGGCATACTGTCTATGGCTTCTTCAAAATCCAGTGGGGATAGGATCACATCTGATTTATGATTTGATGTTGGTATCATATCCATGAAAAATTCATTTGGGTTATCAATCAGATGGATGGAGAGCTACACTCGTGGTGTCCCATTTTCCCAGCACTCTTTGTCATATAATGCTTTGAAACTTTTGACGGATTTGGCCTCCACCACCTTCTCACCTAACATGTTCCAACCGTTTACCATTCTGTTTGCAAAAGTGAATTGTCTTACATTTCTTCGGCATCTTTGTTTAGTTCGTTTAAATCTATAACCTCTTGTTCTTGAAATTCCAGGTCTCGGGAAATCTTCCCTATCAAGTTTATCAATTCCTGTTACTGTTTTGTACGTAGTGATCATATCTCCTCTTTTCCTTCTGTCTTCTAGTTTGGAATATTTAATGCCTCTAATGTCTCCTCATAAATCCTGCCCTTCAGTTTTGGTATGAATGTTTGTGTGCCTTCATCGTATATTTTGCAAAATATGGAATACATCACATTTACTTTACTTTAAGAATATGGTTCGATCAATTAAAAACCCTCTTGTTCAAATTGCAAAGAGACTGAAAGAGATGCAGCATGCTCAATGGATTATATATTAGTGATTATTATTAGGATTATATATTAGTGAATCATATTAGTGATTCAATTATTATGGTCATAAAACAATAAACAAATAGTTTTGGTGTTATTACACTCTATTCACATGTTATATATAAGTATCTGCATGTTTTGTTCACCATTACAAACCACTAAGTTGGTTTGATTTTTGTTGAGATTGTTATTTATGATAAGATTCCTTACGTTATCTGAGAATGAAGCTATGTCGGTATTGGGAAATCTATAGATGGCACTTATAGTCAAGGAGGATTTAAGGGATTTACTGGAGAACTTGGCAAAGGTATATTCACAATAGTCGTCTCTATTACTAATGAGACTATTGCAGATGAAGGTATCTTTGTAAGATATTGCTATGCCACCTCCTTTTTTTTATTAGGCCTGCAGTTGTGAATGGCTTTATTATCACCTTCATTGTATTATCACCTGACCTAATGCGGGTATAAAATCAACTAATATATATATATATATATATATATATATATATATATATATATATATATATATATATATATATATATATATATATATATTCAAAATTCGTCAGTGTACTACATTTTTGTTGTTGCTTTTAGGTGATGCTTTTAACCAGTGTACGTGGGTCTGATTGTGCAACCACAGTTCGAAGAATAATGAAGATATGAACAAACGGCCTGTGGTCACTATACAGTCTGGAAGGGCAAAAGAAGAAATTGGCATTTCTACAAAAACAAGAACTATATAATGTTATTTTAAGTAAGTAACCAAAAAATTAAATAATTTTTTTAAAGTTTAAAATTCACTTAAAAATGTAAATTTTAAGTTAAAAAATTTTAACCAAAAAACTTGATATTTTTCATATTTGGAACCATTCCATAATCCCAAGCATAAATGATTATATTTCTATCACTTGCTCTTAAGATTGTTTCATTTAATAGAGGTTGGGCATAATTGTTCTCTGCTGCTAATAGAACTGACTGACTTAGCTATAGGAAAATGTAAAATTAATTGGTTTATCCATTACAGTATTTTGCAGTTTATTTCATGATCCTGTGCTTAATACTTGCATAAATAGTAGATTACAAAATGCATTTTTATATCATTAGTATTGAATAATAATAATGCAAATAATTGACTTATAAATGATGTACAATTAATTGGTAGGTGATATTATATTATTAATATTTTTTCATTCTTGCAAAGCCTTAACAAAGTCATTAACATGTTAATATAAACTTGATCACCTTCCACTTATTTTCTCATGTGCTACCTACATGTACAAAACCTTATTCCTAAATGCATATTTTGTTCTGAAACTTGTCCTTTATATGTTGTGTATCACCATCTCTGGAGAGTTTTATCTGATTGATGTATAAATTACTTTTAATTTTACAGAATATTATTGTTATACTGAATTTATTATTATATAAATAACTTAATTTTACAGAATCATCTATCAACGCACATCCACAAGTTGAGGAGGAGGATGTGACCTTCCAGATGTCTGAAGTACTGAAACAGGCACCAAACAGGCCTGGTGGATCTAGGTACAAGGTAAAATAATTTAATTTTTTTTTTTTTTTTTTTTTTACTAATTGTCCGATATATATATATATATATATATATATATATATATATATATATATATATATATATAAAACTCACACGTTTGCCCCAAAGAATGAGGTGATTTGATAAAATGCTATGCCCAAGATTACCATCCGAGTGCCGGCGGGGAAGTGGTTCATATAGCCTCGGCTATCACTTCCTTATGTCCGGTCGTGATGGTCAAGCGGATTAAGGCGTCCCTGTACATACCAGTTGTGGGAGTATGGGTTCGAGTCACTTCTGGGGTGTGAGTTTTCAGTTGTATATAGTCCTGGGGACCATTCAGGCTTGTTTGCATATATATATATATATATATGTGTCGTACCTAGTAGCCAGAACGCACATCTCAGCCTACTATGCAAGGCCCGATTTGCCTAATAAGCCAAGTTTTCTTGAATTAATGTTTTTTCGACTACCTAACCTAACATTTTCAGCTACCTAACCTAACCTATAAAGATAGGTTAGGTTCGGTCATATATCTCTATAGTTTAGTAGCTCTGTGCACGTCAGGTGCTGTTTAATATACAGACCTACTCCTCCATTTGACCTAGTTTCTCTATCACATCTATATCACTTTGTGCTTTAGCCCTGGTGGAGCTTGGTCCACCAGGCTGTTGTTTGGAGTGGCCCGCAGATCCACATACAGTCTGCATATGATATACAGTCTGTTGATCAATTAAACTACAGTAGTTAGTTTTTATCATCCGAATGCACCAATATGTGTTCATTCTTCCCAGATGAAGGAACTAGGTAATATTCATCATCTGAATGCACCATCTGATGCTTTAACACACTCATGATACACGAGAGGTTTAAAAAACTTTTAAAACTTTTAAAACTTTTTGACCTATGTATTTAAAAGCAATTCTAAAGTTAAAAAGTGTAGCATAGGCCCCTCGCAGAATGTTCTTAATATGATCCTCAGGTTATAGTTTTCTATCTAAAACCACCCCTAGATCTCTTTCTTGATCAGAATTCTTTATAGATCTCAGTGGCTCGATCATAGAAACTGCTCTAAATCCTTGTTGGCCTGGATTGTGGAGGTCATTGGTCTCTATAAAACTAGTAATCTGACTCCTGATCACTCTCAAATAATTTTATTATGTGGGATGTTAGTGCAACTGGTCTATAATTCTTTGCCAATGCTTGTGTTGTGTTGTGTTGTTTTGGTAGTGATGTGCAATGTGTTGTTTTGGTAGTGATTCGTCCAGTTCTGGTAGTAGTGCGGTTGTTGTGTAGTGTAGTACTTGTGTGCTTGTTAATGACTTGTATTCCAGTCTTGTGGGTATCTCCTTTCCCCTACGGGCCAACTGCTTTGTTCTTACCTAGCATTTTGCTTTGTTTGGGTATGAATGTTTGTGTGCCGTATATTTTGCAAAATTTGCCATATATCTCATTATTTACTCCTCTGCCTAGCAACAAGTCTGTCTAATTATACTCATTAACTGTTTTTCAAAGTTCCCCATAGTGTCCTTTATTGAAATCGAGTTCATGAACCGTTTCAATGTTCTTATTTTCTTCTAGATTATATCTTAAAGTATATTTAAATGTTATTGTTATTATTGTTATTAAATGTTATTGTGACATTGCATTGCAATTGAGCTATGTTGTTTACCATACCGTTCATTTCGTGAGTATAAGTATAGATGCCACACTTGTGACAGGTAAAACCATGCCTTTTTTGAAAAACAGCACCGTCTGTTGCACGTAAGAGCAACCCACACTATATTATGTTGCGATATTATTTCAATATTTCCGATTGTATTGATAATTTGAATTTTCATAGATTTCAATTTATTTTCATTTCGATTTAATAATTTTGTGTGACATTGCATTGAAATTGAGCTGTGTTGTTTACCATACTGTTCATTTCATGAGTATAGTTTATTTTTTTATTTTTTTCATTTCATTTTTTTAGCTGTTCTTATTTTTCAGTGATGGGAATATCAGATCATTTGATGTTCCCAATTTTCTGATGGAAGCATCAGACCATTATAGAATGCATCGGATGAGGTAGTTTGGAATGGTGGGGAGGACGAGAGGGGGGTATGGTGGGGAAGACGAGGGGACAGAGGAGAGGGTAATGGTGGGGAGGACGAGGGGACTGGGGAGTTGGGGATGGTGGGGACAGGGGAATGCTGGGGAGGACAAAGGGACAGGTGAATGGGAGATGGTGGGGGAGGAAGAAGGACAGGGGAGGGGAAAATGGTAAGGAGGACGATGGGACAGGGAAGTGGGAATAGTGGGGATGATGTGGGGACAGGGAAGTGGGAAGGACGAGAGGACTGTGGAATGGGGAATAGCAAAGTGAATTATAATTATATATATTAATTAATTCTTATAAATTTCCAGAAGCCTGTATCAACACCCACACTAATGCAACTGAAAGAGATGTTGAGACAAGTATTGCTGATATGTTGAAGAACGCCCCAAACAAACTCGGTGGAAACAGATACAAGGTAAAGTTTGCCAATTTGCTGTAGTCTAATTCAATTTCTTTTTAGTAATCTTCGAGAACATTTATGCTATGAATAAGATAAAATTATGTAACTGATTTTGATTTATTTACTATTTATTATTTATTTACCGTTATTAGTATAATAGATCTCGTAATAATTTTGCAAAAATAATGGCATTTACTATTTTAAAAAGCTCGGGTGCAGGGGGGGGGGGTTATGTAAAAGCCTGGTTTGTGCCTCGGAGAGGCTATGGGATCCAGTAAGATCGTCCTTCCTTTCCTCCCTAGAATCTGGATGTAGCAGGTGCTCAATTGTCAAAAGTGAAAAATTGGTTTTGTCTTCCGAATGCACCATTTGTGTAAATTTGCTAATAATCTTTTAAAAATAGTAAATGCCATTATTTTTGCAAAATTATTACGAGATCTATTATACTAATAACGGTTTGATAAAATACAGTAGACTGCCTACTGGATAATAGTTCCAGTCCACCTGTAGACAGGGATCTCACATCAGCTTGTATATTATACAAGGATAAGATTTGATTTACTTTTGTATTTATATGCATATATGCATTTATATGCATTATTCTCTAGAATAATAGATCTCGTAATAATTTTGCAAAAATAGTGGCATTTACTATTTTAAAAAGCTCGGGTGCAGGGGGGGGGGGGTTATGTAAAAGCCTGGTTTGTGCCTCGGAGAGGCTATGGGATCCAGTAAGATCGTCCTTCCTTTCCTCCCTAGAATCTGGATGTAGCAGGTGCTCAATTGTCAAAAGTGAAAAATTGGTTTTGTCTTCCGAATGCACCATTTGTGTAAATTTGCTAATAATCTTTTAAAAATAGTAAATGCCATTATTTTTGCAAAATTATTACGAGATCTATTATACTAATAACGGTTTGATAAAATACAGTAGACTGCCTACTGGATAATAGTTCCAGTCCACCTGTAGACAGGGATCTCACATCAGCTTGTATATTATACAAGGATAAGATTTGATTTACTTTTGTATTTATATGCATATATGCATTTATATGCATTATTCTCTAGAATAATAGATCTCGTAATAATTTTGCAAAAATAGTGGCATTTACTATTTTAAAAAGCTCGGGTGCAGGGGGGGGGGGGGTTTGTGTAAAAGCCTGGTTTGTGCCTCGGAGAGGCTATGGGATCCAGTAAGATCGTCCTTCCTTTCCTCCCTAGAATCTGGATGTAGCAGGTGCTCAATTGTCAAAAGTGAAAAATTGGTTTTGTCTTCCGAATGCACCATTTCTGTAAATTTGCTAATAATCTTTTAAAAATAGTAAATGCCATTATTTTTGCAAAATTATTACGAGATCTATTATACTAATAACGGTTTGATAAAATACAGTAGACTGCCTACTGGTTTTACCTGTAATAAGGTTTGATACAGATGATTATGATTATGGTTTTTGCATAATGGAATACATGATGAAGGAATTATCAAAATTGACATTTTTATCAGGGGATATCCTGAATATTGTCAAAATGACAGAAACCCATATGTCAAAAACACATGGAGATATACCAATCCTGGAAGACATTCTTCCATCCCCACTTGAAACTGTTGAGCAGGTGGAAAGTCTGTCACATGAGCTAAAAGTTAACAGTGAATATAAAAAGAGTATGGTAAGTGTTGCTTAATTCTTTTAGCCTGAGTATGGTAAGTGTTGCTGAATTTTTTTAGCCTTGTACATATGTCTTTTGATTAGTTTTTTTGCAGATGAAGGAAGGTGGGGTGGCACATAATTGATTGTTCAGTGTTATGTTTAAGGTACAAATAAAACAAAAGCAAAAGTTACTCAAATTCGTTGATTTTTGTAATAGTTAAGAAGGAAAATATTTTAATGCTATTTATTTAATACAGTTGGAAATTAGAAAATCTAATGTTGAGATTGAAAGATATATATTATTCTCTATTACCTTACAGCTTATGCATTATTTTAACAGGTCCAGACGCTGTCTCAAATGGGCGGTGCAAGCTGTGGAGACACAGTGAGACGAATGATGAGGAGGATAGGGACCTATGGGGTCTGGTCTCAGTATTCACTCGTTGGGCGCAAGAGGAAACGTGTCTTCAAAACCTTGGATATTTGTAATGTAATAATAAGTACGTAAATTTGACATTTTTTTGGATTATATATATGTCTGCATGTATTATGTATTATACTTGCATGCTTGTTAATGACTTGTATTCTAGTCTTGTGGGTATCTCATTTCTCCTACGGGCCAAATGCTTTGTTCTTACCTAGCATTTTGCTTTGTTTGGGTATGAATGTTTGTGTACCTTCATTGTATATTTTGCAAAATTTGCCATATATCTCATTACTCCTCTGCCTAGCAACAAGTCTGTCTAATTATACTCAATAACTATTTTTCAAAGTTCCCCATAGTGTCCTTTATTGAAATAGAGTTCATGAACCGTTTCAATATCCTTATTTTCTTCTAGATTATATCTTAAAGTATATTTAAATGTTATTGTGACATTGCATTGCAATTGAGCTGCGTTG